>NW_014332941.1:183040-279977 GCF_000341935.2 Cephus cinctus | reverse complement strand
GGTGGGAGGAGGGTCAGGAGAGGTACCTCGAGTCTCTCGAGGGGAGGAAACGGCATGTGGTGGGGAGCATGCGCAGCTATAGTGGGGAGGAGGGTCTCCCTCCCACGTCCATAGGCCATGCCGTTCGCTTCGCTTGGAGATCCGCCTGTACGTCGCCCCGCTGCTACACGTCGCTCGTTCGCTCCTTGGTACGTTTCGTCGTATCGTTCGGCCGTCGTGCTCTCGCTTGATACTCTTTCGCCTGCACGCGCTTACTCACTCGCTTCCTCGGCGATGGTTCGCGAGTCGGTGCGCTCGCTCGCACCGCGAAGAATTTGTAAAAATCAATATACTCGTAGTAAAAGGAGCTGTAAAAAATTCGTAGCCTCCTCGCGCGCGCTTAGCCCGACCACTTGAGATCCCGAGCGCGTTTCTTTTTCGCCCGGTAGGGGAGTAACGCGTCCGTCAGGTGGGGAAGGAGAGGGAGAGAGAAAGACAAAGAGAAAGGGATAGACAGAGAGAGAGAGAAAGAGAGCTCCGGACACGGGGGTTGCTGGATCACCTAGAAGAGGAGAGGATAAAGCCAAGAGCCATGGGAAAGAGAACGGAGAGGATATCGCGGCGCACCCCGGTGCACTGGTTGCAAGAGACTCACGTCAGGAAGCGGCACAGGGAACAGTGTAGACTATACTTCCGAGATCTGCACACAAGAGTTCCTTATGAGTTTTTCGAGAGGGCTTTAGATGGTGCCACGAGGAATTATTGCCGTCGTGCTACAGACTTAATTTATTTTTTTATCTTTTTATTTTATTTTTTCTTTCGTTCACTCTGTTGTTTATTTAACGAAGTATATTGTATGGTAGAATTTCGTGACGCAAATCACATCGTTTTGGGGAGAGGTGGAAACCAGTGCTCCTGTCCAACTCCCTCTCGTCTTTCTTCCGTGTGAGTATCTGTCGATATTATCGGTAACTCGATGGATTTCGAATTGTTCGATATACAATTATGTTTTTATAATGAAAAGTATAAATATCATCGGTACTGAATCCAACGCGTCTCTTCTTAACCCCTTTCAGTTCCTGTGGATTCGAAGAGACAGCATGAGCTTCTTTGCTTTCTGAATTTTATTACTTTTAATTAATGAAATCGTTTTTTAACCTCGCTATTGGTACTTAGAAGGTTCAAGGACCTACGACGGAGGAGCCAGTGGAAATATATATAACAAAGGAATTGAAATGGACGAGAGTACAGTCTTTCAAAGTAATGGTATGACTTCTCATTCATTCCCGTTGCACTATAATTACCTTCTTGCTTTTCTTACTTTGTATATATAAATATAAATATATATATAAATATATATATATATATATATATATATATATATATATATATATATATATATATTTTCCATTATTATACAGAGAATAGAAACGGGACTGGATGTGATCCGACAAAGTTTACTGTACCAAAAAGGGATCACGAGAGATTCCCTCGAGTCAGAGGGTAAGGCACGTTTATGTTTCATGGAAGTCGGGGAAGGTCAAGGACCCGGTCGGAAGTAATCGGGACAGCTGATCGTCGTCGACACGAAATACGAAGAGACTCGAGGGTAGGAAAGTGGATGAGAATTTTCTTTCTAGCTGCGCAGAGAGAGAAGGAGGAGAAGGAAGAGGAGGAGGAGGAGAAGGCAGGGGAAGGAAAGGGACGAGACAGGGAACGACGGCACTATATCCCTTGGGAAAATCACGAAGATAGATTTCCAAGGACTTGAAAAGACCTCGGGTATCAATACGATGGTTCATTAAAGCGTTGAAGATTTATTAATTAAAAAAGCATATCGATTTCTATCCAAAGTCCGAAACAGTCGTATTCAAAATAACTCGCAATGGGGTACCAAAAGGATTCTTATTAGCTTTAAATATAGCTTAACTAAAGATGGATACAAATTGAAATTAGACTGGACTTTCATGGATTCGTATTGAAGGGTGATTTCGAGTGAAGAGAGAGTTCAATAGGCGCGTTTCTTATGGTATAAATTGATTGCGTATCAGAGAGCACTGGGGCGTAGAAAAATATGTTGGGAGAAAAGAAATTCAAAATACATTAAAGCAGGCTGTCCTCGATCGGTATTCCAAGCGTGACGTTTGGCTGCAGGTGGAATTACGGAGAAATCAGTTAGTGAGTACTCAGGTGGAAAGGCATTGCAAATGTGCTGTACAATCATTGCTGTGTACACGGGGTCAGGATTCGTTAAATGATTAAGCACGTCAAAATGACACACGGCACAAAAGGAGCTTCTCCATTGCCAGCGTAACGTATGGAACGAAGTCTTATAATCAAAGCTGGAAAACCGTTAGGTACTTAAAGAAGAAAAAAATTGATATATACACTTCCTGTCGGTAGCACTCACGCTTGGTGAACGGCTTCCTTTCCAGGGTCAATCGCAGGGAACTTTAGAAAGAAAATGGTGCAAGCAGAAAACAGTTTGGGTACAATCACTAGAGAGCAGAGTGAGGTTATAGACTTCGAAGAAATTAAAATGAGCTGGACCAATTTTATATATCTATCTCAGCCAAGATCTCCTCGCTCAGAGAGCGAGTGAAGGTCAGAGTAAGTGTGCAAGGGCGAGTGGGGCGGTTGGAGGGGGTTACGATGAAAGCGTCCAGAAGAAGGTAAAATTACGTCGAAGCCATTTTTGTGAGATTGAGGGGGAGGACGTAGAAATGAAAATGAAAAGAAAAGAAGACGATTACCTGCTCGCTGAACTCGACATCGTCAAGCGGGGTCCTTTCGGGGAGCAGTTGGTGAGCCTGATAGGAGGAAGCACCGGGAAGCAGTTGGTTCCGCGGCTGATCCACCAATCCCACTCCTTGAGAAAGGACCCGGGATTGGCCAGTGGCAATTGTCGCCTGAAGGCCGATGTGCCGTTTGCCCTTCCAATGGGCGCGCACGTCGTGCAGGCCTCCGTGGGCTACGGAGAAGACCTTGTCGCAAAGGGCACAGTATGCCTTATGGTCATCGTCTCGGACCGGCGTGAGCCATGTCGCGAATTGATTGTGCGACAACCAGGTCCCTATAAATTTGCATCGGCGCCGACGTATCCGGGGCGCGGACACCACGTTCTCCACGGGTACAGTCGTCGACGACATTTACTATGAATACTCCCCTTTCTCTGTCCTGTCCCTGATATCGTCTCAATTGGCTCCTCCTCTGTTTCTCTCACGTTTCCGATCCCCCCTTTATCTATCCCTCTCTGATGCGTCCTTCGACTAATCGCTCCGCCGCGATCCGTTGGTATCGCTGGCTAACCTCAAATTAACCGCTAATTAGCGTAGTGAAACGTCGCTAATATAGCCCACCGTGGTCCCATTTACGAACAGGGTCGACGCGGAAGATCCCGTTCAGAAAGAAACACCCGTAATATCGTCTACTTCGGTCGTGGCTCGCGCACGCGACCCTCGATTATGACGTTCAACAAGGATTTCCACGAAAAAAGCCTACTCCCAGTTTTGCAACTGGCCGCTTTTCCTTATTTTGGAACGCGGACGGCAACGTCTGGCTTACGGGGCACGGAGAGGAAATTCGGGGCAAAATTCCAACTTCCCAACTGTTGCGCAAAACGCGATGCGCAAACGCGTCGGAGGCGTGGCGTACGACAAAAGACCCTGCCGGATGCGTCCGATAAATGCCGCCACTGCCACTGCCACCGATGCTACTGTCTTTATAAACTTTATTCTCATTTTATGTCTTTCATTTTCAGTCTCGTTTACTATAACCCTTCTATCTTATAACATTCCTTGACTCCATTCTCGTTTCATCACCTCGCGCTCGTATCTCTTGCCGGCTAAAAACATGGAAAAAGAACTCAAACGCGAGAAACCCTTCACCCCGACATACTCTACAGGAACACTGACGCCCCGCGAAAGGCACAAGCTTCTTTTTTTACAAAACTGTACCACAAGCGTAACGCGACGGAGACGCTTTTTATCCTTTTTGCTAGGAGACACCAGTCATTGTGCTCTTCGAAATGATCATTTTCAGCTGGCACTACCTTCACGTATCTTTTTTCTTTCTGTCCTTTGTTTTCTCTTTATCGACACTACCTGTCATTTTCAACGAAAACTTATTTTATCGGAATGCAACACGGCTTCTGTCAGAGTCCTACTCGGACACTCGCTACTTTATAACCTAGAAACACGCTACGCAAATCTCGATGCTGCGCACAAAATAAAGCTGCCCACGATTTTCACCACCACGGGCGAGCCTCTTGTTGCTGACACGTTTCCTCCAGTTGTCGGCATCGGAACGAATTCACACGAATGGAATTTTTCTAACCCTACACTCCTATCGGTCTCCCGCCCTTGACGATCTTTACACGAGCTTGTTTTAATGTTTGCTATTAGGAGGTAGTAGAGTAAACTAGTTCGTGTGGCCAAGAAAATCTACAGTCAGAATGTGAATAATAGTAAACGGACGTAATCTCTGACCTTATCGGGACGAACTTCACGGCCTCCGTTGAATTTTCGAAACGCACTACTTTTTCGTAAAACGATTAAAAAAGATATTAGCTGTTAAAAATCATAATTTTCGCTATGGTAAGCAGAGCATGATATCGTGTCTTCATAACCTATATTTCCACCATCGATAACCGGTTCGATGGCAGTGTCAGTTAACAGGCAATTATTTATTGCAACGATCTTTACAAAATATGTACTTCTGTTTTTCGAAAAAAAAACTCCAGGAGATGATAATGAGAGATCACGAGGTAAAGGGAATGCTCTAACCTTAAAATGTTGTTTTCAGGATGTATCCGCGTTCTCCGACGACAGCTTCGATGTCAAAGATTGGATTAATAAAACGTTTAAGTCTGCCGAGGCACAGGAGAATAAAGATGTAAGTTCCAGGGTGTTATTGGATTTCTCTTGTCTACTAAGCTTCTTTCGTCCCACAAGATTTTTGAATTTAAGCCGCACTTTATAAAGTCAACCACTAAACTGACGGCGCTTCCATTGAACGACGGTCAATGACACCATGCGTCTTTGAAAATGATAACATTTTTTTCTTCTCGCCGTATATGAAACCACGCTCTCGAGTAAAATGAGACGCATTTATAAAAACGACAAGATTCTAGTTTTTGCATTCTTCGCAATGGCGTTTCATAAATTCTGTAGATTTTAGCTTTCTCTGTACCAGCTCTTGGAAATCTCATGAGAAATCGACTTGCATTAATAATTTAATGCTCCTGTAAAATTATATTTTTTTTTATGCTATCACTTTAAATTCATACAGACACTTGGAAAATGTGCAACCTGACTGATTCAAACTTATTGCTTTGACAGTATATATGAATGATTTTCTTTTACAGGCGTTTGTTGCATCATTGGTGATGAAATTACAACTATATGTACAGCAAATTAATGGTGCTTTGGAAGAAACTAGTCAATCTGTTTTATCTGGTTTACCAAGAGTCCTGAGGGACACCCAATTGTTGCAGCAAGAAGCATCGAAACTTAGAGAAAAGATGGTAGCAGTCAAGGAGGAGATAGCGAAAGTATTACTTTGTTCAGTAGACAGTTATATTTCTTTAATCTTTATGGTCAATATTAAAAGTAGTAAACTTGTTTCACAGGTAGAGAAGGATACAGGATCCTCAATAGCTACACTGGAAAGAATAGATAGAATCAAAACAGACTTGCAAACGGCAAAGCAGGGGTTGCATGAAGCAGACAATTGGACTGTATTAGCTAATGACGTTGAAGAGGTAGTTTAACAAATGTTTTACCAATTTTATTTATTAATATTTTTGGTGTGATGCAATATCACAGTTTGTATATAGTATAAAGAGTATGAATTAACGATTTATTTTTTTGAAGGTATTTGAATCGGGTGACATTGAAAAGATCGCTGTCAAATTATTTAGCATGCAAAAATCTTTATCAATGCTGGCAAACGTATTGGACTTTGAAGATAAAAAATTACAATTAGAAGGATTAAAAAACCGGCTCGAGGCAATGGCTAGTCCTCATCTGGTTCAGGCATTCACAGCTGCAAATTTAGGTAGTCCTTTACAGAAATACATTTATCATAATATGCATTAAGCAAATGCACTATATAAAAACATTGTAATTACACAATCTGCAGAAAAATCAAAAGTGTATGTGAATATCTTTGACAAAATGGAACGTTTGCCACAATTGTTAAAATATTACCACAACTGTTTGAAAGTATCTCTCGGTCAAGAATGGAGGCGTACCATCGAACTTGCACAAGATGAAACAGTTGCCTATTGGCTTCATACTTTTTATGACAAGTTACTATCTGCCTGGCACACTCAAGTAAGTGATGCCACGATGAATATAAAACCTATATACGAATGCAGCTTCAGTGTCTCAACAATACACAACTTCCAGGTAACGTGGTGCAACCAGGTGTTTCCAAATACTTCTAGTAACACATTGATTGACGTGTATGCAGATCTTCTACGTAGTTTGGATCCAAGCGTATCCGTATGCATTGAAACAGCTCTGAAGCAGCATTCGAATGCAATGCAATTATCACTGCTGCTGGAATTGAAACAGATTACAAAACACTTTGCTGTTAATTTAAATAACGCTATCGAGTCGTGTTCTCAGGAAAAAACGTACAATCACGAATTATTACCGTTAGCCCAAGCCATCTACGCTCCCTACGTTCCATATGTTACCAAATATAGTATGTATGAGTCGGCTCAGCTTGGTCAACAATTGAACTCTTTGGATTGCATCCATGATGATCTCAGCGAAACCATCAATGCTCTGGCGCTGAGTATTTCCAGAGTGATCGATTATGCCAATGAAGCCAATAAACGATGTAAATTGTTCACGGACGGATGCGGCTATCCAGGCTTATTGAAGGCTTTGAATGTACGAATAATTTTTATCATTAATTTTGACATATGTTAAGTACATTGCTTTGTTCTTAATTTCAATCTTTGATATTTCAGGCATATTTCACTCAGTATTTGGATAAGTACAGAGTCGGTGTCAAACAGTTGGAAAGACGGAAGGCTAAGCAAGAGGATTGGAATTTGTTTCAAATGTGTTTGACTTTGATGCAAAGCATAGGTATCACTGCTTTATTTCTGGATTTTTTAAGTGATACATTTTTTATGGAGTTTTAATTAACAAAATTATTTTTTGTGATTATCATAGGAGAACTCTTGGTACAGATTGAACAGTTTGAGAAAACTTTAGTTATCGATACCATAGAGGCCAACAACAAATTGCAAAGTAGTAATGCTAGTGTTTTCACACATTATAAAAAGTTATTACTTAATTCTCAAGGACGAACTGAACTAGCTAACTTAATAACATCTTTACAACAAGGTAACGTTGTTACTGAATGTGATTTGGGATTCAGTGACGTGACATATATGTTTTTCTCATAGAGGACAAAACAATTTTGGATTCCATTGTAAAGGCCATTCACAAGCTGTGTTCTGATTTACATCACACTACCTATGAAGTGATTTTTGCACCAATTTTTGCACAGCTGCTGCTAGTGCAAAAGGCACCAGCATGGTCTTCGGATGTGAATAAAATGACGAATTTCGGAACGGATCAGCCTGACTACAGTTTTGCACCTCAAGAATATATTACTCAAGTTGGACAATACTTGATGACCTTGCCACAACATTTGGAACCTTTTTTACTACGCGACAATCCAAGTCTAACACAAGCTTTGAGAGCTGCCGATCCACAGTATGCTCAAGGATCTAGCGAATCTGGATTCACTGATATTTTACTTGGGATTGTAGCCAAAGGAACGTGCCAAATGTTTCAAGATCAAACTTTAGGCATTTGCGAATTAAATTCATCGTCCTGTAAACAGCTTGCTACTGATATTGGTAAAACTTATAGCCATTCGCTTTCAACTGGATATTCAAGTTTTTGACGAATTATCTGTTTTAGATTATCTGGGAAATGTTCTTGAGGAATTAGGACTTTCTCTGTCTGAACAGTTGCAACAAATGTCGGTGCTACTTAGACTGACTCCTGAAGAATATCAAACTGGTAGTGCTGGATGCAGTGCTCGCGTCGTTGCTGCTGTCAGACAAATGAGAAATATTACGTCTTCTGGATAATATGATGTATATCCTTTCATTCTACTTATGTACCAGTTTTGATCCTGGTAATGTGATAAGGCATTTTTATTGTACCAAATATTGCAAATAAACTAATGCTATAAGCATTTACGAAGCTGGCAAATCAATATTAATGTAATGAAAATTGGTAAAGGAATGTTTGCGTGAAACTAATCAGTACTACAAGAGCGTATTTTTTTAAGGATTATATAAGGATTATTGGAGAGAAAACGGAAGACACGTACACTTCAAATATAACATGTTAATTACATTTTCACTTTTATTCATTTGTTATGTCATTATTACATCGTGTGATCAATATTTCACAAGCTAACAGCTTTTATGAATAACGGTGTTGTGCTCTGTCATCTTTTTTGATCTTCTCAAGTTTAGTGTATTTACAATACAGAATCGGAAGAACACTGATGAACACTGATACGCAATAATGTGAATCGATGATTTATAAATAACTTTATGTATCCATACAAGGGGCACTCTAAAAATGCCACACAAATGTCTTTATTATTTCACTTAGCTTTACCCTGAGCTGCAACTGCAGCGATTGCTGCCTTGACTGTTTCCTCATCGCCCAAGAATTTCATGGATACTACTGGTTTTAAATTTTCATCCAGTTCGTATACAAATGGAATACCAGTTGGAAGATTTAATCCCATAATTTGCTCGTTACTCAATGCTAAAAAAACAATAATTATTACTCATTGAAATGCATATTTATAATTTTGTACTATAAATGACTTACAGTCAAGATGCTTAACTATTCCTCTCAAGCTATTTCCATGAGCAGCAATAATAATCTTCTTTCCCTCCTTAAGCTGTGGAATGATGGTATCGTTCCAATAAGGTAGGGTTCTCTCAATCGTCAACTTGAGGGACTCGAATTTTGGAAACTCTTCAGGTTTTGGCTCCTCAGCATATCTTGGATCTTTGACTATAGCTTCGTAAAACTTGTGATCTGGCTCCATAGGCGGTGGTGGTACATCGAAGGATCTTCTCCAGATCTGTACCTGCTCTTCTCCGTACTTGGCAGCAGTTTCCGCCTTATTCATTCCAGTAAGACCACCATAGTGTCTCTCATTGAGGCGCCACGTCTTTTTCACAGGAAGGTCCTCCTGACCAATTTCCTTAAGAATAGCTTGCAATGTATTTTGAGCACGTTTCAGCATAGACGTGTGACCGATGTCAAAAGTGTATCCTGCAGCTTTAAGAGCCTTTCCTGCAGCAACGGCTTCCTGCTTTCCTATATTAAATTATTTCCGCAATTATTTAATTCAGTTATAAGAAGTAATACTTCTGAAATATGTTATATCACATGTATCAAGACGATAATTGAGTCAGATAACAGTTTGTCAAAATTAAAATGATAAATATGACTCATTCTAAGTATCGGAATCCTGTGACCTTTTACCCTTGAGATCCTCATTGATCTTTAGTTCACGACACATAATGAATCGAGAAATTCATACCTTTCTCAGATAGATCCGCATCAAACCAGCCACAAAACAGATTCAATTGATTCCACTCGCTCTCGCCATGGCGAACCATCACAATCCTGTACTTGGACATATTTTTAATATAGAAACACGACAGATCTTGAGGAGACGACTTACGGCACTTGAATGGAGTAGTTCGTTCGATAGAATGACTGCGATGCTCGAACAATTCAAACGCCGACGCCGACGCCGCATCTTGGGGGTCCCCACTACTTGATACCGCCGCGCTCGATATTTTACCTCAAAGTAAAACTCGTGGAAATCTGAGATATACACGTGCTATTTGACAAAACGCAATCGTAGTCATTTTATTTTGTTTCCTTGTTTGCATTCTGTTATATCCTGAACTGGCAAGTAGGACGTCACAGAATAGTTTTTCCAATTCCGCTGTCTTTCGTGTGAAACAGATTCAAAGACTCGCGCTTCACGTTTCTCTCTATACATATTTTTATTTGCATTCGACTCGATTCACAAAACCTTTATCTCTTCTGTCAACTACGAGTGACTGGCTGTTTGTTTATAAGGGTCTTCAATTTTGACGTTTCCTCTCCGTTAGCCATTGATTTCTTCTGTGTTAGGGATCAAAACGTGATTGTGACATATAGTCAATTATGGAGTTACAGGAGAATTACGACGTTTCCAACTGTTTAAGCAGAAATTATTCCAAAGAGGATTCAACTTCGAATCTTGTCAGCATGATCACATCAAACTGGACAATTTCAAATAATCGACGATTTCAAGACTCAATTTCGGTTGTGCCTTTATCGCAAGCTGCAGAGAGGTAATTTATGCCAGTGAAATATAATGATTTACTTATAACTCTGAATAATCTTTGTTACAAACTTTTTTCAACAGGACTGATTTGGCTGACATGGTTTCTCCTGATAGTTGTATACAGTTACAGTCTTTAAGGAATCAGGATGAACCATGTACGATTGATATTGAGGTAACTGGTGGTCGAAAGATAGCACGAATTGCTGTGGTCTCTGAAGCATCGATTTTAGAATTTTATAAGCAATATGGGGAATATGCAGTTACTGCACTTGCTGAATTTATTGATGAGTTTGAAAACAACTTCAGTTATTTCGCTGAGGTAACAATAGAACCACCTTCTTCTGAAATAAAAATTAAGGTACATTGGCTCCATTGTAATTACATTCTAAATTGGTTGGAATTACTGGTATTTATATTTTTGTTCTATTTACAGTTTGCAAAAGTAAAAAGTAAAACATTGTTTTGGGTATATGGCATAAGATTAATTCTTACAGACCCTGTAACCAATAATGTACAAAAAACATTTGATTATGATGTAATTAATAGCTTTTTACAAAACACCAATGGGCTGACTACAAAAGGTGCAGAGATGGCAAAAAAATTATTACAAACGTTTGATACTCAAGGAAATGATATTACTGGAAATGATTTTAATCCATGTTTATTAAAGTTGTCAGAAACCAGTTTACAATCACAGATACCTAAACATCATAAATCATTAACGACAATAGAAAAGAGTACAATTAAAAGTGAAAGCATGGAAGAAGTAAATTGTGAAAATACCAATATCACAGATATTAGAACATATATTGATAATAAATTGTGTGATATGGAGAAAAGATTGATGCAGAGAATAGAGGTAATGGAACAGCACACAAATAAAAAACTGGACACTGTCTTACAACAGCTGGAAAAATTGACTACTCATAAGTAAAATGACTTAATGATAGCGTTGACAATTGTGTTAAGATTGCAATTGCACAGTTTCTGTATAAAAAGTATTAAATAATTCTTAAGCTGTATATAATCTTTATTTTCTGGTTTTTACAGTCTATGATTGTGACAAGTTCACATAGGATAATTCAGCGTTACAAAACTTACATAGTTGATAACTTTTTTGATGATTTATATAAGATAAATTATATTAATAAGTTCAGTTCAGTATATAAGTATGATCTTTTCATTCTCAGAATGAAATATCACAGATCTGTTGTGCTAAGGTGGCAAACTGCTTTCATTTTCACTGGTACTGCCACTATTTTCTGGAGGATCCCAAAAGTGTAGCTGTTTCCTCCACAGTTTGACCATACCGTCCCATCCTCTTCTACTGTACTTTGCATATTTTGGTGGTGTTTTTGGATGTTCAGCTGTACGTTCCTTTCTAAAATACATATCCACTATCATATACACTAATAACATTACGTTGTTCATTAACAAAAATATACATATAGGCATACTTGGGAACAGCATGAATATATCTGTCATATCCAATAGTATTTTTCCCATAATCTATTTCTTTTTGTCTACGTGCTAGCACTGCAGGATCTGTTTCATATTCAACTTCCTTTTTACCATTGCCAGAGGATAAGGTACTTGAACTCGAACTACTATTACGCCTATTTCGTGAAACCTTTTCATCCAATGATCCGATACTTCCTTCTCTCTGTCTTTTACGTATGTTGGATGCATCTTCTGGTTTATTTCTTGTAGTATTCAGGTACACAATGTCTTTGCGTTCATTTGTTTTTAAAGTAGATACATGCAGCTCTTCCCCGTTCAATGAACCATTTGTGCCATTTTCCATGGCTGGACCTAATTTCTTCTTCTTCTTTTATAATTTGGCACCAGTCGGGACTATAGTCCTTTACAAGCGGCCACAGAATTAGTTTATTGTAATTGGTGGGTTTCTATGGCAGGCCAGCACGAGTATCACGACGCCATGGTTGCTGAGGAGTCAAGGCGCCTCAACTAACCAGGGGGTCCATTGTGTAACTCAAATGTAGTGAAAATACGAAAAGTGAATAGCTGTTAGCCAATCGTTGTGCTTGTCTTCTTTTTGAACCTAACACGCGATTGGCTAACAGCTATTCACTTTTCGTATTTTCGCTCTACATTTCAGTTTCTCATTACCGCCAGACCTGTATATCTATAAGACCGTGATCTTGAGCAATTGTATCAGACTTCTTTGTCAGGAAAAGAACATTTTCGTCGGTTGTCAGCTCCAGACAAGTTTTGTTTTATTTTACTAAATTTTTGTTGAAACACGAGCAACACTTAAACGTTAAAAACACCGCGTCTTATAATCTCCGTGATCCATAAATGTAATATAAAATAATCAATTCGCTTTATACTTTCGATGCAAATTAATAATTACTATCTTAATTATAATTACTACAATTACATAAAATGATCATTACTTTTCTAATGAAATTTTAAAGAGACGTTGAAATCTACTTGTTGGTTAACAAATGAGTACACAAAAATGATTCTTTTAGCGCGCTTTTGGTTAAAGCGTCAAGCCGTTTCTTGCCACTCAGGCGGCATCTTTACTAGTTTTTCAAATCTATTCAAATCGAACATTTCAATTCCCGTTTATGGGTTTCAGCCTTTTATGTTTTTCTCAATATTTTCTTTGTCAATTATCCTCTTTTCGTTTCGCTAATAAATCGAAATTTCCTGTTGCTCTCAGAATCCCGTAGCACGGTCTTACGTAGTACACTGTTCACGAGATACCAATTCATAGTGTTTGATACTGGTTCATATTGGTTCAAATTGTCATACTTCGTGAACACACTGGCGGACACTATCCCTCAACGAAGTTTATTAATAATTTTGACTTTCTGGCACTTGGCCTCCTGCAAGGACACAAATTCGATTAAGATTAAGGAGAAGAGTCCTGACTTGCAAGTACAAGAGTTCCATTCAATTGCTTAGGATTCAATTTAGGTGTTTAATAATATGCCTCCTAAAGCAACAAAGGTTTGGTGTTATATTTGGATAAAATGATTTGTATTTGTATTTATATTGCTGATATTACTATTCAAATATTTATTAGGAATTACGTGTATTCGTGATCAATGTTGGATCCGGCACTCGCAACATTGATGATTTCCAAAAATTATATCTAGATAAAGCAAAATATATACTGAAACGTTGTATAGAAAAAAAAGTAAGTATTTAAATTTAATAACAAAACCAAGAAAGTCAACATAATTTTCCTTACAACATTGCTGATTTCTTTTGCTATTTCCAGATATTTTTGGATCCAAAACATGAAATTGGCCTTGTGGTACTAGGTACCGATGTTACTGAAAACGATTTGGAATTTGATAATATCCATCAAGTCACAGAAAATATACAAGTTCCAACATGGACTTTAGTCAAACATGTAACAAATTTGCAAGCAACAGCTTCTTCATCCAATTGGATAAAGGCAATTTATGTAGCATTAAAGATTCTTGACAGAGGATTTGTGTAAGGATATTATGATGTGTAATTCATAGTGTTTATCATATTCTATTTCATACTATTTCTAGGGAAAAGTCATGTGTTCAAACATTAATGCTGTTAAATGATTTTAACGAAGAGCCAACTGTCATTGAAGAATTCGATGTAAATGAAGTTGCAAACGAGATACGTGAGCGTGATGTTAGATTTATTCCTATGTAATATATTGGAATTTCTACATGTAATTTTTATACATATTTCTTCAGATAGCAACCACAAATTCATTATTGATTAATGTTTACAGTGGAGAACGTGACATTTCACAAAACTCTTTGTCTGCAATGAATTCAAGCGAGAAATTTGTCATGAAACTCTGTGAAAAGGTTTTTCTTTTCTTTTTTTTTTTTAAATGTATTGCATATCGTGAATAACTTTCATAATTTAGTATGCCACTTACCACTTCTTTTGTAGACTGACAATCAATATTTTACACTGGATGATGCAGTTCAACAAACATCTTTCTACAGACAGCGACCCACAAAACCAATAGGATGGGGAACTACTTTAGATTTTGCGGGTTTCAAAATTCCAATTGCAAAGTACCTGAAGGTAAATAAATAAACTGAACGGATATTACTAAATTAATATCTTAGATCAGGACAGACTAATATTATTTTTGCTCATAGGTAACAAATTCTTGGAAATTGCCTACATGGAAAAAATTGGTAAAATCTGATTATAATAAGGAAGTTAAAGTAAATAGAGTACATCAATATACAGATCGATACAGAGAATCTCATACTTTCGAGAATATTATATCTGGATACATGTATGGTGGTGTCTTTGTTCCTTATACAGGTATGTGTTTATTATTTATTTAGAGTAGCAAACTCTTCAGATGATGCAGATACGTACAATTCTTAAAGATACCACCAAGACTGAGGCGGAATATAAAAGTGGTGAAAAGAGCTTCATAATCCGTAACTTTGCAAAGAGAAATGAGGTTTACCTGGATCTGTGGACTGGTAATGGTTCATATGTTGTTGTACCTTCAGGCCAGGTAAAGGGATTTTGATACCCTGTAATAATGTATTCATATTCTAACTAACAATTTGACCCAAACTAGGAGGCGATCAGGCCATTCTATTCATTAGTGCAGGCCATGGTGGATGAAGATATGGTAGCCATCGTCAGGAAAGTCCACTATTCAAACCTTGCACCAAGAATGGGTATTCTGTTTCCATATATCAATGTCCTCGATCAACCCGGGGTATGGTGTATACTCATTACATTATTGTCTATAGACTCATTTTATTCTCTTCTTACTACCTTGATGAACATTATTTTATTAGATACTTTTTTACTGATCTAGTGCCTCGTGTTCGTCGAAATGATATTCACAGAAGACAGATGTTTGTTGCATCGAATGCCAATGAATTCTCTTGTAAAACAATTGTCGAAGGAACAAGATGAAGCCATCGATGGATTCATAGATTCGATGACATTACCAGAATCTAGGTGAACAAATCACCTGCATAAATTCATTTTTTGCTGAATTAACTTTTTATCAAAAGTTCATTGCTCTTTTCAATACTCCAGGTGCGCCAGTGATTCTGATGAAATTGAGAAAACATTTGATGCCGGAACTGTACATAATCCTGGGATTCAGCACGTGTGGAATGTACTTTCCCGTCGTGCATTAAATCCAGATAGTGAAATACCTCCAATGGAGTCATACCTCTCTAAATTAGTTATGACACCAGCACCATTGAAAGAAAAAAGTTTGCCTTATTTGAAAAAAATAGAGAAGTTATTCCAGTGGAAAGATACATACGAGACTAAAAAGTACCTTTTTTTTCTATTTCTGTAAGACAGTGAGTTTTTTATTAATGTTTCTAATTTCTACCTTCTCTAAATCCAACAGTAAATTAAATGACAAAAAAGAGACAGATGTAAAAGAGACTAAAGAGAAGTTGCAAGATGATTCAAAAGCAGGAAGCAAAAATATAGCAGAAGACGCTCCTGAGGTACAAGAAACAATGGATGCAGAGCTTTCGCAGCAATTTATTGATGATGTAGATTTGGATAATTTGGTATGACGTGTGATTTCAAATTTAACAGGATCTTCATATTGTTTATTACACAAATAATATTAATTTTTTTTTCTAGGCTATGAACATGTGATTCCTCAGGTTTGCTCTTCAAATTTAATGATATATGTAGAGCTGTAATCAGCAGCCCGTATTTTTATGAAAAATGTATTCAGTTCATTTTACATTGTCATAGATAGCACTTCTATTTTTATTTCTATACGTCTTTCAATGTTTATTATGTAAACATTAATGTGATAATGTGATGTATGTTATTATTTTTTTATTCAATAAATATGTAATTTGTATTTTTTAACATTGTGATGACTTTAATCCAAAGTAATCTTCGTATCCGGAACCAGTATGCAAACAGATAGGCAATCTGCCAATATGTAGTATTGAAGCTGTAGTGTGATGTAGTGGTTGCTAATAAATTCGCTGCTAAACATGTCACCGTTAAATTAATTTCGTGTACCGTACGCTTAGGATCTTGTACTCGTGATATCAAGCATAGCAAGCATATCAAGCATTTGTTATTAGTCCTGAATTTTGATAACGAATAACAACGTTTGTAGTTTCCAAATAGTTTAATAAATCTAGGAAAATGGAACGTAACTTGGAAAAAACCATGGATGATGTGTAAGATGAAATATTAGGTTATGTTTCATGTTGTTTTTATTATTTTGAAGATTTATTTTTTAGGATCAACACTGAGGGGGTTATCGGCTGCATTTTGGCGGATCACCAGGGTTTGTGTTTAGGAGGTAAATTATGTCTAAACGTGGGTTCAATGATATAAAGTAATACTTCAAATTCAAAATCAAATTATTGTTCCAGCCAAAGGTAAAGCATCAGGAGATAGTGCTGGATTAATAGCTGCTATAGCTGATCAAGCTGCAAAACTGGAACCTGGATCAAAATCACCTATTATTTATCTACAGAATGATACAAGGTAATTCATGGTGTTCTGGTAATGGAGATGATTGGAGGTACTGGGTAAATACAAAGAATAATTTTTAGACAATGTCTCATCCATCGTCAAGGGCCTGTTGTTGCTGCAATTTACAAACAGGTTTCATCTTAGAATCCCATGTAATTCAAGATGCATTGTAAAGAGCAATTGCTGTAATTGAAATTTTTTACACTTGGTTCTGAGAACCTGCCTAGCATTCAACTAATAATCTTAAGTTGTTAGTTATGCAATAAGGGTAACAGTCCCAGTATGCATAACATTTTCTGTATATTATAGTCATTCATATTTCTAAAAATTGATAATGGAAGATGAAGAACTAGAGGTTACGTAAAATAAAGATAATTATTAACGTGTTTACAAGTGTATATATAACTCAATAATGATTTCAATGACACATTGTATTCTGAATAAATTCCAAACATTAAGAATATTTAAGGTCAGTCGCTTTTCTTGTGTCTGTCTCTTCTTTCATGCCACTTGCTTGCACCAAGCTTGATCAACTCTTGGTTTTCATACATCCAGGAACCCAATACCACTAAGAATGATATTAATCCAATAAGGAAGTGCATGAACTTTTCATCAGGAAAGAAGTATACCTGGAAAAAGAGGGAAATGATATCTACAAGTATTTTATACCCCAAAAATAGAAAAAAAAAATACAAAATAGTTCCATACGTGCGAAACTTTGGTAATAAGTGCTGCTATAATCAAAGATGCAGTAAAGACTGGTTTTGGCACAAGTCCTCGAAGAGGACGATATACAGTGTCGCGATGTCGCCTATTAATGAACGTCATTGAATGTAAAATCCGCAGGCCCATATTAACACAGTTGCCCAGGATAAAACCAACTGGACCTAGCCAAGTTGCAAATACGTAAGATGCACAGAGGAAAGCAATCGATTCGTAGATCATTATGAGGTTGCTCTTATTAATCGTAGCACTATCGGCTGTAGCATTGGTATAACATTCTGTGACGCCATTTATACCAAGCAATAAAACAGCTAGACAATGCGTTCTAAGCAGAAGCACTGGTAAGTATGATGTTAATTTTGAACCACCATACATCCACAGTAGCAGCGACGAGTAAGATTGTCCGAAGACAAGTACAACCAATCCTATTGAAGTTACAACTGAGCATAATTGTGTCAAAACATTGACGCTCTCTTGTATTTTACTCTAAAAATTATAAAATAAATAATTACAAAGAAACACTGAGTTATACGAGTTTCAAAAAATCCTTGGCATACATACTGAATTCTGATCGGAAAGTGGTTTATCTCGTCTAACCATCTGAGTGAAATAAAAATACCCACTTTCTTCTATGGGACGGAAGATAAATCTAGCTGCTAATGAGCCTAGATTGTTAACAACTTCATATGTTCCCTGTAATTGAAGATATTAATTTAAATTGTTTAAAAGAAATACAATTTGGACATGAATATCTAAAATTGTATCCATTACCTGTTCAGCAAATGTTAATACCGGAATGACAGTCATGATTAATCTTTCACCCTCTGTTAAAATTTGTTTTAATATACCTTGTCTAAAGAAACTCCATGTTAACACGGATAGTTTCTTATCCAAGTAAGAATCCTGCAAAACACCGTACGTGAATGCTACAGCGAATTTAAACGAAATGTTGACTTACGTACGTTATTTCTTAGCTGACCAGGTAAAAAGTCCGATACAGACTCGAATGGAAATTCTTTAGAGACGATTTCGTCGCTACTGTCTCTCAGGGACATCTTTCTTCTTGGCTTAAATTTTAATCGTTGGATGTAGTAGTGGAAATAAATGTAATGACTAGTCGTGTAAAATATAGCAGCAACTAACTGAGCCACACCAAATGCAAACAGAGCATTTTCTGGTCGATAAAGAATCAAAGGTACAAAAGTCATGGTACGGATGGCTATCATGATACTATCCAAAACAATCTGAAATAGTGTAATCAAAATTTAAAGCTCTTAGGCATTATCTACTATTATACATTTTATAAACATTAAATTCTTACTTTTAATCTAACAAAGAGAAATGCACTGGCAATCAGTTGAATCACCAGTGAGCACAGTTCAATTATGCATGAGACAGCTACTGCACAAACAGCAAATGTGTAGTATGGGGGCAGAGTTTCAGCAGTTGTTAGCAAAAAAAGCCATATGTAGCCAAATATTACAGACATAGTGACACATATGGGAACACTGAAAATTATTTCAGTTATATTATAAGATCCATGTCTTGGAGTACTATCCTTTAGATATCCTTTTCTTAAGTTTCAATACTAACGTCACCCATAGTAAATTGACAACTTGTGCCCAATTGTGATCTGCAGTGTTGGTCAAGCATGCTTTCATAAATGGTTCACGTGAGAGAAACAATATCATAGACTCCAAAAGAAGGAGTCTTACATTCATTACACCTAAGACAGCCTGACCAACGTGACGTACCACGAAGGCATTTAAAACGAATGTTACACATCGACATAGTACCTGGAAATATAACAGAGAATGAGGAGTATGTTTTTGCTCTACAAAATGAGCCAGCAAAACTTCATCAAAGTCAAGTACACAGCATTACCTGAAAGATTATATTGAAGCTAGCATTTTCCAAGCTGCTTTTTAAAATGTCTTGTGCCATTTATAAACGTGTTTCTATTTACTCTATGAAATGATGCTCTAGAAACATTCAAAGTGATTAAACGTTATATAAGGACAATTCGCCAGCTAAGACGATAATGCGTTCATTCTTTGCTCAATCTCGTGCAGCTTGTCAACCAAGTGAAATGCATTGAGATACCCGGATCTCGTGTCACTAATTCGTTCATAGTGCATCTTCGGGAAGATTCACGATACAATTGCCACGTAATCAAGTCATTCTTCATTGGGAGTTCTGCCAAACACTGAAACACCAAGTTTTTTTCCGTAACGCGTGAACTCGAGGTGGCTTTGCCAAATTATGACAGGCGACGTGATATACCTTAGGACAGTCGAAACCTGCGGATATGTTCCGTCGAAATTACAAAGGGACCTGTGTGATTACACACATAGTATAATAATAATGAAAACTAACGTGGTCCTCGACATAAGTGAGCACGCGCATTAATCTTTAAAATTCTTCACGTTTTCAATGGTTATCAATGGAATTCAGGACGTAAAACACGTTGCGATGGTCTGCACGAGTCTTCTGCACTTTCATCTAGATTTTCATTAACTTTCGCGATGACGATTCATCCGGTTATTGCACTACGTCGAGAAGCTACTATTGCATTTCAATTATGATAAAAGTTTCATCAGTATATTCGATGTACGTATAGTGTTTAAATGGGTATGTTTCACGAGCAAACAACAGGGCCGATGGCCGAACAGGCAAGAAACATCTTACTTTCATCTTTAATCGTACGTATAATGGATTCCATAGTTATAAACGATTTACTCTGTATTAGCTTCGAGCTTATTACTTTTCTATTATTCTTTTAGTCAGGTGGAGTGGCTGGTATGGTATGTGACTTATTACTCTTTCCCCTGGATACTCTAAAGACTCGTCTACAGAGCCAACATGGATTCACCGAGTCTGGTGGTTTTAAAAAACTCTATCGAGGTGTAGCACCGGTTATGATAGGATCTGCACCTTCAGGTAACCTATTTTACCGTTACAATATTCGGTGTATTCTGCATAGATTGATATTGCTTCCTAGCGGCTTTTTTTTTCATCGCCTATGATGGAACTAAAGAAATTCTGCAGCCACTTACGCCACCACAGTATCATGCGATTGTACATGCAGGAGCAGCGTCCGTTGGTGAATTGGTAAGATAAAATTGTTGTTATGGTAGGAAGTCTATAGTGCAAAATAATTAGTGGAATTCACTTTAGGTTGCATGCTCAATTCGGGTACCTATGGAGGTAATTAAACAAAGGAAACAGGCGTTGCTAACGGATACTGCTAGAATGGGTTTGCGAATGCTTTACAGAGGATATGGGAGTACTGTATTGCGCGATTTGCCCTTTACACTTGTTCAAATGCCTCTCTGGGAATATCTAAAACTTTACTGGAAACGGCACGTATCTCATGAGTGCACACCTTTGGCGGGAGCTATCTGCGGTGCTGCATCGGGTAATTATATATGGTTTGCCATTTAAAAACATGATACTAATTCAGATTCATATCTAACAGTTACAATATCTGCGGCTGTCACTACGCCCCTTGATGTGGCCAAAACAAGAATTATGTTGTCATGCTCTTCACTTATGAAAGATGAGATTAAAATATCCACAATGTTGAAGGAGGTCTATCGAGAAGCTGGTTTTAAAGGGTAATAATGCACTTGTTAGAAAATTTAAGTTCCAGGAATCCTTGAGTAACAAGAAATCTTTTTCAGATTGTTTGCTGGGTTTTCACTGAGAGTCTCTGGCTTCACTTTGGGTGGCTTTTTATTTTTTGGTATTTATGAATGGGTGAAGGAATTGTGTTCTATAACTTTTCCATACATATCTTCATCTAGATAGCATTTGAATGAAAAGATACTTTTTTGTCAAAGTACAATGTGTTTACGCGAGTTGGATAACTATCCTAATTGAAAATTCTAGTCACAAGATGAGTAAAATTTGAAGCACATATTATAATCAAAAAATATATACATAACTTGCGCTCAAAAATACAATTAAAACATCAATACAAGAATTTGTAAAATATTGCTTACCATAAGTGAAGGAGTAAAATTACAATTGATCTCTGGAATCCTCTTCTCGAAATCGCTCTACTATTGTGTTAAGTTACATTCGTCTAGCTCGACCAATCTACTGTCAGAGATGGCTA
Source organism: Cephus cinctus (assembly GCF_000341935.2). Lineage (NCBI taxonomy): Eukaryota > Metazoa > Arthropoda > Insecta > Hymenoptera > Cephidae > Cephus > Cephus cinctus. The sequence continues at coordinate 258,271 of NW_014332941.1, read as the reverse complement.
CATTAGGAAATTTAATGTGCATATTGTCAAAGCTTATTTCTCTGTATGTATTTCAGAGACACAATTATACTTGTTAATTTAATAATTTAGTCCGCTATGACAGTAAAATTATTCAGACTAATGTGACATACCACGAATGAGAAACGATGTTGAAAATACGGGATCTGGAGTTGCGAATACCATTACCAAGCGTAATGTAATCCTGACAGCCAGCTAATTATACCATTGAATAATACAGGCGTTGTTGAAGCCACGATCATTTAAAACTCCACAATTATCGAATTAAGCTACTTTAGTTGATATGAGTCCATTTTTTATTAGTGATTCTCAATTGATTTTTCACAATGTCCTTATTCGAGCACAGCAACTGTCAATCACTTTTCTTAACTGAGTATCACGTGAGGGAGGAACTCTGCTATAAAAGTCAAGTTTCATCACAAGTGTTTTTTCATTTTGTTATAATAGGGAGCAACAACGAAATCTTCTGGGTTCTGTTGATAATTCGAAAGATTCTTCTTCTAATTTCTTTATGTTGTTTGGGTTCGATACAAAATCCTGTGCGATTTCTTGAAATAGTTCCGCTATAAAAAGAAGAATTACATGTATGTAGAGTATCAAGTACACAAAAAATAAATATAATTCTTACCAATATTCTCGCCTGTTTTGCTAGATGTTACAAAAAACTTGGATTGTATGCCATCAGCAAATCTCTGAATTACTTCAATATCTGGACAAGCTTGTTTATCTTCTGACAATACATCTTTTTTTGTTGCACAAAGGTAAACCTTACAATCTTGTTCAATACTTCTCAATTCCCTCATCCAAAATTTAGCTTTGTTCCATGAATGAAGATTGGTAACATCATAGCAAACTATTGCAGCCTTAGCACCACGATAATACATTTTCACCATTGCTTCATATCTACATACAAGTGTATTAGCAAAGTAATCATATGAATCATACACATAAAGTTTACAGTCAATAGGAATAATTTACCTTTCACTACCAGCAGTATCCCATATACCGAGTACAAACTTTCTACCACCAACCTCCATTTGCTTAGCTGCGAAAGCAGCTCCGATGGTCTACAATTAAAAATGTTGCGTTTTTTTATTTAAGCACCAAGAATTCTTAATGTAAATTGCATTTTCATTGTTCCATCATTTTTGTATTAGAACACCTTAATTTAATAAAGTTTCATTGTACTGAATTACATAAATAATTGCCAATCATTCTATCCACTTTACATTTTTCTTTTATGTAATATTATTTCAGTTAAAAGTATGACTGTCGAGTTTATACTCGCTTACATTCTGATAAGACAAATGTTCGTTGAATCTGTCATTTACAAACCGCTCCAGCAAGCTTGTCTTTCCCACAGCTTCATGTCCTAGCATGACAACTTTTAAGTCTACCTTGTTCATCTTCTCTGAACTCTCCAGGACTCGCCGGATTTCTCTTGACAAGGAGTAGTCAGTCAATATAAGTGATTTTCAACAACTGGAAGATACAAGTAGATAGGACGAGCCTTGTCAAATATGAACAACTCCTAGTATATGCATTCCATATGAATCATCCTGGTGGGATGTATCGTTTTGTCTTCTGCTAGTAAACTATCCCAGATGGAATGCCAGCCATGAGAGATAAATAAACGTTTTCTTGTCACCCTTTATTCATATCAAATTATCTCAGTCATGTTGGTAATGTAACGTAATACACATATTACGTGTTCAAATTCCATCATCATCAAATATTCGATCCACTTTAATAACGAATTTTTAATCTTCTTAACAATTTTGTATTTTACGAATAGAATGAGGCAAAATCTGTATAAAGTTCCAAAAACAGATTTTTCAAGTAAAACACTGCAGTCTGCCGTGATACTGATCATGCAGTTGCATCCTCGAGACACATTTGTTTTACTGTATCTTGAACAGTAACAGAATTGCATTCTTGCATACAACAATAGATGTGTTATATCATGAATCTTAGACCTAAATTATTTGCTTTCTCTCTAATAAAGAGATTCTCCACTCAAGTTCAGGTAAGTTAGTGAATCTAACCTCCCTGTCACCACTGTTTTCATGAATATGAATATTTGCTGAGTACTTTATGATTATTACTTCATTTTAAATATGATTTTCATTTTCAGACAAAGGCTGCTTCATTGATTATCTCAAAACATTGTATGCCAGAGCCTGAGTATAATATTGAATATTTGTGTAATGAGAAAAACAGAGATGCAATTCTTAACAATATCATGAAAAGAAAGGGTGTTGGTGATATAGATAAAGTTCTTGAACTTTCTAAGAAGTTAGATTCAAAGAACGAGCTCCTTTTAGAATTGAGCAAAATTCCAAACTGCACAGATCCCCAGGTGTTGGAATATGGTGACGAACCTCAGATACTGAAAATCTCTGGATCGGAAAGAAAGTTTGACTTCAAACCACAGGAATTCTCAGTACTTGCAGGAAAGCTCAAATTGTTAAGAACTGAAAATTTAGGACCTTTTGCAGGACACAAAAGTTACATATTATTAGGAGATTTAGCAGAACTGGAACAAGCCTTAATTCATTACAGCATAAGAAAATTAATGGTGTCTGGTTTCAAACTTGTATCCGTACCTGATATTCTGCCTACAGCAGTTATAGAACGATGTGGCCTGATCGTTAATAATGAAAGAACCTTAGTCTATACCCTAGATCCATGTTATGGAGATAAATTGGGTCTTTCTGGTACGGCTGAAATGTCTTTAGCAAATAAGCTAACTAATACTGTTCTGTCACAAGAAAAGTTACCCCTAAAATTAGCAGCAGTGAGTAGATGCTTCAGAGCAGAGACATCAAAAGCAGCCGAGGAGAGAGGAATATATAGGTAATCTTAAAAACTATAGTTGTCATTTACCGCATTTCTAAAATATGTAAACTTATTAATTCTAGAGTTCATCAATTTACAAAGGTTGAAATGTTCGCCTGTTCCGAACAAGAGAAATCCTCAGATTTCTTATCCGAGATACAGTCCATTCAGGAGGATATGTTTACTGATTTGAACTTGCACTTTAAAGTGTTGGATATGCCACCATATGAACTAGGAGCTCCAGCGTACAGGTATAGCATATTTTCTACACTGGTTTATTTTATAATACATAATATTTATGGTTGTAGGAAACTAGATATCGAGGGCTGGATGCCAGGACGAGGAATATTTGGTGAACTGTCCAGTTGCAGCAATTGTACTGATTATCAATCGAGGCGTTTAAATATTAAATACAAAACAAAAAATGGTGAAACAATGCACGTGCATACGCTTAACGGAACCGCGTGTGCGATACCACGAATGTTAATAGCAATTTGTGAAACGCATCAGACCAAAGATGGTAATATTAAAGTGCCCTCGAAACTCGTCCCATACATGAAGGGTAAAACGATTATAGAGAAACAACCGATTGCTGACACGCGAACTTACAAATATAAACCAAAAATAAATTGAATAAGAAAAATATGACTTGAGATTTTATTGACGACAAAAGCATATTGTTAATAAAGGTTAATTGTGCGACAGAGTGAATAGATTTATGAAGATTGAGAAGTAGATCTGTTCACTCGTCGAGGAATAAATGCGGAATGATTCTGATGAAAACTGCAAGAGTTAAACATCACCTGACAGTATATTTTCTACAAACTAATACAATTATCGTACAAAGTAAGACAGGGTTCCGAAAGTTGTACGTACACAGGGATAAAGTTCGTTTTTATAATAATTTTTTTTTTGTTATTCTGTATATATTTTGTAGCGGAGTTATAAAAATGTAACACAAAATATTTTTTCTTAAAGTAATACAATTTAGAGACATTACAATTCATCTCCCGTGCTAATTGGTTGTTAGTCATTTCGATCCTTTTTTATTAACAATTTGACCATAAATTTTTCCTGTACCTGTCCTGACACATTGTGTCCCGTACTGATTCTAAGTTTTCCGTTTGTATTTTTTGCTTTTTATTTCGTTTCGAAAAACCCCTACACCGATTTTTACAGATTAGATCGCTTTCTGCTTGAGAGCTTCAAAATTTTCGACAGAATACTGACGTAGTGTGTTCTGGCAATGTTGTTTGAATGTATCTAGAATCAAACAGTTTGCATTCGTATTTTCCTTTAATATCCCGAAATCTTTTACTACCTGAACAAACGTCAGTTTCAATCTTCATCCGTTTACCTTGATAATTTTAATCCTCTTCCTCTCCGGATTCCGATTCCTCCTCGGCGTTCTGCAGCCACTCAATGAATTTTTTCATTTGGTCCAAAAAGAGCATTTTCCCCTTTACAGAGTGCCCCTCCTTGTACCACTTCAAGATCACTTCCTCCGACACAACATCCGCTGCAACAAAAAGTAATCAATTAATATCTTCAATTCCGCTGGTTAAATGTTTTAAAGTAAATACGTACTTTTATAGAAGAGCAAGACAATCTTCTGGAAGACTTTCATAAAGTTCATGTTCTCGTAGCAGAATTCCTGGACCTTTAGGATGAGGGCGAGTTCAGATCTGGCAGTTGATGTAAAAGCACCAAATAGCGGAGTGTAGATCTTTAAGTGTTTCAAAGCTTGCTCGGCAACAAGTTCTTCCTTCTTGTTCCATTCAGCTTGGCCCATAACTACTCCCCAAATCTGCAAAATGAAATGTATATAAATAAGAGTCGAAGGGATTTCCTCGGGAGTTCCCATTTTAACCATTAAAATACTAACAAGGCCGATGACTTCATGTTCAGGAATGCCATTCCGCTGGGCCATTTCCTTAAGGTCGAGCACGATATCTTTGATAGGTCGATTATCTGCTAGATCATCCAGAAGAAGTTGTTGCAGATCGCGCTTAGCCTCTTGGCTGGCTTGGGCTTTGTGCAATTTGACAATGTCAGCCAAACCGATTGCTTCAAAAATCGAGCGGAAATACTCCTCTGTCCTCTTGTTAGGTGGGACGAATTCCATTAACCTATTACGTGGGTATTGTTACCGGTTAATATTTTTGTTTGTAAATGATAAAACTAAAGGATGCTCGATGTGACAAGTAGTTTTACTCAAATCGCATATTACCTTCCTTCAATACCACCACGTTTCAAAGCTGTCATAAGACTGGGTAATCCCTTCTCCTGCTTCCAAGTAACAAAGACTTCCATTAAGAAATCCAGGGCCAGATTATCTTTAACAAGGTGTTCGTTAATTAAAACGGATAGGACAGTTGGCGGGACCGAGCCGTTTGAGATCCATAGAGCTGTCATTCGTGCTAACTTGATCCTTTCCTTTGGCGTAAATCCTTTCATGAAAACTAGCACTTTCTTCATCTCTTCTTCAAACATCTTCTCCAAGTATTTGTATCGACGCATCAACTTGATGAAGACCTGTTTTACACAATGTCAAGCATCAGTTTAATTCTAGACTGCTTGAGACACAGCTAGGGCAGGACAAGAGAGTATTTACCTGCTCAAAATTTTTCATTGAGTCCATATCCTCAGGTTGTTCAAATACGCAAGCGGTAGTTTTGACTGGTTTATCTCCATCTTGGGCAATGGAGCCACCTGGCACCAAGAGGCCACCGGCAATTAAAATGTCAAAAAGGGCCTCTCCATACCGACGGTAGTCCAATTTGGAACCAGCCGTATCCAAATACTTGGAGATTGCTTCTAGGTCGTTACTAGCCTTCTCCAGGCCAAGCAAAACGGCATCTCGAAAGCCAGTCGGGTCATACTTCTCTTTTTCATCTAGTATGGTGGTGAATTTATTTGTTTTTAATTAGTGTTTTGAAAAATTGCACCATAAATATCTATGTAATAATTATTTCTTAATAAGTACCTCTTTTTCTGGTCTTTATACGTTGACCTGACAACACTGGCTTTTCTATTTTTTGACTCATACAACACCCTTCTGAAATACCAAAAACAAATACAAAATTACAATTCATTGACATTTTCTATAATTTTCAAACAATGAAAGTGTTATACCATGATCAAGACTAGGCTTTATGTATAACAAACTTGTGGCCTTGTGCTATTGGTTGTAAGATGAATTAAACCGTAACTAAAATGTCGTAGAGAAATAGATTTTGGAGTAAAATAGAAGTTAGCGATACTTGACAATAAAAATACTGCTTCTTTGCCTAAGAGATAATTAAATATAGTTTTATCAATTAAAAAGTCAATCAATATTATGTAGCAAGTTTTCCTCGTTAACTAAATCTTATGTATTCACTTCAATCACCATAACAAAAAAAAACCCAAAAAATTGAAAACGGACGCGTAAATATCAAAAATTACAGTATCCAATAAGAATTTAATAAGATGTGTAAAATTTCGAGGGGTTACATAAAAACCAGATCTTAACAATTGCAAAATTGATCTTGTCCCAAACATGCAGTTAGACAAGTCATGTAAAATACGTATTGGACCAAAGGAGTCGCGCATTAGCGGTATCTAATACCCAACGGCGTGCAAATTGATGGTACTGACACTTGACCTTAAATGCTGGAAAACTTTCACCTTTGGAAAAAGCGTAACACGTTACATGTACCTGTAACACGATGTTAGAACTAAGGCTCTTGGTCTTATTCAATCGACAGACTTTTATAGAGTTTGAGGAAACAGGCGCGCAATTAGGCTCGCTTCTGCTAAGGTTAAGGTTGCGCTCGGAAACCACGATGGCCGAAGTCCCAGAACTTTCAGTATTCGTAAAGTTTCAATAGGCTGCTTCTCCAAAATACTAGGATCTGTGGAAAATGTTTATATTCTTTTGTGATTACTTACTTGAATGCACGTACAACCGTAGAACAGCTCCTTTCCAGGTGTGTACAAGTGATGCGAGGTGCTCCAAGGAGAACTGTGGGCACTTGGGGTCAGCGGAACGAAGAAATAATAAAATGGAAACGGAAAACGACGGCCGCTCGCGCAGAATTCCTTGTGCGCAGTCGCTGCCGGAAAAGATGCTCTGAATATTGAGAATCAAACTCGATTTAAAGGACATGCGATGCTCATCTTTGGGAAGATGTTTTCAAAAATGCATTAGCTCCGAGCTCGTTCGAAAAAGAGGATTTATAAACATTACATTGAAAATTTGCTTATTAAATGGATTTCACGTCGCCAGATGGTGCTAAGTAATAATGTGAATCACGGTCTTGTATACAGATCTGGGCACTTAGGCGAAAAACGCGTAACCATAAGGTGGCCACTACCCCAAGAGGCGTTAGTGTTGAAAGAGCCTATACGTGGTAGCACTACGCGTGCGCAATTATCTCTTTCTTAAATACGTAACCTGCAGCTTTGTTCGTAATGTGTAATATACCGTGATTGGAATTGAAAGAAGCAACAATGACCAGAAAGTGCATCATGCCTGCTTGAATCACAATGGTAGGAATTTGCATTTAAAAATCTCACAGGAGTTACTACAAAGTTACTACACAAGCAAAAATGGACTGTATACGTTAGTATATCTCCAGTGAAAAATTTTTCATTGAAAATTCCTACAGTCAAACCGGAGAAAGTCTTTTTATAAAGAGAATTGGACCTTGTGGAACCAATTTCATATAGTGATGCAACACAAATTCAACAAGTGCAAAAGAGAGAAAATATTTAACTATTGAACTTAGCTAGGAAAAAAATTATATCATGCAGATATTTCACTTTTTGTACTTGTCGAGAGGTATTTTCAAGTTAAAAGTTTTCAGTTAATACACAATTATACCATCATTCAATTTTCATGACTTTTAGGTGAACTGGTCCATTTAACTTTAGTTTTTTAAATCATCAATTCTTTATTTGTCTAACTTATGAAAATTTTATTTAATTGGCATCGCATCGGTTTTTTGTGTAACTTTCCTTTTGAATCGGCGATAAGAGGGTGCAGTGAATTTACGGATGCGCATGCGCTGTTTCAGCTGGCTTCTTCGACACTAGTGCTTGCGGGCAAAACCGTCCACGTTACGGTTACAAGCAGTTACAAGCTACAACGTGGTGAGGATAGGTAAATGCCCAGACCTGTATACAAGAACAAAAAATCTACACTTTATATTTTTGTCTTTAATATTAACGATATTATTTTATAACAAATTGAAGTTGTGTGTAAGTTTGTTTTTTTGTATTTTTAACATAATATACACTAATATAGGTCCAGTTGACGTGTTTTACACAAAGAATCAGAAATTTAGAAAATCATTTAATTTAATGGAAATTTAAATAGGGAAAAGGTAGTAGTGCATTATTGAAGAAAAATATTGTTTTACATTATATCCTTATTACTTGCCAGCTTAAAAACAGTTGTATATTTGATCGCAATTGACTAGCCAATCTATCGAGTTTCAAGTTCTGCGCAAATGCAAACGCTGCTTCTTTGATTAAATTTTGAGTTTTGTCTTAATGGTCGTGATCAGCTTCTGTGGTGATTTTAAGATTCCTCATTATTTATTGTTCATATACCCTATATTTAGATAGCCAAGTGGTTTATGCATATCAATTATACAATAAATGATATTTTGAATTACGCGAGAGTATTCTGTGAGTACTTTTACTTACTATAAAATGTGGCAACATTCAGCCGTTTCTTTGTTCATGAGATCGCGGTAGTTTAGATGAATAGTGTAGTCAGCGTCAAGGCACGTGTTTAGAAACCTGAACTCTAACGAAGTTATCATTCGTTATAGTCTACTAAGAAAATATTCTGCCCGCAATAAGATACATTAAAAGAATCGAAATAACGATTTACAATCCAGTAGTACCCCGCGTGGTCTTAGGATCTAAAAAGCAAGTAGAAATCTCAGTTTGATATATAATTTTTTACACAATTTAGAAGACTAATTATCTTATTATATAAGTAAGTAGAAAAATCAATTCGATGTATAATTTTTTAAACAATTTAGAGGACTAATTTTTTTCTATATACTTAGAATGACTGAACAAGGATTCAAATTGTTTGTGAACAATTTGCCAGCTGAATTACAAGAGGTATATTTTTGAAAAATGTTTTGGACCCTTTGCTAATATTCTGTTAAATTTTATTCATATTTCCAGGATGGCATTAAAGCAATTTTTAATGACTACGGAGAAGTCAGTGCATTATTATGTCCTAGTGAAGCAGACTATGCTTTTGTATCTTATAAAACCTATGCAGAAGCTTATAAAGCCTTAATACATCTAAATGAAAAACCTCCATTGTACATGAATGTTTCCTTTACTAAAAAAAGAGAAAGTGCACCGATACGACAATTTAGAAATGATATTGAAAATGCCAATCTTGTTGTAAACCCTGAAACCTATCAAGATCCTAGATACAACAACAAACCAGAGTAAGTAGAACTAATTAATGTTCTGTGTATAAAAAAAATTGTATATATTAAATAATGAAATATTTTTTAATGTAGGTATATTTCCCTGGGACGTGGTAAATTGATATCTGGATATGTTCCAAAACCAGTACCACTACCACAACATTATGTTACTGATTATAATTCAGATAACGAGCCACTCTATCCACCGTATGTTGATCCGTCTATGTATAATCCATATGATGATGTGGATCCTTTTAATGATACAAATATCATGTGGAGCAGGTGTGTTAAGGAAAAAACTTGAACAGACTTTTTACGTTTGTGGAAGTTTTAATGTTTTTTTTTTGTTTCTGTCAGAGGTCACGTTTTAACAACGATTGATGGAAGAAGACACGTTCGAATGGGTCGTGGTTATACTGCTTATGAATTGCCAAAACCTCGTACACGAAAAAACGAAGATATTGATAAATTATATGAGAAACGTATTGCTGTAGGTTGAGTTAATTTTTTTTTTTTAAATATCACATTGAATTTAAATATATGTATAATCTTGACCAAGAATGTAAATAATATAATATGTAGGAGGCATACGAGTATGGCATCAACAACTTGAAGGATGATATAGGCAATTGCGAATACTGTGCAAAGCCAAGCAAAACGAACTGCGGTCGTTGCGGTGCATTTTACTGTAGCAAAGAATGCCAAAGATCTGATTGGCTTCGTCATAGAAATGATTGTCAAGCCATGCCGTTAGTATATTTTATTTATCCTTTTCACAAAAGTATTTGTTAATTATTAACTCGGGAATGATCACACCAAATTTGTTCTCTATTTGAAGGGCATTAAGTTGAGATGTATCAGACACCTCCCGGGTTAAAGTCGTTTATATTAGATTTTTACATTATATTTCTTTTTTTATAGACCTTTGACAAGGTGTGTTGACTCTAGTTCTATCTCACGGTCGAGTAGCGACGATATTCCAGTTTCCAAGCAGGAAACTTCTAGCAAGGGTCTATTTACTCTTCGACGACCAAAGAGAGAATCTACACTCAATGCCACTGCATCCTGCGAGAGGGTTACACGAAATGAGAATCTCGATAATATGCATACTAAACAACTTGCATCGTCAGCAGGACCGGCTGGTGATCAGAGTAATCGTACGCCGACGGAATCACAAGTATTATCAAAGAGCAGCAACGAAATTCATGAATCACACGACAAGATAACAGTAAAAACGACGCAACCAGCTGTTGCTTCTTCCTCACAGGAGACAATAGCTGCTGTTGATTTACAAAACAGTAATGGTGCTATTAAGAAAACTAGGACTTGCGCGAAAATTCCCTTTAATAACAATTTGAGAACGCAGAACAAGTTACCTGGTTCACAACCGCAATTTAATCACCCGACTCAATTGTTTGAACCGACGCGTCCACGACAAAATGGAATAAGCAACCAGAATGATTCTCGACCAGAAGCAAAGTCTATCGTTAATAATGTCTCTGATTTTGACTTGTCCTTCAAAAGAAGGATTCAATTCCTCCCGAAGGACGTATTCAATGAAATCAAAATCACAAGATCCCTGCCGAGTGACGGTGGTCTATATTGGGTGCAAAAACTGAGTGATACTGAAAAACTAGAGAATATCACAGCGCATTTGAATAGTCACGCTAGCACTTGGCCGTATATGCAGCCAATTGTTGGGAACATGTACGCAGCACTTTACGATAGCAAATGGTACAGAGTAACTGTGCAATCTTTAAAACCTTTTAAATCATTGTGCATTGATTACGGATATGAATACGAAAAAGAGAGCACTGATTTACGTGCAATGAAAAAATATATAAATGTTCCTGGTCTCTCAGAAAAGATTTCCATCCATTCTGACTCACCTGCGTGGTACAAGAGTCTTGGTCCAGGCAGTGTGATATCCGTGAAGCCAGTATCTGGTGCTATGAGAAGCGAAGATCAAGCTCAGGATGCTATTATCGTCGAAGTCAAACCGGATGATCCTATTGTGGTAAACCAGCAAGAATCCGTTATCGAAAAACCTCCAATGAAACAGGGCAATATAAAACCAAAGTTCAAGAGTATTGTTAATGAACTCCGTGCTAATGAAACAGGCGTCATTCAATTTGTCGCCGAGACGAGCACTGCCATTCAATCTGCAACAATGCTCATTGAACGTTTCGGACAAGTTTTTGAAAACGTCATGTTAAAGTTGAGTGAACGTTGTGTTACATTACAAGAGGATTCCAATTATCGGTAAGATCTTCCTTTCTTCGTTTTTAATCAAGAGTATGGATATTATCATAAAAGATTATCATTTTAGTCCTGAAGTCGATGATCTTGTTTGTGCCAACCGGGACGACGATGAGTGGTTCCGTGGACGTGTGTTGGTACCAGGATCATCTGTCAGAGTCCTTTCTGTCGATGAGGCCAAAGTGATGACCGTCCCAAAAGTTTATCGTCTTCCTGAAGAATTCATTGATCAAGTCACCTTCGGGGTCCAATGCAAGTTGGTAGAACGAAAGACTCCATTCGAGGTGAAATGTTTTGAAACATTTGAATTATGTGGACTAGCAATTCTTTATTACTAAAAATGACAGTGCGTTTCTCAACCTTAAGGTGGGGGAGAGTTACCGTATCGAGGTCATTAACGTCAATAAAAATGGCGAGAAAACAGAAGTGGAGATATCCATACAGGACGTTGAACCGGTCAAGGCATTGATAACTGAATGGGTCGCTGTTCCAGAACAGATGGGAATATTAAATGCTCCTTTGAAAAGTGGATCAGAGGTAACGACCGTCTATTCTATCATTTATCAGTGATATCGATTGCTTTTATTTAATAGAGGTCATTATCAACACTTCATTCCAGGTTTATTTATCCGCCGTTGTTAGTCATTACAACTTCCATGCGTGTAGCTTAGTTCCTGAGGAAATGGAACGTATGAAACGACTAAAATTAGATGTCAATAAAGATGCTCAGACTGGTGAATAGATCTGTAGAATAATAATAATTGATGATTGCAGAACTTATATCTTTAATTCCCTTTCGTTCAGCACAACCATTGACAGAAATACCGGTTCTTGGACAAATGGTCAGCTCTAAGTTCGCAGATGAAAATTATTACCGTGCTATGGTACAAAAGATCCAAGGTGACAAAATTGGTGTTGTCTATGTCGATTTCGGAAATCGTGAATACACCACTTTGGGGAATCTTAAAGTATTGAGGGATGACTTGAAAAGGGTATGTATGAATTTTTAACCGTGGAACAAATCTTTAAGTAATTATCCAACTCTTAATCATCAGGTACGCGATTAAGTTTCATTAAATTACCTGATTTTAGGAACCAGCTGGTTGTACCAAAATGACTCTCAAGGATGTACCAAGAGATGTGGCGATGACAAAAGAAGTGCACGAATTATTAAATAATCTAATGATTACCGAAATTGGATTAATGTGCACATTCGATGGTATACCTTCTACGGATGGCGTCGTTCTGCATCTGCCAGATGGCACGAGTGTCAATGATGAAGTAAAGGAAATGCTAACACCCTCTCATAAGAAACCAGCCAAAGAAGAAGGTACATTGAATTATTTATATTTTACCTAATCATATATCTTTTCACGTATTTCTGATTCACTTAATTTCAATGAGATAAAATTCTTCTATCAAAATTGTTACGGTACCAAAGACAAGGTGATCTTTATGGAAAATGACTTGGACGTCACTAATTTGGGCGCAATCGGTGATACCATAATAGCTGAGGTGGTTAGCGTTAAGCAAGTTGGAATTTGTTATCTGGTATGTGCACCAGACGAACAAGCCATAGTACATATAGTTAAAGTTTTAACACCCTTGGTAAGTGTAATTCCAGTAAGTAATTTAAACGTTTTGGGTTTGTTAGTTGACAAACATAAATTTCGTATACAGATGAATGCACATTGTCAAGCAGTACAAGAGCCGTACATTCCTCGTAAAAATGAACTGTGCCTTGCAATGTACGATAACAATTGGTATCGTGCGTTGTGCGTCGATCCATTAGTAACTCCCAACACCATTTTAGTGTTTTACGTTGACTTTGGAAATTCAGAGTATGTAGAACACAAGAATATAAGACCTATGGTTAAGGACTTCATGACGCCACCGGCGTTGATCAATATTTGCACCGTGACCAGTTCGTATTCTTCTTCATATTAACATATTTAACATCAACGTGGAAACGTGAGCTTGTCGAATCTTATAAATTATTTTCTTTTTTTCCTTTTTGCAGATTTGTGCCCACCAGGTAAAGACGAACTTCCGCCGAACGTGGCCGCAAGGGTCCAGTCTTTAGTGCAGGAGAATACTCAAGCCACAATAAAGATAATAAAGAAATCAGCACCTGGGGAATACGAGGTAGAGCTGCCTACCGTACGCGCCATTTTGATTACAGAAGGATTATTAAAGTCTTAAAAATATTACGTGACGAAGAAGTATTTCTTGGGATTTTACTTTTAATTCGAATTGCTCAGTAATTTTTGCTTAGTTTATCAGAGAGATTATGAAACATCGTTTAGAATATACAATGATTATCTGATTAGTTGAAATTCAATAGATATGTATACATATATAAAAGTTTCTATATTTTAAGCAATAAGAATTTATATTTGTTAAAAATCAAAGTTATATGTACTTACGTTAATTTTATTCGACAGTATATGCATTACTAAATTGACAAGGATCAAAGGTTAATTTCGTACTTTAATTTTAATTTTAATCTTATGTGGTAAAATCATGTTTATTTTAGTAAGTCAATTGCTACAGCTAACTAAATATGTTAATAAGATTCATTCTGTGGATACTATTTTTCGAAACCAAAGCTTTTAAGTATCAAAGACTAGACCTTAAGTCGTGTAATAAGAATAAAAATTATTGTTCAAATGAAAAAGTTCCGTATGTCTAAACAATCCTCTTCCCGGGGTTATTTGAAAATCAAAATGTATACATATGTATATGATTCTTAAGTACGCATGTCATCAAGTGATTAGCCTAACCTAACCTAATTAGAGAGTGTATCTAACCTCTCTAAAGAGGTGTCAGTACAGATGACACTTCAGTGAAAGTAACGAATTTAGACTTAAAATAAAAGAAGGTCGAAAGGAAGTATTAAACAGTAAATGATGAATGCACAAATAATGCACCCTTACGAGGGTTTGCTTCATAAATATACGAATGCCATGAAAGGCTGGCAATACCGTTGGTTCATCCTGAGCCCAGAAACCGGTGAACTTCACTACTTTCTTAGTGAGTCTGAAAAAAATCAAAGACCCCGCTGTTCCATATATCTTGTGGGTGCAGTAATTGCACCAAGTGATGAAGATTCTAACACCTTCACAGTAAACTCTGCCACGGGTAACTATAACATATTAGAGTGTGACATAAGGTATTGTACATGAATTCAATTATGATTGATCCTGTAGGTGAAATGATAAAACTGAGAGCAACAGATGCAAGAGCACGTCAGGAATGGGTGGACAAGCTACGAGCTGTCACAGAAATGTATACGAGAGCAATTGCAAGTAGCCATCCTCCATTACCTCCACGAGAACATTCTGCCAATCCTACAAGAAGTCCTGTTGCTAAGCTGGAAGTGCTCGATGCATTTGCCAATTGTCGAGAGCAATTGAGCAAAGTGGAGAAACACAATCTTGCTCTGGCTCAGTCCATAGAAAATTCTAATCTTAACTTAGACCCGGACTTATTGGTCCTCAAAGCCACTGCCCATGCTACTCTTTATACGCTGAGTCAGTGTTTGAATATTCTTTATCAATAGTTCATCAAAGGCAAAATGAAGCGATTCTCGAACTTTGTAAATCGAAAGAGATAATTTTAAATGAGGGCGAATGTATATAATTATTTTAATACCCTCTGTTGGGGTTTTCTTTTTTTGAACACGCGCGCACGTTCTTCCAGACTCAGTAAATATTTTAATCGCAATTTTTTGGTAAGTTATAACGGAGATATTTTTTGTACTTCGCTCTTGCGACTTACAAAACAATTTAATACACCTATATCAATTCATATTAGCGTTACAGTATTTTAATCCTGCATCTATTTATATCCATCTATAACAAAATGATTTAACTAATCACGCAAGAGTATAGTCCTTTTAAGAAATCTGAAACATTATATACACATATATATATACACCCCTTTCAATCCATTTGGACTTATCATATTCTTGCCTCCTACATATCGATTAATCATTGTTCTTCATCTTTATTTATACCCAATATGAATATACACTGAAACCCAACGATTATCCAGAATATATTGTAATTATTATTTAAGGATATACACATAAAAAAAAATATATATATATATCCTGAGCTATCAAAAGAAACTGTAGAACTATAATATACTATTTTAAATATTTCACTGTGATTTTATCTTAATCAATCCTAATATTAAAATAGAGGTCTCTTAATAAGACATTTCATTCAGCGCGATTGCCTGCTGTAATAAAATAATAGAATGCCTTAGGAACGAAGCAAGATTAAGATTAGAGCCTTGATTTCTGTTGACATTACAGACACGGATCTATTACTTGTGCAACATATGTTAGAAGTACTTCGTCAATGGTAGGAAGTCGTAAGTCAACGGAGAGTGAGGCCGGAATTAATACCAAGTGCAGATATTTGGGTGAAGGTAAGCAGGTGAGCAACTTTTACCTGGTTGGGTCGCACATGCGATAGAATCGCATCGTAATCCTCAGTCAGTTAGATGTAAAATCTCGAGTCACTTGGACAAAACTACTTTCGCTGAAGCTTAGCTCATTAGCGAGTCAATTGGAAGTGAACGAGGTACGTCTGGAATTCAAGGAGAATATTCTATTGAAGTAAAAATAGTTTGGAAAATTTTGAAAATCATACCTGCTGTAAGTTTCCTCAATCATTGCTTCATTAGTCTTTTGAGAACTGAGAAGAACATACCGATTCATTCATAAGTATATCTTGGACTAAATTTAGTTGAAATTGTTAAGTGCGATGTTTGCAACAGTGTAAAAATATGACAAATTCGATTAACGCTTTCGAATGACGTGCGTTCCATTTTGCACCATCTCCATCATTTTCGAGTTATGTGCTGCGAGTCGCTTCAGGAAACGACATAGATAGTTGCTCGATCGTTATTTACAAAATGCTACAGAAAAGTTTATCGTGCAGCTCGGAGTTCCTTGCGGAGGGTGCTGGTGTTAAGATTACTATGACTGCACCGGTTGAAGAAGTGCAGGCTGCTTTTTTGGTGACATCGTCCAGAGAAGAAATCATTCTGAGGTTGGAAGGTGAAGGAGAACATTCAAATGATAAAAGAAAGCCATGCGGATTTCATTTGACTAGATCAAAATGGGATCCCTATCCTTGGGTTGGTTCAGTAGAGAAAGGAAGCGTAGCTGAAAAATCAGGATTGAGGTAATTATCAGTTGCAGTAATTAATACATAACTGTAGTGCTTAAAAAAATTATGTGCTAACAGATCTGGTGATTGTTTACTGGAGGCAAATGGTAAAGACCTGGTGGGACTTCGCGTGAAGGAAATAGCATCTCTCGTTCAGAATTCAGAGACAGAGAATGTGAATCTTCAAGTATGGCGAAGTCCACAGCAAGTACCAGAGCAAGAGGATGGTACGGAAGGTGTCGCGCTGGAAGGTCCACTTCCTGATGTTGCCAGAAGATTAGCCAGTGCCGTATCCGGAGCAGTCCGTGCCCTGGAGTGTCCTGTCTGTCTAGAGAGTGCAGGTCCTCCAGTGTCGCAGTGCGTCCACGGTCACATACTCTGCGTCGGATGTCGACCGAAGACAGCACGTTGTCCTATCTGTAGGGTGAGACTAGGCCAAGGCAGATGCCTCCTCGCTGACACTATGCACAGGGTCTTCCAGGATGCTTTCAACGTCGCTGAAGACAAGGAAGGAAGGAGTCTCCGGGAATGGCTTTTCGGTAAGCGAAAGAAGCACATGGACACGAGCAGTATCAGAAACAATATCAAGAATTCGACAAAGCCAAGGCAGTTACTGGCTAGACTTCTTCTGGGAGGATTTGACAAGGCTGCTTCTGCTGAAAACTTATCTTCCACCACTCAGGATACCTTGCAGTCTGCTAACATACAATCCTTCGTATCGCGAAGACTAGGTGAGCTCAGTCTCAGCGATCGTGCAAAATCGGCCAGCACAGGCGAACTGTCAGGAAGCAGAGTACCAATTGGCTCGTTACAGTTAAAAGAGCCTAGAGAATTTTCCAATAGTTCTAATCCGGATATGACGTATAACATGGGATCAAGAAGTAATTCAGGTCTACTGAGTGTACCTCAAACACCAACCTGGGGTGGATCTACTGAATCTGTATCTAATACTCTAATCAGGTGTCCACTTTCGGATTCGAGCGAATGTCGCGAAATGATAACACCAGGGATTGTATTGGAACATTTGAGCAGAACACACGAAGGTCCGCAGATTCATTATTATCAGAACTGTGCAAGACTTCCTTTGCCAATGCCACTGGGACCCACTGCTATTTACGTACTCCACCATGCAGGAGAAATATTCTTTCTCAAGGTTCATTACATTTTAAAATATTATACTTTAACAGCGAATGGTTATAGTAATAATTCGATTTTTTTTTATACAGTGTGAAGATGAAGAAGCCTGGGTAACTACTACAGGAGCAGGAAACGCCTGGGAATGGACTCTGTATGGTTGGGGTAATGATGGTACAGAGATGAAATTTCGGAAAAGCGTAGCTCCTCTGGAAGACCCCGTAACGTCTTTAGGAATGCATAAAGCACCATTGCCAAAAGCTCTTTCTATTCACACAATAGAAATTCAGCTGCTAGAATCTAGATCCAACGAAGGACTCACAATCTAAAGCAGCTGTCTGAATCCTAAACAGGAAGTGGCTATTATTAGAGGACTTTAAAATTCTTTAAAGAAACAGTAGAAGGATTACGATAAAATAACAGATTATTTATTTTTCACTTTATCTACTCTCATGTGTACAGTAGAATCTCTCACAGCTTACCCAATGAGAAGACATGAAAGTTGAGCAAAATACCTATTATCATGTACTCATCAAAATGGTCGTGGCGGTTTCCCTTGTCTTACATCCATCACCAGTGACAAATATCAGAAATTTAACAGCCCGCCCTCTCCTAACCAAAGTCAATATAATCTGTAAGGGACTCCAACTGTAATTGGACTACAAAAATATCATTAGATTCATTGAGACATTTTGGCGCAGCTACTTAAAAGATTCATGGCAATATGAATCTAACACATTCCAAATATTAATGCTCTATCACGAGCCTAATTGACGACTACAAAAACGATAATGTATATGATTCTTATTTTTAAAAAACCGACTACATTAGCAACAGGCGCGGTGAATCTTGCACGTAATACAAATTTACGCGAAAACCACATGTCAATGCTTATGAGCACTTGGTAACTTTCGAGTATGTGCTTTACGACCCGGGAACAGTCGTGCGATTTTCTTTTCCATTTGAAAAACATTGATTTGGAATGTCCCAGACACCCCACGCGCCCACTCCCAGATTAATTTGATCGGTTTACTTATATACAAATAATTGCATCGATTTAGATTTAATTATAAAAATGCAGAAATTACGGCATGGCACAATTACACAAGTCGAACGGCCGCTTGGTAACTATTGTCCATGCTAACAATAAACTAATGAGTAATAATGTATAATGTATATATAAAGTAGAACAATAAACAACTTAAAATAACGTATGGCGAGTAATGCATTTGCTCCAGGTATAACGCATGTTAATAATCAGTCGTTTCTCTTGAATTATTAAAACAATACTGTATCCCACGATACTAAATTACTGTTGTAACGTCCCTTAAATTATGCTACGCGATACGAACAATTAACGGAGTACATTGAAACCATTGAAGCGGTTCCACTGTAATTAATTTCAAGTAAATTTAATCTTTGTTGATTTGACTAAGAGCAATACCATAATTCATATATATGCAGTGTTTAACTGTTGCATTGAATATTCTAACATGTCATGCATCACTGTTTGTTCTTCAATGTCTAAAATAAATCAGGAGAAATACGACAAAGAATACAAATTAAAAACGAGATATAGGATTATCCCTCGATTTTCTGACCTGATGAAACACAAAGTTCAGAAAAGAAAGATTGACGCGAGAATGGACAAACTTTATGGTTTTCATTTGAAATAAAGAATGATAAATACACGACTCGATGTAGTTGAGATTGAACTTTCAGACGCTTATTCAAGTACAGATACACTGGGCATGCTTTAATACTATTACAGTTGTTTCCCTCAATAGTCCGGTCGTCTCGATCTTCAAGCTCTCAATAGTCTGCGTCTGCACTGAATCGTAATTCACATAATCACTAACGGTAGCAATCTACACACGCTTATTACGTTTCGTACATACCACCGCGTTTTGCACATGCTTTAGCAGACGTGGCTAGCGGTGCCGGACGGGAATGGGAGCTGTCTAGGGAGATCGATGACTGAGTATTGAGGGAAGAGACCGTAAAAATAAAAATATGGAAAGTAAAAAAAAATTAAAATCTCAATTTATGGCTTTTTTTGTAAGAGAGCATCCATATATGGCTTATAGCTGTCATGCAGACTTTCATTACGAGATACATCACCCGCCATAATGTCATAGGCATATTTAAGTACCAATTTGGAATTTTCTTTGCCAACGACGTTAAATGATAATGAATACACATCGGTATTGCTTGAGTTTACAGTTGTCAGTGGTATTGCTAATTTTTTTCCTTGCGGAATTGAAATTTTACGTTTCTTACCACCCGACACAGCTACATAATTTCGCGTGCCTGGAACTTCTGCCTCCTCTTTTATTTTATCACGTCGGGGGCAGCTACAAATCCTTACAGGCAGTGTTTGACGACCGTGAACCCCTCCGTGACTATCCTCCAAGATGAAGAGAAGCTCTGTGGGTCTGCGATTCATGCCAGAGGAGCAGCTATTCTTGCAAAAGAATTGGAAGTTCACAGGAACGTAATCTGCTCCGGCCTGTGGTCTTGCAAGGGGCGCGACAACAGAGAAGTGTCCATTTGTCTCTTCATAGTTGCAGTCCGATTGTAAACAACGTACAACGTGTTTTACCATCTCTGGGCTAACGTTTTTATTAGACTGGTCAGTTGCTGACATGTGATTAGGACATCGTTGAACTGGATGGCTTTGATATTGATCTAAGGAGAATACCATCATGGTCCTCAGCCACATGCCTCCTTGTTCCATAATGTCCCATTTAAATTTGAGCGGTAGTGTTAGCATCATATTGATAAAGACTTTGTTTAGTGGCACTGAATACTAGATAAGGAAACAAAAAAAATAAGAAAAGGTTATTACAACAGCATGCGAATAATCGGACATCGGGTGCATAAATGCTAATGCCTTGACTAAATTGTTCCATTGCACTACGACACATATCAAGCCATTTAGCTTACTTTCGTCAACATCTTCTATCTCCACTTCTGGATATTCAATATCAAAGACACGCGTTTTCATTGCGGTATGATAATAACTTTATTCCACGTATGTACGTATAATGTAACCACAGACCTCAAAAAAGGAGCATGTATAAATACATTAGGTCAAGGCCTAACTACATTATCTAGGCATCTGTACGGAAAACAATACTACATACATCTCCTTCAATGTATTCAATAAGATACTCACCTCCCACTGCTTGCCTGAATTCTGGTTATTTGTAAGTAATTTAAAATTCCATGGTCCTGCAAATGAATCCTTGACAGGAATATATGTTTGAGGCGTTTGTGGTGCAACTTGTAAAATTGGATATGATACATCTGGGCCTATTTGCTCATAATGAATATTACATTTTTCTTCCTGCTCTTGCAGTAAGTCAGAACCCAGAAGTTTTTCGATATCACTAAAGAGACAAAAATGAGAAGAAATAATTAATTATTATACATAATGAAAAATCTTTATAATGTAAATGATGAAATACCAATTAATCTTATATATATTCCACACAAAAATTCTGGTTTTCCATTAGTTCAATTCTTACGAGGAAGACAATCTTACGAGTGAATAATAATTATTGAATTTCAAAATGAAATGATGAAATCACGCTCGCTGACATTTCAACAGGTTACTAAAATCTACCAAACTCACATGCTTTGGTCCAATACTTCTTGATAGGTAGCATCATCAATTAAAGCCGACTCTTGTGAATCCGACAATATATTATTGTGCGTCATTATAATTTTACTGCACGTATGGTGATATGGTTATCACGTAATTACACAGAAATTGGAATATTTTTCACTATTGTGCTAAAATAAATTGAAATAACGCAACTACCGACTGCTACCGACGCACGCCAGCCGCACGGGACACCATATTGTAAACGCGCGGGAGATCCGTGGACCTTTGTTCTCTAAGATGAATATTTGCGTAATAAAGAGCACATAAAAGAGAAAAGAAATTACCTATTGAAGAATCGAAATCATATCGTAGGACTTTACGGTATAATAGAAGATGTATATTTAAATTTATGCAAAATATTTTCAGAAGTTTACACGAATGGGGTATAGATTTCTTGAAAAATATTTTCTAGGGAATTTTTATATCTCTTTTTGCAGTGAATTAGGGATAAATTCAATGGCGTAGCATCTATACCTATAGATCAAGAAGCACTTTCGCCGCGAAACAGGATATGAGAACGTCATAAGATAGCAAAAAATTATGTGTAACTAAAGGGAAAAAAAGAAGGATAAAAAGGAGCAGGAATTCGATTTTATGAATGATATCCTCCCACATAGGAAAGATCTCGAAATTGGTACTGACTACATGTACGGATATGATGTTGCGACTTCGTGTGCGTCAGAAAACAGAATTTAAAGCCACTACAATACAATATACCTCAGTTCATTTCAAGAGATCCTCGACATTGATATGACAAATCTTATTTTTTTCTTATTGCATTAAAGAAAAGTTATTTCATCTCTTTGCTTAGACTGTATCATTATGGCAGCGGATGTTGCATTTTTTACCATTTTTGGTGTTTTATTATTCACTGTTTTAATACTCAATACAAAACATGCGTTATCCGCTCCACAACTTGCAGCAGGTAGTATTCTAAAATTATATTAATCGTAATTAAATTATTAAAATGTTTGGTAATTTGCAGGAAATCCATTTTTATTGACTAGAGACATGAGTGTTATCATCAGTCTGTCAGGAAATTCTTTTTTTGGCAACCATCAGGCAGCTGGACAAGAATATCAGCACAATCCTTTTTTAAATAATGAGAAATATCCTGCACCAAAATTTGAGAATCGCAATAACTTTGAGGATAATGCAAGTAAAATAGATACGGAGGTACCATCCACCAAGAAAGAAGATACTCCAAGAATGGAAGGATGTCCTGGCAATATTGCTCGAAATCCATTCTTAATTAATAAATGTAAAGAATCAGGCAACACCAATCACAGTACAAATGTGCCTACTAAGGCTGATGACAAAATTGAAAAAGATAATAAGAGAGAAACTTCTACAAAAGTCCCAAATATTGATGTTACGATGAACTATCGTTCCAAGGAAGGCTCTAAAACAATATCCGAGATGAGTAAGTACGATTAAATGCTCATACGATTTATGTAATTAAAAAAAATTGTCACATTTCATATTGTAGAATGTGATGAATATAATCGAGAAGTATCACGAACTGTCCAAACAGTACCATTAGTTGGAGTAACATCACAAATGACAAGGAACGGCAGTCAAACAATTTGCAATGGAATGCATCCATATACGCCCCTAGTGGTAGGAGGAGCTACAGTAATGCCTGGAGAGTTTCCACATATGGTAGCATTAGGACGACCATCAACAGATGGAATGTTCACATTAAGTTGTGGAGGAACACTTATCTCAAGACGTTGGGTGCTCACTGCAGCCCACTGTGTTGATCTTCGAGAGTAAGTTTTGATTATTTCAAAACTGGCTTTGATCTTCATAGCATATATCCAAACAAAAGTAAAACTTATTTTGATTTACCCATAGTCGTACGCCGACAGTAGTACGCCTTGGTGTACATCGACTGAGCCAGGGAAACACCGGGTCGACGATTAAAATTAAACAAATAAAGCGTCATCCTTCCTATAGGAAACCAGCAATGTACGCAGATATAGCTCTAATAGAACTGGCCAGACCAGCAACATTTGGGTACCAAATAAAACCAGCTTGCCTTCATCAACAGTACGACAACGTGCCCAGAAATGCCACAATCACCGGCTGGGGTGTTACGGAATTCGGTAAGTTGATTAATTTTCTTTTTCTGAAATTAATTAAATCCGTGAGTCACGTATTACCGAGTTTCGGATTGATATTATCTCATCAATTATAGCTGGGGAAGAAAGTGACATACTGCAGAAAGCAGTTTTACAAGTAATTGACAACGTAGTCTGTGCACTGAGGTACGGAAAATCTAAAGCTGTACCACATGGCGTAGTACCTAGTATGATATGTGCTGGTGATCCTAAAGGAGGATGGGAACGAGACACCTGCCAAGGTGACTCCGGAGGACCCTTTCAAAACGTTCATCCAAAAAATAAGTGTCTCTATCAGGTGATTGGTATTACAAGTTTTGGTTTAGAGTGCGCCCACGTAGATACTCCCGGTGTATATACGAGAGTATCTCATTACCTTAGTTGGATCGAGGGTATTGTATGGGCTAATGGTGATTGAGAGTGTTCAAGTATTAACTAAAGACTTTGATCTTGTTCGAAAGGTAAAAAATCCTTTTATTTCATTTAACTTCAAGTGGATCATCGTGAAGAGTAGAATAGAGATATTTAGAAAACTTACAGTAGTGATTTTTCACACAAAGAAATGTTGATGCAACAAATACATGTAAATAATGCAATACGAGACGACGTATATTGAATACTATATACAAAAGAACTGATCGAATATTTATCAGTTATTCTGCGAAGATCAAAGAAGCCATATTTAAATATTCCTTCGAGAAGGAACCTTTGCTTTCTAAAGTAAGGTCTGTAAAGATGGGCGTGTCTGTGATAATTACGTTTGCAATCGAATTTGTATAAATGAATAAAATATAAGAGTACCTAACGATTATGTACGACCCAATCGTAAGATGTACTTAATGGAGATATCGTGTGATTCATAATGGATAATGCATGAAAGGTACATCACAGTATTTGTAGGAATGAATTTTTGTAATACGAATAAACCAACCGTACAAAATAATATTGTGAGATGACATATTATACACGATTTAACTTTCAATGACACGATGACTTTTAAAGTCACGTATTTCTATCGGGAGGGCTGCAAGTATGCCACATTATTAACGTCGCAAAAATTGTTATACTTCTATTCGACTTAACGCATTGGTATTCTGTAGTTTGACTAGAATAATCAAGTCTCGTACCGCGTAACAGTGATCTTAATGCAGTCTTGCAACTGGAAATGTTCATTTGAGTGAATTAGACTTACGATCTATACATCATACTACTAGGAACGTCAAGATGTCTTCATATCTTGAATGGTTCGCCACGTGAGACCATCTCCATACGGACCATGAATTGAAGGAAAAAGTATGTGCCACCAGCTTCTGTAGAAACGTTTAAAAAAATGAGGGTAAATACCTTTGTTGCCAATTCACTTATTAAAAGTGATTTGCTTGCAAGTTCTTAATATATCCCACCTTCCGTTAAGTCCCAAAAAAAGTTTCCAGTTCTCTCTAGGCCCAAAGTCATAAGGATTTCTGTATACTCTACCCTGGGCTTCGTACTTAAGTGACTCTGTACTATTAATACGGGCCTCTATGCTCGTTTCTCCTCGGGCGATGAGGCAGGCGTGCCACCAGGCAAGTGCTCCAAGAGCTGCAAAGGTAGCTAAGCATACAAGGGCTGCATAAATGATCACTTTGCGTCTCAATTCTTTCATCTTTGTTTCGGCTGCTTGCTTCGCTATCTCAGCGAGCTCTTCCGCGCTTAGGTGATCCAAAGATTCTGTCTAATTTCACAGATATGCGTGTTAATTCGATTACAGAAGCAGCGAGGTTTACATTTGACTGTTAACATGAGCTTACCACGGGTATTATCATTGTATCGTTTATTCGCACAGGATGACCATCCAGATCAGGCTCTTGTGCTGGAAAGAATTCCTGATATGCGATTTCGATGCCGAATATCATGATGAATAGGATTCCGACAACAGTAAAGGCCATGTATTGGAAAAAGTGCCTGTGGTTGTAATGCCCTACACAATTGTTGAGCCATGCTATACTTTGGTTCAGGAAGTTTATTGCAGTAAACTGCATAAGGCATGTAGATAAATTTAAGAGTACATTTTGTGCAAGGATACGGCAATGATGATCCATTTTGAGAACACATCTGTTGCATACAGCGCAGTGATGCGTCCTGGGTGGCTTTGGTTGTATGCACTTTTTGCATATGCTCACAGCCTCTGGAATGAGGCCACCCTGTGGTGGATAACCTGCTGGGACATTCACACCCATATAATAGTGAAAACAAACATTTATAAGCAACCAATTCCCAATGATTAATAGTGCCACAGTCATTCCCGGACTCTTGTCCCACCAGTATGGCAATCCTATCCAATAAGCAATGTATACTATGGAAGCAGTCAACAGTGTCACCATCACCACCATGACCTAGGAAATATACCAATTGTTATATATGTTCTAAATCTACAATAGGATTATATGAAACGAAGCTTATGACATAAAAAGCAAAAGTAATTACCGGTCCAAGACAGGCAGTAAAATTCTCTACGAACCAAAACATTGGTTCCATTAGAATATCACAGACATAGCTCCAATTCAGAAAGTGATTATAAAATAACGATTTGAAGACGATTCGTGTTCGAGACCACCTTTGCTGAAGATTTAACCTTAAATAGAAAGAAAGCTAAGCATTGCCCTGGACACTTTTACACAATTGCTCCAAAAAACGTACCTCAGAGCCCTTGGAGCTCTCGTCAAAGACCATTGAATCCTCGTCATTTTTGTAAAATATTTCTTACATATACTTTAAAGGGATTTTTCTTGCCCCTACAACCTGATAATATCCAAACAACTTGTCATTTGAATAGAACACAACCTGTGGCGGCATCTCACTGTTTAATATTATAAAGGTCCCGGCCGCTCGGAGAAATTTTTAAAGCAGAAAACCCAAAGCTACGCATGCGAATCTAGTTGGCAGGAAAACCCCTAGAAATAGAACAATTGCAATTTGCATTTGCAGTTTCATATGGCGGTCCATTGACTGACGCAGATTCGGCCAAATCGTTTCGAGCTTTCCAAGATCTCAGGATCTTTGGTTCGGCGAATTATGAAAAATTCTCGTTAACTAAATTTCAGTAACGATCAAATATCAAATCTTCAGCTTGAATAGAAAAAAATGTCCAGCAAGGTAACCACGAATTGAAAGATATTGCTCCAGTTTAAAAAAGCACCTGCGAATGCTTTACAGCGTCAATGCATTTCACTCCACGTCGGTCAAGCCGGCGTACAGCTCGGAGCGGCCTGCTGGCAACTTTATTGTGTGGAGCACGAAATCTCTCCGGATGGTCAAATAGCAACAAACAGTCTATCACCGAAAGATGAGAATCTAAATGCCTTCTTCCATCAACCCGGAAATGGAAAGTACATTCCAAGAGCGATGATGATCGACCTGGAACCCTCGGTGATAGGACAATTTCAAAATTCCGCGTACCGCGATCTCTTCCACCCAGAGCAGATGATCTGCGGGAAAGAAGACGCAGCCAACAATTATGCCCGTGGCCGTCACACAGTAGGGAAGCAGCTTCTGTCGACAGTATCAGAAAGGTTAAGAATCCTTTCTGAAAACTGTGACGGTCTTATGGGATTTTTGATTTTTCATTCTGTGGGCGGTGGTAAATATCAAATAAAAAGAAAACAGTAGATTAGCATAGATCATGACTTCACAATTAACAATGGCTATTTCTCACAAGGTACCGGTTCGGGATTCAATGCTCTGTTGATGGAAGAGTTATGCAATTCCTTTGGGAAAAAAAGCAAATTACAAATGACAATCTATCCCTCACCAATGATCAGTACGGCCGTTGTTGAGCCCTACAACGCTATTTTAACGAGTCACTCTACAATGTACGAGACTGACTGTTCTTTCATGGTGGATAACGAGGCACTATATGACATATGCCGACGTAAATTAGACGTGGATCGATTGACCTATATTCATTTAAATAGACTAATAAGTCAAGTGGTATCCTCGATAACAGCTAGTCTTAGATTCGATGGACCATTGAACGTAGATCTCTCAGAGTTTCAAACGAACCTGGTTCCTTTTCCGCGAATACATTTCCCTCTGTCGACATACGCTCCCGTAGCAACTGCCAGCAATGCAGACCATAACACAATGTCAGTGGCAGAATTGACAACGGAATGCTTTGAACCTCGCAATCAGTTGGTTACCTGCGATCCTCGTCGAGGAAAGTACATGGCCTGTTGTCTCTTGTATCGCGGAGACGTTGTACCAAAAGATGTTAACTACGCCATCGCCTCCATCAAGCAAAAACATGGAGTGGAGTTTGTTGACTGGTCTCCTACGGGATTCAAGGTTACCTCTAATGACATAATATACAACTGACAAGTATTATGTCATATCTAATTTTGTTTGCTCCAGATTGGTATTAATTATCAACCGCCAATTGTAATACCTGGCAACGGTCAGGCCAGAGTTCAAAGAGCTGTTGCTATGTTGAGCAACACCACTGCCATTGCTGAAGCCTGGTCCAGGCTGAATAGACAATTTGGATTAATGTATAAAAAGCGAGCCTTCCTTCACTGGTACTTGGGCGAAGGTATGGAAATAGATGAATTCCGTGAAGCAAGGGTAGATCTTGCTGTATTGGAGATGGATTATGCTGAAATATCCAAAGACACGTAAATTTACATACATATACATATATCGATCAGTTATAAAACTTTTGTATTTGGAACAATCTTATTTTCTATCTCTTCCTTTAGTGTCTATTGTGTATACTTATTTCTTGTATGTGTTTACGAGAAACTCTCAAAAATAAAGGCGACACAATTATTAACGGAAGGGATACGGTATATGTGATTTTCAATGATCGTAAAGAGAGATTTCCGAATTATTGCCAGAATTGCATTATTATTATTATCATCATCCTTATTATCATATATAATCAACGAGCGAGCACAACGAGGTACAAAGGTAATATCATCGTCTTTTTCACTATTCTTTATATAATATATATACATATAGATATATACATATACGTTATTAACATTAGAGTTAATATTGCTGCATTTATGTATATATTTGTATATGTACTTTACATATGTATATTTGTCTGTATATATACACTTCATAGAATTTGTTCAATAGACTCGTGAAATATTTTTAATAAATTCAATCGTATAATATATCGCAATGACGTATATATATAATGTATGTATAATATCATTCAGTAATAATTAAATAGTAGTAAGGTACAGGAGAATCACACGAGGTGCAGCCGCGATAGACCGCAGTAATTTCTTCTTTTTTTTTTCTTTTTCTTTTTGTTCCTTTAAATTTTGTTTGGTCAAACGCCAGCTAGATCATCTAAAAAAACGCTCTAAGTATAATCGGTGGCTTTCATTCGCATTCTACGTAGCTTCGTCTTCGTTTCTTTCTCATTGAACCTTTGTGCCACCACTAAGCCAATAGCAAGAGTCTGCTTCGCAGTCGCAGCTACGCTCCTAAGTTGGTCTAAAATGCGAAATAGAGAATAGTACAGAAAAGTCGAGTTAATAACGCAGCTGGGAAAAAGATTACGGATTAAGGAGTAACTTTGTCAAAATTTTTTTAAGGTACCATTTCCACGCGATTACAAGACGCGCGCGTTTGCACGCATGTAAGACGGAAGGTGAAGTCGCACGCGAGTTCCATTTTTAATGGAATTTTTTAAATAATACTGTTTAATAAAGTGAACGATATCGTTCGTCACTCTTTGAAAGACAGGGTAGGTTAGGTACGATACGCACGCGTAAAGAGTTATTCAACTAAATTGTGTTAGTGGCATTTGACAATTATCATGCAATCTGATCAAAGTACTGATTAAGGAGGTTGCGTGACAATTGTTAAATTCAACTGAGCTGAACAATCTTGTATATTTATATAAGGTAACTTTAAAAAATTTTTGGCAAATCTTATTTGGACCATAGTTGCTGTTGATTATTTGTTTAACATGCTTGCACTTTCCAAAGGGACTGTATTGACAGGGGGAAGATAGCAAAAGTGGTCAAAAGAAAGGACTGGGTAGAATATGAGAAAAAGTAGAAATCAGTCCTTTTGAGATATATAAAGGTTATCCTATGATAAGGTAACGTGCTGTTTGTTAGGGGGAAAGTCTATGAATGATAGGGGTTGATCGCCCAAAGAATTGTCCCAGTAAGGGATGTCCACTCCATAGGGGAGGTTTTGACGTTGAGATCGATCGCGACGAAAGGCAACGAGTGGGGTTACACGGTGTATGTGTTCGTTTATGTGGGTACGTGTCTGTGATTGGCGTCTACAAAGAGGTTGTAGAAATTCTTCATACATCCCTCCTTATGTTAATCGAGAGTGGTATGTGGTTTGAATTTATAACTGAGCTAACAGTCCTCACAAGACGGTATCGAGAGTATCGAGACTTCGCAGAAGCTGTTCATCCTTGGAGCACCACTGGACCAGCTCCTCAATCGTCACCACGCCATCCTTGTTCGCGTCAATTAACTGAAATTGAAGGAAAAAATTCTGAGCTAATTGGCAAAGCCCTTAGGGTTTCTTATAGGGATGAGAAGTGTGCTTCCCAAGGTTTGGAATCTACAATGGACTCACGTGAAATATACGATCCACGTGTTCACGCGCGGCCATCTGTGGCTCAACTATTTGTGGCTGTGTGTAACGTCCCAGCATCTCGTAGATTGATCCCACGACGCCAAGCATCTCTTCCTTGCTGATCAATCCATCACCATCCAGATCGTAGAGTCCAAAGACCCATTGTAGCTTCTCTTCGACGGAACCTCTGGATACCTTGGATAGTATAGTCAGAAACTCCTGAAAAGGAGGGTGCAGAGCAGATAGGCAGAAAACCGGAAATGAGAAATATGAAGGAAAGTCCAAGTTAGATTGGTCGGAGGTTAATATAGCTTTTGGCTTCTTACTCACCTCAAAACTAATCTTGCCAGAGGGTTTCCGCTTCATGGTGTTGAAAACGTAGTGAGCATACTGACTCGCATCTAAAGCAAGCAGGTGGTATTGACTTTGCGAATCGAGGCAGAAAGGACCGTGAAAGGAGATGAAAATGGAAGGGCGGCTGGGTATAATGATGTTAGATAGGCCAGAAGATAAAATATATCAATATCGTCTGATAGGTTCAAAAGGTGATCAAGGCTTATCGGAGCGGGAAGGACTCACCACCCTGAGGAAAAAACTGTGAGAAGATCTGCTTGAAGGCTTCCTCGTCGACGAGACCAGTTGGGCACTCTTGCTTGAAACCCCTGTAGATCAGCTGGATCTCCTTCCTGGTGAATCTCGTAGTTGCCGCCAGGGTGGTCAACTCTTCAGGCCTATGACGACCTCCTAATGTCAGGGCACCACCCCCAGAACCCCCTAAAACGCCCCCGAGTTCTTCAAGTTCGTCCTCTGTAATAGCCAAGGACCTTAACTCCTAAGACTGTACCACACGTTCGAGATGCTTTTCAGGATCTTAGTATCCAGTCGTTAGGGTCTACTCACGAGAGTGCAAATACGTACGAAAGAGTCCCAGTTTTTCTAATCGTATTTCTTTTATTCTTTCTTTTAATTTTCAGCGGACTCTTTCTCCACGAATAAGAGAATTGTGCATTTCTCCATTGCTTCTCGGTGTTTCTACGTCGTGTGCTTGGTTGCTTCAGAAGAAGTCGTACCGGAAGTAGGTGCAGGATTGCAGATAAAGAGACAGACAGGAAGAAATAGAAATTGCCAGCTTTAACAGTTTCAAAAGTGAAGTACAGAATTGGGTCTGTAACAATAACTTTGGAGGAGACGAAACGGGCTTGTAAAGTGGGGTAAAGTGGGTGGATGTCAGGTCTCACATTTCAACTTCAACAGTTTCATCTAAATAGATACTCTATCCGTGAATAACTAAAATACCTATGTAAACGTGCAACGTTATCTTGGCTCATGTCAATTTTCTGAACTTATACCTAAAACTACACTCTACGTAATATCAACAAGTATTTAGTTATCGGTAAATGCTATAGCTATATATACTTCTACAAGGTATGTATAGGATCATTGAGAAAAAAAAATGTATATTCGTCCCCGAGAGGGTGAGTTCTAGAATAACCCCTAACGCTATCATGCAGTACATTATATTATCCTGACATGCGTGAAGGATGCTCTTAAATAAACCATGTGACTAAAATTGAAGGAAAATATTTGTCACCCTTCTCGCGTACGAGCGACCTATTTCTTCCTCTGGGATTTGAAAGGGGATTTCCCCATTTCAAAACTATCGGTAAATAATAAGATTCCACAGAGATTCTATCTGTGTGTGTAATTCGTAAAGTCTGCCTATGGAGCAGCTCTGATCCCGGGCATCCGGGGTCACCATGGTAACCGAGCAGCTCCAACCCCATGTTCCGCACCTACCCCACTTTACTGTAAAGCCACGAAGTCGAAAAAAAAAATAAAAGGAACAAAAAAACCAAACCTAACATCCACGCATTTTACCCCAATTAGAAGGGAGAAAAAGAAAAAAAATACAAGTAAAAGACTAAATGCACGTAGTTGTTCAAATAAAAGATTTCTCAAGTATGAGAAAATGAGCGTTGAAATTACTGGAAAAAAACTTGCATATCCACGTAATAAATTAGGTAGAATATACAACCTCTCTCTATAATTACAGTAAGGCGAACCGTACTTTGAAGTTCCTTTCTTTTGTACATAGATGTTTCGTGCTACTCTTTGTCGCGCTTGCTTGAGAAAAGAAAAAAAAAATACAAAAAAGTATAAATGAGAAAAGGGAGCCTGAAACTGTCCGTATGAGCTCATTACATTCCTGCCGGTTTTCCCGGAGTCCACAGGGGGCAAAGCAGCGAAGGTGCTATTGTTCAAGTATCGACTGGTACAATTGCTAAAAGGAAACTCGAGCGGCACTACAGTCGAGTGTGTATGTACACTTACTTTTGTCACGGCTCTTACGGGCCTTCATGCCGCTCGGTGGGGAATTCAGCTCGACGAATTAGCGTTTACCGTACACCAGAGAGAAAAAGTTACGATTCGTTGCAGAATCGAGTGTCTTCCTGTTTATCCGGAAGCGCGTGGGTTCTGATAGAGCGTGATAATAAATGTAATGCGTGCTCCTTGTCGATCTTACACCTGATGATACGAGAACGGACCGACCGACGTCCGAGTCTGGCTCCGGTGACGCACTGAGTGGAACTCTACGCAAAAGCACGGGGTTTCGTGGCTGCGCGCAAGCTCGATGTGTTTGCTTTAAGCTTAACGCTTACCCCTGTAATCTATTTCAGCGAACCCCATGCACCTACATACACACGTCAACGTGAAGAACTTTGTCGAGGTGCTCGAAACTCTTTTTATCGACAACCATCTGCCACCTAGAATGGACATAGTTGCAACTAGGTTCTACTGATGCACGTTTCACAAATTCCTCAAATTATAGCATCATATTTCCCCATGGGAGATAATGAATCTTGAATCCGTTCGCGGAATATGTTAAATTATGCATGACACATGGCTTATGGTGTGTAGGATGAATTATAGGTTAGAGAACGGGAGTATGCATTCCAAGTAATCCTAGTGAAATGGCTTTGGTTGACCCAGAGAACTAGCAGAGCCAGATCAATCCTAAAACTGTACAGAAATAGCTGCCTATCATTTATTTAAAGCGACCTAGACAATAAAAGCTTGAGTTGCTTTTTACCTTTCTACCGACAGGGATATACTTTGTATTATGCATCTACGTTGTAGCCCGCAACTTGCGTTCCAGTTTTCATTGTGACAGCCATACAATGTTGCACTTACGTATATTGTTACCTATGTAGGGATGTGCCGGGCTACAATAGCGACACGTTTCTATGAAAGATCGCAGGATGTCGCGTTCCGTCCTTCCAGGCATTAATGTATATTGCCATCTAACGATGAAAACAATTGGAATTTCGGAACAGCTGGACCTTCGGAATCGGAATTCTAATTGGTCTAAACTAGCAGGGCTACCGATAATGGTTCCCTCGAGCAACGGATAATGAAGCGCGAATTTAAATTATACCAATGTCACAAGATTCATAATAAAAAGAAATCTACCGTTTAATAAAGTAGGCATTTTCGTCTACCGATACTTCTGTTCGACGATTATCCATCGGTAAATCAACTTATATAAAGTTATATAAAGTTTTACAAAAGGGTTCCACACGCGCCGTGTTCAATTTCAAACGTACGCGCATCCAGCAATTTAGCAGACGAACTTCCATCAGCCATATCAGAAATTTGTTAAATCTTGTACGAAAGAGTGGAGGCCGCTGAGGTGCTCGATGATGAACGGTAATGATATATCTGAGTTGTCGTACAAAGAGCTTCAGGCTTTGGCTTTGAGATATCGGGTTCCTGGTAATATAAAGGTAGGTTATACCGTCAATTGTTTTGTCTAGTAGAGTAACGGACATGTCCGATGCCGTCTTTCGAAATGAATCGTACGAATGTCTATTGTGAACGGTAACTTTTGATCGATTATCCCTTATTCTTTCTCACAGAAGGATTTACTGATTAAGATACTACAAGCTGCCAAAGGTGGAAACGAACCTGAAGTTGGTAGGTTGCTTACTGAATTGAAGCAGACACGAAAAAAGAGGGTTCGGAAAGCCAAACACGGGGAGTTAAATTTGACTTCTACGCCAATACATAGTCCCACTTATGCTATGGTCGAGGAGTGTTACTGTCCACAACAACAACCGCCGTACCAGTGGGTAAGACAGGATTATGATTATGTTAAATATGAACGATATCCATGATTCATGCGAGAAGGACATTCAATATGGCCGACTGCTCGTACGATCATGTGTCATCACTTCGAAAAATGGAACTTAGTTTCCTTCGTGATCTATTACGGAATTGAAACTACGTTGTACCAAACGTTTTCTATGAACTATGAACATTTCTAGAGAATATGCTGTGCTGGTAAATAATTATGTTAAATATGTGAACGATTTTACCATCGGCTGGTTGTGTATTTCTATTGGTTTTTTATCATTATTGTGGTTTTAATTCTTGATTGCAGGTAGGCGCCGAAGAGGTGATCGTGAATAGAGAGGACGAGGCTAACAGAATTCCCCCTTATGATGAATTCAGGCAGTATCTATTACGTCGTATACATAAGGAATATCAGAATTGTGATATGAATAATAATGCTAATATTGTAGAATCACAATCTATCATGGACCTAAGAACTGCAGCAGAAGCGTCAACGCTTGATTCGATAACGTTTGAACCAAGTAATGCAAGATCGAATGTAATTGCCACTGGCGATCTTAACACCACAACAATGCAAGTGGCACCAGATCACATAGAATATCAGATTGTGGAAGATCCAAATGCTAATCAACGTGGTCCAATACTATTGAAGAAAATGCTCCAAGCGCCAGTTGGTGCTGATCTTGGTGAAATCGCAAGTCCAGAATGCGCTGGTTATCGCATTTGGTCGTTGGAATATCAAACTGGTAATAACGAGATGGACAATTCAGATACTTTGACGGCAGATTCGCAAAGCAACGGAAACGATGAGAATTGGATAAACACCACTGAATATTGTCGTCTTATCAATAATGTTAGAGATCAAATATTTTTAAATCCACCGCATCTCACGGATAAGAATATACAAGAAGTCAACCAATTTCCTGGTAGCCTTCCCAGTGATAATGCCAATCAGTATCAGTATGGATATCAGAATCTAGACGTTCAACAGAACTGCCAAAAGTGGATAGCTGCCAATGCTTTAGAAATGCGAGAACCGAATTATTTGCAGCCTATTACTGAGAATCCTCGAACGTTTCACACTATTTATTACCAAGGCGTCGATACGAACTACGCAGTTTCGAAAGCCATAAATAATGACTGTTCTCTCTATTCGTATCAGACGCCTAACGACGTGACGCTTTACGACTCGAGTCAGAATATTATGGACACAAACGTAAGAGATGAATTGCAGCAGTACCAGAATCAAAACGTAGCACCGGTAATGCAGTCAGTTCCCGATCCAATGTTCTACTCGCAACAGATAATCAAACCAGTCGAGGAGTCCACCGGATACTTTAAACAGGCTCCTAGTGACAATTTCGTACAGGACCTTTATACGTCGAACATCCAGGAAATGGTTTCTCCTCAGCAAGAAGTAACCACGAACTTTTATAAGTACAGCAAAGAATCCACAGTATCATTTACCAATATTGAGAGCAATGGCACCCAGTATAATACTGGATTTTTTAATCAGTACACTACTACGCACGATAGTCAGCAGCCTGATCTTTCTTTGGTGGAAAACACAACGGCACAACAGCAACAGCAACAGCAACAAGAGAGTATCACGATGGAGCAGGTATCCAATAACATACAGACGGATATGGTGTCTGCTATGGAAGTGACACAATCCCAATTGAATGGTGTGTTCCCTTTGGTGATTAGTTCAACCACATAAGAATAATTAATAGACAATTAGAGAATTTCACGAGGCCAGATTGATATTTTCTTTTTTTTTTTGGCGATTCTGTATTTCAGGAGTACTAGATCCTTACCCGCCTAGATCATTGGTTAACAATACGACGGACTATTATCTAGAACACATTCTGAATCTTCGTTCCAACAACTACGTGGATTATACGAAGATCGACCAGACTTCCTGTGTATACTGTTACACGGCGCCCATCGTCACGCAAATGACAGCACCCACTAGTAGTGGTATCTGTTCACAGAAGAAACGATTTATTGCTGAGAATAGGCAACATACTTTTTTACCTTATTGGATGCTTTACAACGATGCTAGCACTGGAATGTCTATGGCTAACGTGAAGGAGGTTCTTCAAGAGAAATCAGTTGTTAACTTAGATACCAGGATTAGAGATTCAACGGACGACAGCGAAGAATCCATTGATAATGTTTGGATTGATGATTATGGGAATTATCAGTTGTCCACCGAGAAACATTCTCAGGATATAGAAGTTGTCGTTTCTGAAGATGCTACTAATCCCTTTTTCACCGATACCCTAATGGATTCCAATGCTTCTCAATTGGATAGCATTTGCAATGTTGCAGAAGAAGGTTGAACTATTGAGAATTAGGTATGAATCATAGAAAATTATTTGAAAATGAAAAGACTAAAGGAATACGACCAGATTATAGGTATAGGACAAAATTACGGGTCAATATATTCTTTCTTGAGAATCGCTTGAGCGATATTTTGTTACTTTATATTTCAGACACGGATCAATTAATCCATGTCTGATTAAAAAAAAGCATAATATATCCAGAGATTGATATCATTAAATAATGTTATTTCTAATAAGAATAGGTAATAAACGTTAATCAAAGGAATCATCAACAGAAGCAGCAAGTAATCTAAAAGTTCGAGAGAGGTTGAACAAAGTAATCGTGCCCTAAATTACGATTAATATATATAGATAAGCATCAAAGCATTAATATTCTTGTACGCCAACAGGTAAATAAAAGCACCGTAATTTTCATAACTCTGTAAAACGTAGAAACGAGAACATTCCAGAACCGGGAATTTCGAATAGGCGTGTACCGATAAGGGCATGCTTACCAGATACACCAGTCTTGTTCGTGGACGCATCGGAGGGCGATATCGGCCGTAGCTAAAGTCGCGTGAAAGAAGACTCGTTTCTTTGACGGTAGGACGGCGTGTCTGGGGGTGTGATTGAAGATGCGAGCTTTCTGGACTCACCAGGAATACCCTCGGCTTGGAACTGAGCGCGGATGTAGTTGAAGACCTTCGCAGGGATGGATTCTCTTCGTTGGCTCTTGTAAATGATCTCGCTCTCTGGATTCCGTGAATGCTTCGAAGTGCTCTGCCTGTCAGAGGATTTCCCTGGTGTCACGTGGACACTATACATCTTCCAGGATTTACAAGAGAACTTTAGCTCCTAATACCTCCCGGAAATTACTCCAGGATATGCTTCACTTGGGTGTCTTGTCTTTGGCCCAAGATCAATTTATTATCTTTAATCGGAAATTCGGCTGGACAGTTTTTTATTTGCGATCAGAAATAAAGATCAGTTACCGGAGATGGAAGTAGACTGTACTCGGGAAGGTGCACTCACTGAAATAAGGCCTTGCTTCTATTTGCTTGCGTGGCGTTGCGGAAATGTAATACACCTACAGGTATATATAAGTACTGTCGCGCATTCGCTCTGTACTTAATGAGGTCCTCCGAGCGCGAGACTAATTATTTCACTGCTGCAACGCTACTTGTATAACACATGTATGTGGATACGGAGTAAAAACGCCGAAATAAAGACTTCGCGAAGCTGTGCCTGTAGTTCATTGGATGAGCTTGTTTCACTTTTTCAATGTACCATGCTTTTTTCAGATCCGAGATAATTAAAGCTGCAAATGTATTCATGTCTTTTGATTTATTTCCAGACAAATTATTTTTGTACTGTGCTATGTATACTAGTTGTATTTTATTGTTGTATATCCCGTGGGAAACCTGGGTTAAAATTTCTGTTGTAGAAAAATATAAATTATCTGGTTGACGTTATGCTGGAATTTCAGATACTTGGCAAAAATTCGAATGATGAAAAACGTTAATTTTTTTTGGTGTAAACATTACTATTTTAATATAATATCTGAACTGATTTCACAGATCTTCCTGTGAAACGGTGTAGCATATTTTTGGGAATGAAGATTAAATGGATCCGTGGTTTCTTTTAAGTCACCCCTTGGTTGGGATAGTCGGAAAAAAAGAAAATGCATAGGACACTCAGGGCGACCTACATTTTTGTTAAAACTGTATTTACTTTTTATTATCCGCATGGATTAATCTTTGCCGCTCACAAACTTGTCTCGGTTCTTCACACAGCTGAAGGCTACGTCAAAGCAATTTAAATTAATGGTTGACTTTATTTTACTTGTGGTATAAAGAGTTTTTAATCATATATTTTTTACGTGATCGCGTAGTCGTACATATTTTGCTTATAATACATATCTGTAATGTTCTGATAAAAAGTCTAATATCGAATCTGCAATGTTTTCCAAAAAATTTAATTTAATAATACTTACACCAAATAAGTATGAAATGAAGGCTATAGTAACTCCATTTAATTTTTGAGTAACCATTACTGTTCCGAATGTCGTCGTTATACATGATCAGCTGCTGCTTCATTTTAACCTTTCAGATTTCAAAGCATTAGAGTCGGTGAGCTAAAAATTGTTAATAAAAATAAATTTCTTCTACTGTTACAGCATGTGTAATTCAGTCTTATGAAATATCGTATCAGCTTGTCATTACAATAAATGATGTAGTATTAACATAGAAATAATTAAGTTTACATTACAATTCTTGTCTTGCAGGTTAGGTACGAGCAATTTATTTTATGTGAGAACATGTTACGCGTGACAAAGTTAATAGGCAGTAGCACCCTGATCACAGGAAATTTAGTATCTTGTGAGTGTGCTGCAACAAATTCACTTTATTCACAAATCATCCGCTGGAAGAGAAAACCGATATGGTTACCTACTGCAAAGAGCAAAATGTTTAGGGTACCAGTAAAGCCTGTCATTCCTAAAGAAGACAATGATGAGCT
Organism: Cephus cinctus; assembly: GCF_000341935.2. NCBI lineage: Eukaryota > Metazoa > Arthropoda > Insecta > Hymenoptera > Cephidae > Cephus > Cephus cinctus. The sequence continues at coordinate 219,028 of NW_014332941.1, read as the reverse complement.
TCAGCGTCTAAGTAATATTTACAGGACATATATGCGCTCCTTAAGGTAATTCATCATTACTATTGATTTGTATTCAACATGGTACGTAACTCGTATTCTGATCACAGGAAGTATATGATCATGATTGGCAAAAAGAATGAGATACAATTTGATCATTCAGTTGTTGAAGCAGCAGAAGCAGCAGATTTCGAAAAATGTTCAGCAATAAATAATGAATGGAATGAGGAAATTGCAGACATAAGAAAATATCGGTTGCACAAGGAAAGAACCCAGCGTGATGTAGGTAATTGGTGGAGAATGAAAAATTATAAAGAAATGCTAGCTGAGAATCAAGAAAAAGTTGAGGAAGAAGTTCGGTCTGTAAAGAAACAGGCAGAAAGTTTCATCACTGCGGAGAATATTGATCAAGCTATCGAAGAGGCATTAACAATTGTAATAGATCACAACGCAGCTATTGACCATGATGGTAATTTTTACAAAGGAGAATATTCTGATACCAAGATTGATATCAAACAAGAAAGACAACTTAAACAGTGATATGGGATTGTAATTTAGTAGCAACAAGTTTATACAAAATAATTTCCTTAAAAACAATCATGAGTACCCAGTGTGCAAAGGAAGTCATATTAGCCAACCCAACACATTTTCATTAATGGAGTATGTTTATTGAAAATGATAATGCATAATGCGATGTGTTTGTATTGTACAATAACAAAAAATAAAGAAACCTTTATTCACAATTTCCCGAGTTCTATGAGCGTGCGTGCATTATGGCCGCGACTATTAATTTCTTTCTCTGATACCGATAACAACAATTATCCTTATCCTCTTTGACGCTTTGTTCGTATATCGTCTAAACAACCAGTCATATAAATCTAATCACAATATTCTACCGTATCATTCACCACACGTGAATTTTGCATTCGTAATCCATTTAAAATTACTGTGCTTTATTTTCATCCAGTTTTCTCATGTATCTTCACAAGAAAACCGATAACAGTCAATTTCCATACAAATTTTTCTTAAGTTTTAGATTAGCCGAATTTCGCTGAATAAGATATTTGTGCTGAATTCTACAATAACCAAACCAATTCTCGACTTTGTCAATGCTAACAAAAAGTATTGTTCCAGTCCTGCTTTCCGTGACACGATTTATTACTATGAATAATCGTACAGACTTACAATTCGAGTAACACATATCGTAATGCAGCATTGTTACAATAACATGGTCAGATTATCTTTGGCTTAGACACAAACGATTTCTTTCCAGAAAGAGATGAGAGGAGATAAATAGTAAAAGTATGAAGGAACAGAGAGAGAGAAAGTTAATGAAACAAAAAAGTAAATGTGAAGAGCAACGAAAATAAAGTATCGCTTGGTATAATTTTGAGCCGACCTCTCGAGTGAAAAGGAAGGGAGCCTGTAATATATTTTTCTGAAAACAATCCACACGCGGATGTGGAAACAGTGTCCGATAAAAAAACGTTATAGCGTATACATATATGTATATATATATATATATATATATACATAACTCTATATACTGCGATCGATTAATCTTTACAGTTAATTTGTTAATCGGTATGCATAATGGTAAACGTTATAGCGTATACATATATGCGACCTCTCGAGTGAAAAGGAAGGGAGCCTGTAATATATTTTTCTGAAAACAATCCACACGCGGATGTGGAAACAGTGTCCGATAAAAAAACGTTATAGCGTATACATATATGTATATATATATATATATATATATACATAACTCTATATACTGCGATCGATTAATCTTTACAGTTAATTTGTTAATCGGTATGCATAATGGTAAATGTCATAACCCTATTACGATATTATTCATTGTACGTGCGCGTGTAGGTATTTCATGTATATTATTCTAGAGTCGACAAAGAGACGAATAATAAAACAAGTCTTTGAATCTCGCAATTGAACAGTGTTTACGGCGAAACCTCATCGTTCTGTAAATCTATATAAAATAAGGCGCTAGTATGTTAAGAGATCGTAACGCTTATGGCAGGTGAAGAAGAAGAATAAAGTATCTCGTGATCGAAGATTGTTTAAAAAAAATAGAAAATTCAAACATGAACAGGAACACAGAGTCTCGCCCACACCGTGAGGAGAGCAAAAAAGCAAAACTAAAAAAGAAAGGATAAAGTCAAAAAGAAGTTAAAGGCTCTGCCTCTGCTACGCATAGATTAGAATGACGCAAAGGTAGATCGGTAGTTGGCTCAATCGAAAAATTGGTACAATTGTACGATGGTAGAATATCGGACAATCAGACAGCAAAGGTCACGCATGAATTCTATAGTATTTAAAAAAATTCTTTCCCCTTTGAGAAAACCATCAGCTACGTTTATATATTCTAACTTATCGCTTATTAAATAATCATTAGCTCTTTTTAAATGTTAACATAAGTTACATAGGTACTTAACTTTAGCTTTAGATCTAGCGGCTATAGTATCTTAGATGCGGGATGGGACTATTGCACTTTGATATCGGTTTCGAAATACGTCTTGTTCATTTGAAATACTTTGAAGGCTCTGACGGTGACAGATTAATAATTTTTTCTAAAGTTAAGGGCGAGCACTGGATGTGCCTCGATGAAAGAAAAGTTCTATCGTACAGATACAATGTAAAACCCTTAGGAAACAAATTGTCTATGACGTCGGAAAAAGTATGATAGTGCATTTATATAAAAGAAGCAAAAATCTTTGTTACAACTGCAATCTATGGGACAATTACAAAAAATTAACGCTTATAGGTAACCGAAGATGCAAGGATCACTGTTCTACGCGGATCCTTGGACTGACTGTACAATTTTTCCTGTTGTCGTTTTTGCTTCTGATAATTTTAGTCCAATGTTGTATCACAATCTCACATATAACAATGTCTTAATTCGGCTTACACAGGTATACAAAATGTTCAGTGTTCTTCACTCAATCTCTCATCAATCATCTCTCAGTCATCCATGAAACATTTCTAAAGTGTCTCTAGCTCACAAGATATAAACCTATCACTTTTACCTATAGGCTGTATACCTCATACATCTCGAGCACCACAATTTAAAAATGTGTCGCGTCCATGATTCATGCGCTCGTTAAAAATATAAGTTTCGTAAAAAATTCTAAACCTTAAATCTGTCATTTGTGTATAGTATAATATATGAAAAAGATGGCACATACGTTTCTAACTACGAACTCGACGACGGGTATGGCAATTTCTTAATTATTATTAATAATATATTTCCATTGCCCACCTTTTTTTCTTTTTGTAAAAAATCATTTCATAAAGAATCGCCCTCTTAGCATCCTCAAAAGCTATATACCCCTCGTCTTGTTCGGATCAAATGGTACCGGAAGGAAGGCTTTTTGCTATTTTAAACATTTTTCATTTTCACTCTATATTACGACAAAACAGGAAACTCGGTAATCTTTATCGTGCCACTCGCAAGCTTTCTCCTTCAGTATCTCAATTAGTCTGAGTGCATAAAATTAACCCTTTCGTTACGGAAGCACGCTCCAATCCGCTCTGCCACTGAACGAGGTACCTCGCCGCAAAGTTTGCACATTGCACGTCGGTAATCTTCGGTGTTCGCACTTCCGTCTTTCAACGCCACGTTGGGATTCTCTTGTACGTACACCTTTTTAAGAGTATATATATCAAATTATAATTGTTAGTGACGAGAGTCGTCACAGGTCGTCGCATAGATGTCGACTATAGTCAGCCCCCGTAACGAAAGGGTTAATAGCAATAAGAATTTCGTGCCACGAGGAAACACTCATTGACCAAAATCATCATCCACTCGAATTCATTAGTTCCTAATGTACCTGAATCATGTACATATAATCATATCCAAATCATAATAAAACATGTAAAACGGAAGTATAAATCGGCAATGACACGATGATTGATCGATATTTGTTTCTCGTAGAGATTGAGGCGTACTTAACATACTATAGGCGCACGTGTTATCACCACATCGATTGCGTAAGATAATTCGCAAACAAAAATAGAAACAAACAAAGATCTAAATAATCTCTACTTAATTACAACAAAGCACAAAATTTCAGAACAATACAATGCGCATCAATCAATAAAAACAAGCGATAAAACGATTCTCATCTTTAATAAATCATAATTATATATATGTGTATATATATATATATATATATATATATATATATATATAATATATATATGTTTTGTGTAAAATGTTTATGAGTGGCGTGTACATGCGTATGTTACGTCCGTATGTCACTTGGTATATTGTGTGTACGTGTGTGCATTGGATAGAAAATTTGGTCAACACTTTCTCTACTCGTTAATTTTATCAAATATAGTATAAGAATATCTTGTATGAATATATAATAAAATGGTTGGTAAATAGTAAATATAATTATTCAACAAGTACTACCGTAATAATAGCAATAATGATTCAGTTGCTTGGAGGTGGGACGGTTGCCGTGAACGCGGTCATATATGCGAATAAAATAAAAAGGAAAATTAGAGGAAATCATTTGAAAAAAAGGAGATCAGTCCTTTTGCTTCGTAATCGTCGATCATTGAGATCGGTATCATCATTCTTAGATTTTCATCAGGAACATAACAGATCTACCGTTTCTCCTGCAGAGCTTATACTTATTCATACTGGTCTCGCCTCCAACAACGTTACTAATAATATTAATAATACAACGTCCGTTAGAAAAGAAGGAAAAAAAACAAAAAAAAAAAGAAAACGAAATATCAGAATGTCAACCACGAACTGAAAATATCTAATATTTTTAACTTTTTGGTTGCAAACTATCCTACACATTACAGTGAGAGCTTTTTTCCCAAAAAATCCAGCTCAGAGATTATGTTATAATGTTCCCCGATGACTTGTGATCGATCACAAGAACGGGATCCGATAGATCAATGTCAGAAGGATATTTTCTCTTTTCTGTGCTGCCTTGGTAAAAAAGAGACACACTGTACTTATTACGTGCACATGTCACGATTCAGTGTTTCCTCAGATGGTTTCTTTCGGTAAAAATATTGAGCTCAAAATTCATAGTAATATTATTATATATATTATACATATAATATATATATGGTAAGCTATCTTACAAAGCTAACCTCGAAAGAATGGGGGCTGGGTATCTTTTTATATTCTAGATCTGCTAAAGTACCTGACGAGGATTCGACTACTAACCATTTCTGTAAACCTGTGAACACTAGGTGTTTGTGCGTGTTCTCTGAATATTTTTACCTTTGCCCAACATTACTTAACTCTCTTCTTAACCCTTGTTGGCTAATAAAATAAAACACTCTTTTTATCCCCAATACGACTTCCTACCTCCCTATAATCCATTCGCATGCAGTACTTTCTCTCTGTCGTCCTTAAAAAGTAATTTCGCGCAACGAAAACGTAAAATAACATTCTCACTTCACACCTCGAATTTTTGTACGTTGTCGGTAGTTTAAGGCCATGACCATTTATTCAATAGCCCGAGGTCCGTCTATCGGCATGGTGTGAAGTACCTCGTCCAAGAGTTGAAGCGCCCGATGAAGATGTACCTGGAATAGTAGAGTATGGTAAATTACATAGCATAGTTAATAAAGAGAGTAAGTTACCTATGCCATCGAGATCTAGCTATAAGCTCACCTCGATCCAACATGGCGTCTCCTTTATACTTTGCCTTGGATAGTCAGGACCCCATCCTTTAACGAAACTCAAACGCAAAATGCAAAGTCGACGAAGATCATCGACCCCGATGCCAGCGGCAGCGCTTAGACTTTTGGTAATAGGTGCTCCATGAGTGAGATGACCCGCGACGGCAGCAGCCTGAGCTGCAGCTGCTGCTTGAGCAGTTGCTGCCTGGCCTCGCATCTGCTTATGACATTGCCGTAGGTCAAAGACTTTTATATAAGCGGAAGGATAAATTTTGTGAACAGCATCGCCAGGCGCACGACCCGCTTCTCTGTCTAGGTAATAGGACTGCACAAAGACACTGTGCTCGCTCTGACATCTTAGCCAAACATCTCCTTCGCCCCGGAGGTCAAGAACAACGCCCTTTCCTATGCAATCAATTATTCGCCATGAATTCTACTGCGATTTACATGCATCACTATTAGAATCCTAACTAACAACTAACCTATGTGAAGTCGAGCTCGTTCACTCTGTTCCGTGCGATGAACGTTGCTCAGCGCACCAAGACAAAATCTGTTGCCCCCGCTGGGATCGACGTATCCATCGATAGTGACAGTAGGACAACCGCTACTCACTTTGAACGTTTCTCCTACCTGAGTATCCAACTCGAAGTAGCCCACGGAGCACCAGTACTCTGGAGCTGGTTGAGTTGACAATAGTCCTCCTATGCTACCTCCGACCTCACCACCATGGCCGCCCCCTGGAACAAATACGGGTGGTCTTAAAACAAGGAAATTACAATACAGCAAGTCCTAGCTTTGCATTCCATGACTTACAATACGATGTGGCATGCAGATGTCGATGATCTGGAGGCTGCATACTCTGTGTGTAGGTAAGAGTATTGGCTCCGGTCCATTGTGGCGCACCAGTGTTGTAAGGGTTTGCTGCTGTGGCGACCGCAAATCCATTTTGATGATGTAAGTGAACCGGTGATACGGGCGAACTCTGACTACCCCCTGCAGGAAAGCAAGATCTTTTTTTGTACACGAATGCAGGTGAACATTTTAGGATGTACCTCGTGGGTGGTTGTAGTTCAGTGATTGGAGTCACGGACTTCGGACCGAAAGGATCGGGATTCATGACACACCAAATGAGTTTTCTCACGAAAATGCAAGTGAATACTCATTTGGATTCCGCTCAACACTGTTTGGATTCAGTGTATAAATTATGTATGTTTACATAGTCCTGTGTATATGATGACCACTTAGTAGACTGTGTCCCTGTCTTATGAACTGCTCTATCTGATCCAATCGGTCCAGTTATTGTCACATATCCTTCTATGAGGATACAGCTTTGAGGAAAGGAAGCATGGAATGTACTATGGAGGCGTTACAGAATTATGTACCTAAGGAAGCTGCTAGAGCGTCAACGCTCGTAGGTGGTTGATTGAGGTCTTGTGGTGGGGTAGCAGTCCCGTAAAATGATTCCGTAGTCTGGCCCTGAGTAGGACTTAAGATTTGTGTACTTCCACTACCGCCGGTAGTGTTCAATGATTGTTGCTGTCCAGATACATTGTGACTCATTGGATGTACAGCAGCTGTAAATAGAGTTTTCAATCATGACGTGCAACACAATGATTTAAAGAGTCGTTTCACAAGGTGCAGTCAAAGAAAATGCGTGCTCCTTACGTTAGATTTTCTCCAAGGTATACAGGGTATATATAGGGTGTACAATATCATTTTTAAATTCTGCAGAAACATTTAATAAAAGCGTAGCCTAATTAGCGAATGCGAAATGAAATAAGAATAAAGGAATAACGATAAGAATGTGAATTAAGAAAAATTAAAAGAAAAAAAACCGTCTTGCTTGTACGTACGATGATGGATATTACGTGTCGAAGAGTGATGAGGCGTGGGAATCCAGGTCTGCCGAGGGCAACTATTATCTTCGAGTTTGGTGCGAGAATTTCCAGTGCCTCCACCACCTCCTGCGGTCCCGCTGCCTCCGCCTACTGGTGCTCCCCCGCCCCCGCCAAACATACCTTCACCACTAGCTGTACGAAATAACAAAAGAAAACGAAAAGAAGAAAATGAAGCATAAATCAAATAAAATTGCGCAAACTGCAAACTAGACTAGCACGATTGCTTTCAATACTTTAGATTAGATTGTACTTGTTTCTTTCAAGTAATGAGATACACCATATGTATCCAATAAATTGTATGGAAACAGTGCTCAAATTGTGTCACTGAAAATTAATGTAGAGTGCACGTTTGATTAACCGTCGTAATAATATTATTACGTACGGTTGATTGCACAATTGCCAAAGATGTTATGAAACGCCAATAGCACTTTTGTGCAAGGATATTCAACGTTCTGGAATATATTCTAGAGAGGAAGCAGAAATTTAAGCGTTACATTGCTACTTATATCATTATGAAATATAGATGCATTTACACAATAGACAGACTGGGTACTACTTAAGAAATAAGACTGCGTAGAGACACAAAATAGAATTTAGAGAGGTTGACTTACCTGGATTTGGTGGCGCCAAACCAGAAATGAAGTTTTGTTGCGTCTGTTGTTGACTATTTGATGCTGGTGGTGGTTGTGGCGGGTGGTGTTGAATCGTTTGATTCATTTCGCCATCAACTTCCATTCCGGTAGATACACCGACGCCGACGCCACCGGTTGCTGCGCTTCCACCGCCGCCGACCGAGTATTCATCCTTTACTAGGCGTCCACCAGGTCCTACACCGACTCCTGATTGCAGGGTCAATCCGGAGAGGTCTGTAAAGAACGGGTCTGTGCCGGGAAACGAACCCATTCCATCATACACCAAGCAACAACGAATAAATTAATTAGGCTAATTAATACAATAAGCGATTACACTTGGAAGAAATAAACAAGACCAAAGACATAATACATAGACCTCTAATTATGTTCTACTCGTGCATAACATTAATTGAAATGATTATGCCAAAGCGATAATTTTGCGGATATTCTTTTGATACATTGAACATTTTTTTATTAATAGTATAAGAGCATACCTATTCCTGGGGATACGACTCTTTCGTAATGATACGGATTGACGCATACTGAGTCGCATTTTAAATCAAATGCAAACTGGCAGTATTTAACGTGCTTTAATTCGTTTTTATGTAAATCTGGCCACCTCCAAATTCGTGCATATATCACGTGAGGAAAACCCTTGCGACCTGCCACTTGTAGCCTACCATCAAGTGTTCTTTGTATCGTCACACATTTACTGGGATGTGCACCATTTGTTGTAATAGCTGTTATAAGACTGTCTAGTTCATCCCGTTTTTCCTATTTTGAAAAATGATATTTTCAGTAACATAAATTCAATATCTTATGTAATAATATAGAAAAAGAATTAAGTACCTTAAGCTTCTTAACCAAAGACTCAATAGCTCGTTTACTGAAACCTTCACTCTCACCACCTTGTCGATGGCACATAAGAGAGTGCACTATACTCAAGCACGCATCTGCACTGGTTGGTGCACTAGGAGCAATCCCAGTCATTTCTCGTACTAGAAATAAAAAGATATATGAAACTTTCTGTGCTTCGTAATATCCTTATCGAAAAAGACATACACTCAGGATTAGGTTGCATCGGGGGCGAGGGATATAGATGTCCTCCCCCGCCCGCAAGTCCAACCATCTCGGTGAAAGCCGTGGCGGCAGCTGTTCGCCTTCTCTAACAGAGAGCCTCGTTTTGCCCTTACGTTCTACCCTGAACCAACCACTCCTCGTACACACTAGCATCTAGTGGCAATACTTGGTTTCCGCATTCCGGCGAAAGTTCGTCTAAATAATAAACATCAGTGAATACAATAATATAAAAAATGTTATATGAAAAATATAATCAGAAAATATTTACCACTATTAATTCAACTTCACTATGCAGACACTGGTGATGGGAAGAACCTTGTAGAAGACGTTTCTCTACATGGAATTATCAGTCGATACTCCAGAAATGTGTTAGAGTTCCTTTTTCGGAGAAAATCAGTGAATTTGCTGACCGTCAAATGCACTTACACTTATCTCAATGTTCACCTCTATGTCTTGTGAAAACAGGAGGGAATCCTCAGATATGTATTCGCATTACTTGCGAAGCTTCCACAAGATGATCTATTGTATACACACTGATTGCACGGCCGTCAAGGCTCGTCGGATAGCGTTCGTTTGTTTGTTGCGATTTTCATGGAAAAACAAAGCCGTGCTGCAAAAATTCTGCGGATTCTATCTGAAGTTGTTTGTAACAGAGAGTACTCCGACCTGTCAACTGTCAATGTATCGAAGAAGACTATTTCAGTATTCGAGATAGAACGAGAGAGAATGAGACACAAAGAGCCTGAACATCGCCAAAAGGAAGTTGGCAATAGTAAGCCCAATTTAAAGAACTTTGTAGCTATGGACGCCATTAGAAACAATCGGATGTATTCATAAATACATCCCATGTCTACTGCGATACTTTGCTGTCTTCTGTACATCATTGCACGTGCTGTTACTTTATCTATGTTTTTATAATCTCTCGAGACATCTAAGCATATTCAAGAAGTTGTAACCGCCATTGGATATAATTTCTGCGAATACTAGCTCATACTTCCGGTCGTTCCATTTAATTATACAGACATGCAGGACCATCTTATTAGAACAAACAATACGTGGCCTATTAGGCAAATCGAATTCTATGAATCAAATAATTCCCACAGATTTACCTCAAAAAATGGTGAAGCGCTTTGTATGAGAGATGTTGTGGGTATACACTTTCAATACATAATATGAGATTTTTATTGTCACGTTTAAATAAGATTGAACTTATCTATTTCGGGTGAATGCTTTTATATTTTATTTAAAATTGTGGAACATAGTGCATAATGAAAACGATTTTAGGGGAATTTTTTAATTCTTTATGCTGAAGAGACTATTCTTGGAACAATTCCAATAGGGCCTGGAAGTAACGTTACCGCATTTTATACTGGAGACTGTATGTCTTTCAATGAAACCCAGAATGTAAGGGATATACATTTACTTTAATTAAATATCACCTTAATACTGTTCACGTTTTTCAGAACATTGAGAAAACTGTGAAGATACAACTTTCCGGCTCACAGGAGGATGTTCGGAACTTTGTTTTCCGCATTCAACAATGTATAAATGTCTCGAGAACTGAAGAACATGATGAAATTTCAAAAAAACATAAAATTGCAGAATTACTGAAAAACAATCCTATGGGCGCCATTACGGGTTCGTAGTACATAAGTATTTTTATAGTACTCAACATAAAATTGATCGCTAATCATTTTTATCTGCTGAAATTTACAGACGTGAACCCGATGTTACCAATGAATTATCCTTTGGAAGATGCAGTCAAGCTTTGCTTGGCAGATCCTAAATTTCCTGCGTTAGTAGAAAATGTTTCTCAAGTTTTAAAGCGTCTAGCACAATCAGGGACGCAAACTGGATACGAAGTATGAGAGTTCTTTATTATTTTTACAACAGCTTTGTTATTTAGCTTTAATTTCTGTATAAAAGTCAACAAATTCGTTGTTGAACAAAGGTTTACTATAAATGGAATTGAGATACACTTCGAATTCATTCTTTGCAAAGTAATGTCGTCCAGATGATTTCTTTGCCGGCGCCTTTTTCGGTACTGGCACTGCGGGTTTAAAGACAACGCCAGCAGGATCATATTCTTTGAACAGTTCTTCCGGTGATCTATAACATTAAGGAAGTCAAATGTTTTTACATCAATATTTATGGTAACAAACTGGCTGACTCACAATTTTGCAATATCCGCTGTTAAGCTTCCTTCCCCACTGGTCGGTACACCATTGGCTATGTTCTTTGCCAATTTTTGTACCACACTATGATAATGCCGCTAAAAATAAGATATAAACCAAGACATAATGAAATCTGAATATCATTCGGCCAGTATACGGTGTATTCTGCATTTACCTGTAAAGCCGCGAGTTCCCACAGTGCTGTGCAATGCGCGTTACAGTAGTCCGGTTCTTCTAATTCAGGTTGATAAAAACCATCCCCGGACGTGCTGTCTGTGTCCAATAGTATGTCCGCAGCTTTACCAAGTTGCATGACTACTTTAATTACACCGAGTATTCCGAGGGACCCATTATGCTGCAATTGTAGAGATAACGTGGCGATACGTTTGATAAAAGCGATCAAACGACTTTGCGACACTTTTTTACGTCGGGTTATTAAAACCTGAACTAAGGTTTGCACAATTATTTCTGCATTGGCGTGATTTTTGCCAGCGTTAACGTTTAGCAGATTTTTGTACAGATGATAATAGAATCTGCACAAGAATAAGAGACAGTGAATTTCGTTCAACTTTATTTTTTTACCAACTCTTTAGTAAATACTCACTTGTAAGGATCAATGTTCAGAGCTGAACCCTGTCCTGATAATATTATAAATACTGTTTGGATACAGTGTAACTGCTCTCGTAGTCCCAAGTTGCCTTCTTCCATCAACCGATTTAAAACATTTACCAAGTCTTGATAAAACTCAAGATTGATACAATGTGCAAATCTAAATGACGAAACATGAATAAATGAAATTGAAATATCAGCAAGATTATGATTATTCAATTATATCGTATTGGCTCACTTGGCTAATCCTTCCAATGTTACTGATAAAATTTTACTGTTCGGTGCCTGCTTCAGTACTCTAAAATAAATCGTGAAAACTATGCTAGTTATTTCCGTGAGAACTTTTTCTTTATTTTGCTTATTTTCCTCGGCTTTGGTTTCCAGCATTTCTTTCTCGACTTGTTCTAATTTTTTATTTTTCTTCCGCTCTCGTTTGCTAAGTGCGAGAATTCTCTGTTTGTGCGTCATGAGCTTCTTTTGTTTCGCTTCTTCTTCTCTTTCTTTATCCAAATTTACGTCCTTTATTCGGAGGGACAAGAGGACTGACAATATTTCAGAATGGACCGAGTGACCACGTGCTTTTACATATTGATTGATACGTCGTACTATCTGTAACGTCATAAATTCGGAAGAAAATAGTTAAATTAAAACTGTAAATAAAAAATATCAGATTAGAATTCTAGAACGTACGGATAGAGACAATTCGCCACGTTTATCTTCTTTAAAGATTTGTGAGATGCAGCTTGCAACAGCTGCTCTTATGTTTGGCCGTTTGTTATCCATTAGCGGAATCAAAAGATTTGCTATGTTGACAGCAAAGTTAAAATATGGATGACTGACTAATAAATCGCACATACAAGTCACTGCAATTTCTCCCAATTGCATTTCTCTTTCACTGATGTTACGCGTGTCACCTTTCTTTTGGCGTAGCCAACTTGCCATTTTTTCGAGTTTCTGTAAATATTTCTTATAGCTTCTTAGCAAGATGGCCTCATAATTTTGAAGTTGCAGCGTTTCTTTCTTTACTGTAATGTATTATTTGTATGATTAGAAAAAAGTATTTGCGCTGAAAATGATAAACATGACATTGAATATTGAATTCTCATACATCTTACACCCTCCTGCTCGAATTGTGTTATATGATACGAAGGCAGAAGATCTTTAAAGACTTCTAAGAGCGATACAGTTGCCAATTTTCTGACAGTTATGTAAACCTCTGGATTGCTCTCCTCCATTAATTCAAGCAGCACTTTAAAATTGCCTGATTTAAGTTCTGGATTTTCCAAAAGTCCACTGGACAGGACGCCAATCTTAAAACGTCGGGACCTTAACACTTCTTCTCTGCAAGCTAGTAATTCTGCAGTCGAAATAACTTTGTCTTTTTTTTCATTTATCTTGTCCTATGTTGTAACAAGGATAAAAGTTTTTTTAATTATTCATATCATTATTCTCTTAAAAAGAACTTTCACAAACTTTTACCTGAATTTCAAACTCCATCTCAATTTCTTCATCGCTATTATTAATTTCTCCATTTTGATAATTTTCTTTATTGTTATACACTGAATCACCATTAATCTCTTCATCTTCATTATCCTTTCTATCTTCTTCAATGACACGTGTCTCTATAAAACCATCTTTTGTCTTCACAGGTAGTAGCATACGTAATTTTTTTCCAGCTTCCTCTGCTCCTAACTCTGTACTTTTTTCATACCTTTCTTCTAGATCTTCTTCCTGTTTCTGTTTCTTTCCTTTTCTTCTTTGCTTGCTCTCATCTGTTCTAAAACGACATACAATATACAAGTCTCCCCTATAGCATACATAGTAAAACATGCAGATGTTATATGCAGTGACATACTCATTAAACCGTATTTGTTTCAAAAGATTATAAGACTTATTTGATATAGCCTTCTTGAGGAATGTAAGATCATCCTCCTCAACCATAGCCATCATATCTTCTCCATGATCGCTTTCTTCTTCCTCTTCTTCATGTTGCGGCTTGGTAACGTTAGGTTTCTGAACTTGTTTCTTAATTTTACGGTGTCGCCTAGTTTTGAGTTTACCTTGTTTTGATAGCTTAGTTCGTGTCTGATTATTTCTTTTAATCTTACTAATTTTTACCTTCCCTTGTTTCTGTTGAATATACGAAAAGTTTAGAAGTATATATGATGTAGGTTATCTGAGCTACTTTTAGATATATTTAAATAAGTATACGATTGGTGCATGACAATATTAAATCGATAATTACCCCCATTTTATGTGATACTTTTTTATAATCCTTAAAAACTTTAATTTAGTTAATTATTTCGATTACAATGTGAATAAAAGATTCTAGTCACAACACACAAGAAACACGTGGTTTAAGCACGTTGTTTTACTGTGATAGCGTTGAGGCCGCCAGTGTAGGAAATTTTGAAAGATGGATAACAATGGTGAACAATGCCATATTGTATTAGTATGGTATATAATAGATAAATTGTTAATGTAAATTTATTGGCTCTTTGGAAACTAGCAATATATAGTTATATACTAATAATATAGAGTTACTGTAAAGCTTATATGAAAACGGTCGTCTTAATTAATACTATGATCTGTAAAATACTGAATATTTACACTGTAGACTTGCAGTGTGTTTGTACATTATTTTTATTCGGTAATATTCATTTCTAATTTGTTGTGTTTGCTGCTACTTTTACTGGTGCTTTATTACTGTTGTGTCTAGGAATCTTAGTTTTTTTCTGAATCATACAATCTTGTACTAAATTGCTTTTTCCCAATCCTGTCGGTTCCTTGACAATTGAATTTACTGGACTTGTGCTTTTTCTACCAGACTGACTAACCACTTTGGAGTTCAAAAGCGCAGAATTCGAAGGTTCAGACATATTAAGTCCTACTATCTTGGATGAAAATTTTTTCTTCGAAAGTGTTTGGATTCTTAATGGAATTCTAGACTTGAATACTTCTGACTTTTTTTCTGCTGTCAAGCCCTTTTGAGATACTTTTTGTCTCGATTCTCTTTGAACTGCCTTATCAGTAGGTTTTTCAGAACCGTCTGGTACATCCATGACCTTCAAGAGTCTCTCACACAACTCATCAAGAGAAGTACCACTTGTGTCTTGCGTTGCTGAAAATGTAATGTCATCCTTTGATGAAGGTTTAACGTTTTCTTCATCAACAGTATCTTCTCCCACCTCAGTAATTTCATCCACCCTTGTTCCATGATCCCATGAAACATAGTTGAGTAAAGTTATTTCATCAGCCGATCTTATTCTGACCGTAAAACGTTGAGGACTCTCCTGAGGTTCAGGCGTGCGTGGCTCGGGTGTACGGAATTCAGGATTCTGGAAACCAGATATACGTGGTTCAGGAGTATTTAGTTCAGGCGTTAGAAAACGACTATCCCGCTCCTTCATATGATCCCACTTAATGGGATCGATTATCAAATCTGGTATTTGTGATCCAGCGATTCTAGTATTCTTTCTAGCAGTTCGCATTGAGTCTGCATAATTTGCAGATGGTGAAGAACAACCTGGATTTCCGGTTTCTTCGTCATGTTGACCATTGTCTTCCCAAAGGGATTGCAAAAATTGATTCCTCATATTCGTTAAACAGCTGTGTGTCGACTCGTTTTTTTCAATATTCCAAAATGCAGTCTCATACGTTGGAATATCAGGAGGAGACACACTGGAGGATCTTCTCAAACTTTTAAAACGTGAAACAGTTTTTGGCTGTCGTTGATTTCCGGTTGCAGATATACCATGATGATGATCATCAACAGTATTCTGGATCTGAGTGTTACTTTCTTCTACTTGGTTTTTTTCATAAAGACCTTTCAAGTAAGAAACATTGTCTTTAGAGAATTGCCGAATATAGTCACGTCTACGTTCATGTTCACTAGTTGCTGCAAAGCTCATTGACCTGTTAATACTTCGACGACTGAGGCCAAAAGTTTCCTTGTCTTGCGTTAAATCTGTTCTTATATCCGTCACCTCGGATCCTTTAAGCTTATAAATAATCGATACTGGTTGATTCTGTTCAGATTTTACCCAATCAGGAATAAATGGTTTTTTCTCCTTTACTTCGATGTGTTCAGCTTGCTCGAATTTATTTCGATTCGTGAGGAATTTCCTTCTATGCTCATGATACTCTTTCAATTGATCATCTTTGTTGGCTTTAGGTTCCATTGCATTGGCTCGTCGTACAATCTCTCTTATGTTCTTTCTGATGTTCTGCAATAATTATAAATATTTCAGTCTGAATCATACAGTGTAAATATATAAATTCCGTACAGATTCGGTGTTATATGACATTTCCGAGATGGCAACTTATAATCTAGTGTTAACTGTTTCAATTTTTTTACGAACACCTGATATTCTTATCTAAAGAGATAATAGCGAGAAGCCATGAAAATAAAGTTAATTACCGTAATATCTTCGGACATGATGATCCATTCGACAGTTGGGTATTGGTATTTAGATGAAATCACTATATGCTCTATGTAACAATTTCTTTTAAAAAAGTAAACTGAAGTACAGAACACCACTGAGAACGAGTAAAACGATCGTAACGACGATGTCTTGGCTCGATATTTCTGACATAAATTAATACAGATTTTTACTGATAAGTGACGTTCTATCGAGGTTTAGGAAGAAGGGTATATCTTATCTTCGAATCGCATTTGATCTTCGATTATCTGAAACTTTTACTAATACAGTAATTATATACATATGTGTTACATAGATATGCGTGTATGAGAGAACAATCAAAATATACAGAAAATGACATGTTCCGTGTTTTTGTTAAGATTCTTTTTTTACTTTTGCTATTGTATTTTCGTATTACCCTGCTTCAGGACTAGCTGAATCGTCACCAGGAAGCCGTAATAAAACATTAGACTGATCAAACATATTTTTTTCAAGAGATTCCATGGTTAACACACGATAAACTATGTCCATTATGCATAAAATATAACGTAACGTCAAATATCATATCAACAATATGCATTAATTGTCTGTTGTGTTATTCCAATAAAAGAACAGTCTTCTGGTTATATCTGTTTAATGCCGTTCGTGGAATTCTGGTTGAGAAGTTGGTGCAACGTTAACTGGACACGCAGCTCAACGCACGCGTCTTTCTCCTCTATGATACTCCTTATCAAGGTCGTCATTTTCTTCTACGTAACAGAAATAATGTTCGTTGACATAGTATCTTAATAAGGTTGAGTAATGTTTGTCAGAAAATTAGAACGTACCTCCAACAATTGATTTTCTTTTACCAGTTGAATCATGGCTGTCATTTCTGCTTCGTTCGGCGAATGCGTCCTTATTTCTTTCGGCTTGGGTTTCTCGGGTCCCTTTTCAGCTAGCATTTCGACCAATCTTTTGATTTCGTTTTTTTCCTGCATGATACGAGATTTCATCAAGGCCTGCATGTTCAACAGTTCCTCTCGGATAAGACTTTCACGCAGCTTTTCCATCGCGTCCTCTGGGGTAGATTCAGCTACTGGTATCGTAAAGGAGTCTTGTTAATAATAAAAATTTTATCAGTGATAACTTGTTATTTGAGACTTCATTATTTACCGGCTTCATTTTCCTTTGTAGATTCGGTGTTGCTTTGTTCGGTTGTTACTTCTGCAGTATCTACTGTGTCCTTGCCCTGTGGTAAAGGTTTCGCTTCTTTCTTCAGAGTTCCAGCGTTAGAAGCTATTACGGTTGTCAGCTGAGATTTCTCCTTGGCATCGTTCGTGTTTCGTGTCGCAGGATATTTTTTTATTACCGAACACGATGGATTTTGAGATTCACTTTTAGACTGCACGAAATCCTCCTCGGAGGCAGTCTTTATTCTCTGAAGATTCAGGTCTATTTGATTCTCGTCGTTTGACTTTACTTCCTCGTCCAGGCTCTTTTGCGCAGACCCTTCCAATTTTTGAACGGTCTTGTATTTCCGCTGTAAATCAAAAGTCATCCGTAGTATTTCCATCGTCTTAAATCATTTATAATATTAACAATCGTAAGATTGTTACCTTCAACTGCGTAATCATCCGCTGCACTTCCCACAATTGTTCCTCACGCGACTTGGTCACGAAGCCGGCATTCATCTGCATGTGAATCTGAGAGAGAAGGGATTCCTGCTTGGCCAATTCGGCAGCTATACTCTCGACGGTATCCGGCAGATTTGTGCTACCGGATGCTAGTGGTGGAATGTACTTGGTCAGCCGGACGTTTGGATGTAAAGCTTTACAGTGAAATAATAAAGCTAAAAGTAAACGGTGGCTCATCTGCAGGACGGGACTCAGTGTCATTGCGATCGTTTGAGCGTTCATTTTTGTTGTTTTTTCCTGTAAACGTTTCACCAAGTAAGAATCTACTTTGTCTCTTTTCATCTGACAAACTCACACGCGCAGTAACATGATCCAAGTGCAGTGTGACCCACGCTAGGAGAACTCTATTACATTCTGGTAACTGTTGAGTCAGCTGGACCAGTTGTGCTTCTCTTTGAGACACTTCCTTAGTAGAAGCAGCCTGTTCGAATCGGGATATTGTTTCGCTGTTCTCTAGAACGGGTTCTGGTAGTTCCCTAAGTGAATGCAAATAAGAAAATGCTAATGTCTGGTTCGATATTTTTTTTTTAACATTTCGTTTGCTTTACCTGAGAAAGAGTATTAATAGGCTTGTGGCTACTGTAGGCTCAAATTCTGAAATATTAACGCTTTCGCGTTGATTGTAGAATTTCTTTAGAGATTGAACTTTTGATTTGACTCCAGGAACTTTGTACAAGCCTTCTACGTTCATGCCATACTCTTCCACGTAGTCGATACAATCGCGTACGACCAAAGGCAGCTCTACGCCGTCGTGGCATCGACTTCGCTCCACAGCCAAGTGCAAACTGACACCGAATATAGGTTGTTCGTCTAAAATGATGCGGAGTATGGTCAGGTATACAAAATTAAAAAGTAGTGAAGTATTAGGACATACCACCGATATCTAGAACTTCTTCTCCGCCATGTTTTCCTTTCTTACGATCCTTTAATTTCTGCTTGGATTTATCTTTTTCCTTATCTTTCCGCTTTTCTTTCTCGGTGTCCTTATCTTCCTTGTCCCGTTTCTTCTTGTCTTTCTCCTTTTCCAATTCTTTTTCCTTTCCATCCTTCTCTCTAGACTTTTCACGTTTCTCTTTCTTCGAAGGGAACTTGAAAGCTTTCGTCTTCTTTGACTTTGACGGACTCCTAAAATAATTTCTACTTGTAAATTGCTTCAGACGACACTTAATTCTTGAGAAGTATATGAGTTTAAAAAACAAATACAAGGTAATTGAGATTGATCCACGTAGCAAAGTAATGCCATTTTCCAATCCTATCTACGCGCGTATACTATTAAAACTTGGACAATGAAGTATAAGTTCATTATATAAGCCACAATTAGGATAATCAAAAGCACAAAGTCACAAAAACTTGTAACTAAACTGTTTTCTGACATCTATGACAGTAGAATATGTATTCAAGTGACAACCAGGTAGTTAGTGCAACCTTGTTCAGGCCTACGGGTCTGAATATAGAAATTGAATCACAAAGAAAAAAAAAGTCAAGGGTATAAGTAAACCTAATTATGAGGCATGTGCTAATAATACACTAGGGATTTATTACATGCTAACTCTTTCTGGTTTGTTTGGATATGCAATTTCTATGGAGGCAGAACCCACAGCAAAGTATATTTAAACCGCTACTATGGTCTTTAAATAAAAATATTAAAATATATATATATGGCCCTAATATTTTAATACAGAAAAGAGTTTGAAAAATCTTGTAGTACTTAGTTTCTTGCTCTTCGTCTGGTGAGCTTTCCCCTTCTAACGTAGCATAGCCTCGATCCTTTCTATCTTTCTTCTCCTTTCGTTTCCCACCTAAGAGTTCCTTTTTGGAATGTTTCTCGTGTCCTCCTTCATCACTAACTGTGCAAAAAAAGGATAATTGAAAAATAAATAAGAGTAAGATGATTACTCAGATTCAAATCTTACAACCTTGTATCAATTAAAAAATTCATTTAAACAATTCGATAACCTTAAAGAGTATAGATTCATTCAATAATTATTTAATTATGAGTTTTATCGTCAGCATATGAATCATGCATCTATATAAGGCTAAGTTAATAATCATTTATGTTCATCATATAAGACTGATGTACCACTGACAGTACTGTAACCCTCATGCTATTTATTTTTGGAGTAATAAATCTGTTATTCCAATTTCAAACCAAGAGGATCTTACAATCGCTCTCATTGCTCTTCCTAGCCGATTCCGAAGCGTATAGTCCCGGAAACTCTTTCTCTACGTCCGGGCTTTCAAAGTCCATCGCCGTACTTCTTGACACTTCACCTAAAATTTAGCACGGTTAGGTTGGATGCCTGCTTTTGTAATATTTATGGCAGTTTATGGCCCATTACAGGGCTACGTCCCTGCCATCTGTTTTCACGAATTCAGGCAGACTAGGAATCTTACTGAATTTGGTGGTAAGAATTGAACAACAATCTTGACAAGTGGGTAACTACTGACGGTAATAACTAACGATTCATCAGCCATGTCGTAGATTGTCATATCTTTTATGAAAGATGCACTAAAGTACTGCAAATGTCACTTTTGTTTTAATTTTTTGTCTATTTGTATTTTTAAAAAATAACTGACTCTCATCATGGTTGACACAACCTATTTTCGATCAAACAGCTAAAAATGTCTTAACATAAACGAACAACTCTTTCGGCATCCTTCAAAATTTCATAAATAATGATATCTGACTAAATCTAAATGGCACTTGTCTCGCATAGCCATACTAATATTCAAATTACTTTAAACTTTATTTAAACTAAGTCAAAATTTTGTGGATTCAATTATCGAAATTAAAGATAAAAATTTCAAAGTAACGAGCATGTCGAAATCTGGAGAAATAGTTACCGTATTCGTGGGTCAAGCCGGGACTCAAATAGCGAACGCGTGCTGGGAATTATTTTGCCTGGAACACGGAATCAGACCTGACGGTTTTGTCTATCAGGGCTTCGAAGTTGTAGACAAATCCTTCCACACTTTCTTCGCACCTTCCCAGGTATAAAACATATGCCTCAGTGCTTTAGTGTTCAGAGTGATACCAATTGATTTTCAGATTGGCAAACTAACGCCCAGAACGGTAATCGTAGACTTGGAACCAACGGTAATCGACGAGATTCGTACAGGTGCTTATAGATATCTTTTTGACCCGTCGTGTCTGATTACCGGCAAGGAGGATGCCGCCAATAATTTCGCAAGAGGTTATTACTCAATCGGCCAGGAAGCCATTTACTTGGTCTTGGATAGAATTCGCAAGGTTGCTGAAGCTTGTTCAAAGCTCGCCGGTTTTATTGTCTTCCGGTAAAACAAATTCAATATTTCTATTAGGTTCTTGTCCGTACTAGATTCTTTTCTGCGCGTATTCTACAATGCTTCGCGTGCGAATACGGGCAATGGATCTCATCTGTGGCTCTAGATATCCCAAAGATATTGATACAATTTTGAATATCCTTAGAGTACACGTTAAATCCCACAAGATATTTGTTCTGTGAAATTCATTTGTATATCATACATTGTACATATAACAAAGGGTCTGGAGTTTATAGATCTTTTGGCGGAGGAACGGGAAGTGGATTTACAACCCTCCTGCTCGAGCATCTCACGTCTGATTACGGGAAAAGGACAAAATTAGACTTTGCTGTATATCCTGCGCCAAATATATCCACAGCAGTTGTTGAACCTTATAATTCGGTCCTCACTACTCATGGTACTCTGGATTACGAAGATTGTTGCTTCGTCGTAGACAACGAAGCACTCTATGATATTTGTGCTAGGTAAATGAAATTAGAAATAGTCATAATACAAGAGCCTAATAAGATCATGGCTTTAATAATTTCTTTTTAGAAACTTAGATGTCACCAGACCCACCTATACGAACTTGAATAGACTAATGGCACAGGTGGTGTCCAGCATAACGGCGTCACTGAGATTCGATGGCGCAATTAATGTCAATCTCGATGAATTCCAGACGAATCTAGTTCCTTATCCGAGAATTCATTTTCCTTTAGTAACATATTCACCCATTGCAACAGCGCAGAGAGTTATGAACACGCAGATGTCAGTCTCACAAATTACGTATGAATGTTTCGAGCCAGCAAATCAGGTTCGAATCTGGTATATTTAAGAATTTCCTAGTTAACCATAGTTTATTATTATTTTATTATTACCGCAAACTCTCAGAACTTTTTATAAGAAGATCTCATGACTCTATTAGAAGTTATCATTCGTTTATCATACTCGCGTATCTGTTGACTTTTTTTTTCTCAAACAATTTCCTATTCTCCGCGTATTTACGTGGAAAGTTTTCTGCTGCAAACTAGGAGGTTATGTCATTTTCAGATGGTGAAGTGCGATCCACGAATGGGAGGCTACATGAGTTGCTGTCTTCTCTATAGAGGAGACGTTAATCCAAACGAAGTAAATCGATCCATTGCGTCCCTAAAGGGCATGAGAAGTATACGCTTTGTAGATTGGTCCCCTACAGGATTTAAGGTACCATTCTCCTGTTAATAACATTCTGAAGACGCAAGTTTGATCCCTTTATGCACCCTTAACATAGGTTGGAATCAATTATCAACCTCCGCTTACTGTCCCGGGTGGAGACCTGGGAAAGACTATGAGGTCGGTTGTGATGCTCAGTAATAATACAGCTATCAGACATGCTTGGGCCAAAATTGGTCATAAGTTTGACTTGATGTACAAGAAGAGGGCCTTTGTCCATCATTACGTAGGGGAAGGAATGGAGGAGGCTGTATTTCAGGACGCGCGGGATGACATGGCCGCTCTTATTCAAGACTACAAGGAAGTAGAAAGCTGATACCTCTATTATCATCTCTCCCGTTTTAATTTGACGTACCACCTAAACACAGTCTATATTAATATTTATAATGCCGTCTGAAATAATCCAGTGCAATAATCGAGCTCGCTGTTCTTTTCCACACTGTAATATTCCAGGCCGTCAAAATAATCGCATATTATATAAATATGACCACGAACTCTGAAGTGGGGCGATTAAAAAATTTAGAGGGGGCGATACATGTATTTCACTATACGAGTAAGTCGTTTGATAATTAAATTCGTTAATTAACGTAACTGTTCCTTCGTACAGCACAAAATATTTAGATACGTTTTAAAAACATTGCTTAAACATATCAATGTGCTGGTTAAGATTTCGCAATCTTTTCAAAACATATCTATATGTTTTGTGTTATATGGATACGCCGGTGAGTCTATTGAGTGATAAGAAAATGCGCGCCGTCGCTGCAGACTTACTGGCATCAGAAGTTCGCCGATAACATCGCTGAGACTTTTCGAGGAATCTTTTATTGTCTCTTGATTCCAGGAGGATCGGATAAATCAACATGATAATAGCTACTTAAGCTTCTTACAAGAACCTTTTGATCATCCGCAAACATCATGTACCATGGGCCAATTTCAATGCCGTTTGATTCATCGTCTGGCCAAGCAATCTCCGTTTTCAAAAGATCATGTCAAAATACTGGAAGTCGATAACGACGTGGCAAACTTTCCGAACCCAAGTGACTTTCTCTACTGGTCCAATTGGTCTTGATGATTTTTCAAAGCCTCCGAGCTTTCTCTGGAAAAGAATAAAGTGAAAGGAAACAGTCGTTATTATGCCAGCAGAATGACTATAACGATGACCCCAGCGAAGAAACAAATGACAAAGAACAGTCATGCCGTTTATGATTACAGTACGATGATATCACGGTGTCAATAATGCACTGGGACTTTGGGCTAGTGTCCTCAGATACACTGTATGTACATTTAATGGTCTCATGCTTGTGATAATTAATGTTAGTATGTAAAGTTCGCCTTATTTCTATTTAAGGAATGGCTGGTACAATACTCAACTTTTTGATATCAAGATAAGAATGCCTCCTCCGTGCTCTCTGGCAGTCCCGCGAAGTCACCGTGATTCCATTACATGCAAGTTTCACGTGAAGATCAACCATGAATTCTTGGCACCACCGCTGCTCCCTGTGTCGAGTGCGACAAGATCATTTTTTTAAATTCACGTCAATTGCCATACGTGACCTCCTGAACCTGTAATCATATGGATCAATCATACGGCTACTTTGTAATTAATGAGAATCATAATAGCCCCGCTGATCAACGATTTGAATCTTTTATTTATTTTCAAATTCTATTCAAGAATTTTATATATTATTACAAATTACTTTAGTAATTATAACTGATGTGTGCGACTCTTTATTATCATTCTGCTTTGTATCTGCAAATGCCTTATTTCTGATGCGTTCACAATGCACGCCAGTGGCTCGTGATTCCTTTAAGAGGAAGAAGTACGTGGTTACTGAACGATGTACGTAGCTTAAAGAAGTAAAATGCAACTAGATTGAGTTTCATGACTAATTGTGAAAAACTCTCTTGTTACGACGTAGAAGCATCTTGGTCCAGGCATTAAGAATTCCAAGCAGCCATGCATTGAGCACGCGCATCATTGTCAGTGTAAACAGATACAACTTGCTGTAATGTAGTAGAGACGCAATATCGTACAAAGAGTAATTGTTATCATACGAAGATGATGTAATTAACGTTTCTCACAATTTTGATACTCGGACGTCAATCGATCTCGATGACGAACAAAGTCACGAATTGCGTTACTTATTTGTTAGCTATTTGTTTCAATAGTAAAATTGCGTACAGAGTCTTTATTATATCAGATTACAAGAACAGTTTTCGAGACGCATAAATTCAAATCTATATTATATCATAGTATTATTAATCGAATATAGTGTATACCGATTGCACAAGTGTCGCGTGTATCAGTTTATTAATCTAAATTCCAATTACTGGAAACTTAAAAATCTTTGTTCTTACCCGCGCGAACTCCTCGTCCCCTCCTTGCTTTCGCTACAATCGTTTAGACTGCTTAGGGTATCTGGGAGGCGGCGTGGAGCATTGTGAGTGACGTGAGACGTTCATTATCGTGTCTCGTGACGTCGAATTTATCGTATAAAACACCCCAGAGGTTCGAAAATTCTTCAGTACCACTGTTCACTCGACACCGATACGAATGAAGAACACTTAGGAGTACTCTTCAACTTTTTTAAAAATTCGACATCAGAACCATCAGGTTCTATTCCAACGTCTTGTCATTTCGTCCTGTGTGAACTAGAAGTTACTCGCAAAGGTAATATAAATTAATCAGTTACATCTTTGTACGTTTCATTTGGGATTACTGTATAGCTTGTAAAATGATGTCTTTGACTTTTTCTTAAGTCACTTAGACTGATATTTTTATTTCCTTTTCATCACAGATGCTGATCGGTGGTGCTGTAAGCTACGTCGCTGGAAAGCAGGCGGTTCGCACTGTCTACTGGAGAACTGGGGGCAATGGACGTCTTCTTAAGACAGCCAAGACCTGCATGTTCCAAGGGCCGCCAAAACCAGCGCCATCCTCGACCTCTGCATTGGTTCTTCCATCCTTTTCTGCTCAGTCAGCAGTACCTAGAGTGATTTTCTCAACTAAGAACTAAACTGTCATTTTCATACTGAGACTCATTTGAAGATGTATAAAATGTTGAGCCTTGTACATAATTATTAGAGAATAAGTTCTCCAAATTGTGTGAAATGACATGACATTGGAATAAACCGGATATTTATTTTCACTACATGCCTCTCAATTGTCATTCCAAAATATTCCCATTACAAATTCGAAATAATCAAGTGACCTTGCAATATCGTATATAATAAAAGCGGAAGTACATTATGGGAGTCAGAAAATGGTTTCCTGAAACGTTCTTCCAGTGGGTCAAGTCGTCTCTTGGAAACGATCAATACTCTGCAAAGCCTTTATTGAAAACGCAACAGAAGTAGAATTTACGTTTATAAATCTTCTCTAAACAAATTGAGCCTTCGTTACCATCGAATCCACCAAAATTTTGTTCGATTATTGGAGGCTGTGGATTGATATAATTACCTATATATAGATCAGCGAGGTTTCAATAGTCAAAGATATTGATTATTACTGGTTGATTATTTATAAAAGTGAATTACCTGCATGTCAAGAGCCAGCGTTCACGAGCTGATTTTATCTTTACATTGACTATTCAAAAGTCCCGCTCTACTCAATGAACAATTTCCAGTGGTATTGACAGACTGCAAATATTTTCTGATAATTCACGACCTGGGTTACCATTGCTGTTATCCACGTTGCGAAAGAGTACATTCTTCATTTGAATCACGGAGTCTCGTCTTGCTTCTGACAGCTCATGCAGAGCCTTCACCTATTTTCACGTTCCACTAGTATAATTCCACTAAGGTGTCAAAATATCATATCGCGTTGCTTGTCCGACGAATTATCATCACAGACAGCCTACCTGAACCTTGTCCATTGTTTCTCTTTCAGGAACAGGAAACTATGTGGCAGATTATGCCGAATCTACAATTCAGCAAATCGTCCAGCCGAAATACGAAATATTTGAAGGTTATATTCCTCTATTCATTAAACGTCAGTTATCCGTGATATATGAATTGGGAAAAAATACAATTGAGGGAAATGGCGTTCGACGAAATGACGAATGACGTACAGTGAAAAACTCAATAAGGAAAAATGAGGTCTGGCTATTTAATTTTTCGATCTGATAACGATTCGGTGAATTTGCAATTCGACGCAATGACATGGCATCTAGGAAACAGAATGACTTATTGATAAGAGAGATTCGAGTCTGCCCAGACTAATCCAATGTTGTTGGATGCCATTTTTTGAAGATTTCACAGTAAATGTATGCATGACCTCAGAGATACTGAAACACAGACTGACACTTGTCAGTCTGAATGTCACTGTCAGGAATTTCGATTAACTTGAAAAAACGTAAATATATTAGAAACTATTATGTCATCGGCGAACAGGCATCAGAAATGCATGGGTCAGTCTTTATCCTCATAGTCCCTCTTGGATCACATAGCGATCACGTGAGAAGCGTGCCACGAGAGATCTCTTTTATCTGTGTAATATACACAGTAAGTACATACTGTGCCATAACGTCGCTGGAGTCCGTAGAGACTATGTGATTAGTATTAAAAGATAGCGTTATCAGACTCACGAGTGGCAAATTCCTGGATTGAGTTTCTGTGTATGCTCGGTGGGATCCTAACCGATTAAAAAATAAGCAAAATGATTCCATGTAGTAATCGCGTTCTTGGAGAAACTAGAAACGCGTGCATTGCCTGATCAAGATTAGAGCGACGGGATCGTAAATGCTTTCTGTTGTCAGAAACAGGCATGATTTTGTATTTTCTACAGTGTCGTGATGCATTTAACGATTCAAGATGGCGATTTGCTTCTGGAGACGCCGCAGTTACAGTGATCGATAGATCATGTATAAAAATCAGTCACAATTTCAGCAAGTATATACAGCATGTATTCTTTGCATCTACTGAGAAGCGAAGACGATTGTTTTTTGATAACCATAATATCTATGGATTACAGATTACAATGGCATGTAGCCGTAAACAGCAATGCATGTCAGAGAAGCGACTTCATGTGGATGCATCGCTGACTATGTCCACTCGCGATGAACCGTATGCATACATGGAGGGCGGCAAGCGCCGACACTGGGGTCAATGGAAGCTCTGGAGGGTAACGCGTAGAATGTATATATGGACTTTTTACGACGTCAATCAATGCGATACGCTACGATAAAGTGACCTGCACAGCTGGCACCCTGGGTCTCGATAAGACAACGCGGATATGTTCCAGGTCATTGGGCTGGATCTGTAGTTGTTAGGATGTGACAGTCACAAAGGGCATCTTCCAGTCTACCAATAGGAGCAGCTTAAAGGTCTTGAGGCTGTTCCGTAGGGATGTGGGTCGTCGTGGAGTAAACAGCTGTCTCATAGGGCAGCAGCCTTCGCTGTGCCCTAGTTCAGCTTACGGCGAAGGGCGATGAGAATGTCGAGAAACGGGTCAAGGTGCTGCTGATATTGAGGCGCCGAGGGTTCAAGCCAGCACGACTAGGGTTTCTTTGGTGGGCTGGCAGGTAAGTGGTTACATTTAGTAGAGAGGAAGCTGCCTCTCGTACCACGAATGAACTTTGTACTGGAACTGATTGCGTAGAACTTTTATCTTAGATTCAGGTTTGCGCAAAGTCAATGTTTTCGACGGGAGCCAGATGAAAGTTGCAAAGTCGATTACGTGATCCGGGCCGAAGTTCTCTCCAAGATCTGCCAAAAGGAAAAAATGAAATCATTATTTTGTATACTTTATCTAAGACATATTTTAATATTTGAAAGAATAATGGTAGCAGAATACACCCAATGGCGAAGATAATGATGGCGCTGATTGTGGGGAGCTTTTTTTAATAGAATGAACACCAACTTTGCTCGAATTTCACATTCCACGGCTGAGGGAATGCTCGAGGGTAGTTGGGGGTAGCTGAGGGTTGCGCAAGCGTCCTGGCTCGTCTATTGATTGCCGAGAAGGTGGCACACGGTCAGCCATCGATTTGACACTCCGCTAAAGGGATTGACAGTCGTGGGAGCGCCTAAGGGTTGCCAATAAAAAAAAAAGTGAATTCATAAGTGGCGACCAGCGAGGCTGGTCGCTCCGTTTAATTGTTTCACCCTCGTACGTACCGTTGATCATCCGGTCCGATCAGCCATGCAAAATTATGGCCACGAGGATTATAACTACGACGGAGAGGCACCAGCTTCCGAGGGCGGTGGAAGATCTCTTCCTCAAGTACCTGGGGTAAGACCCTTGGTGAATCCTCAGGCGGAGGGTGAAGTTGATCCCAACTTATATCCGGAAGCCAAGGAGGCGACTAACAAAATCCGTGGTAAGAGCGACTTCCTGGAGTATCTCTTCGGCACGGTCGATCAGGAACTTCTCACCGTCAAGACCTTCTACTTCTTCTTCTATTCGGCCTTCGGATCCCTTTTTCCTCTTATGGGAGTGTACTTCAAGCAGATGGGTATGAATGCTGGACAGTGTGGACTCCTTATCGGACTCAGACCCTTCATCGAGTTTCTCAGTGCTCCCTTCTGGGGTTCACTAGCTGACAGGTAAGTCCTTAATATCCATTGGGATGATCTGGTGCACTGAGCAAGCATGAACTCTCACTTCCGCTCTTGCAGATGGCAAAAGGGCAAGCTTATTCTTCTGGCTTCGCTATCCTGCTGGATCATCTTCACCTTGCCTTTGGGATTCATTCAGCCACCTCCGATCAACTGCATGACCTATATGGATAACGGATGCTACTTGAAGGTACCTGATCAAGAACAGAGGATAGAAAAGAGATCCGTGGATCTGGATGAATTCTATCAACCTCAAGAAGATGCGGAGTACCTGGAAGTGGCAGCGAATGTCGTCTTCGAGAGATTAAGGAGGAGCACCGATGACAACGAGATCCTTGAACAGGATATGTCTGCCGCTGAAGAACCCGTGCGTTCCTCTTACGATCTGATAGGTAACGAGGTCAAGGAGTCCGTTGTGGATCCTATTGGAAACGGTGCCAAAAATTCCTACGACCTCGTGTCCAATCGTGTCAGAAGGCAAGCAACTTCAGAGGGTTCTGACGGAAGCTTGAGTTACCAGCAGCTTGTCTTTGGCGAAAAACCCAAAGATACAACTGGTCCTGGAGTTGATTTCGAAGCCATGGGACAGGTCAATCGTCCAGCGGATATTCTGGAGTACAAGCGGTTCCTTAAGGTCAGTTCAAATATTATTCATTCCTCAAAATTGTTTTATTCATTCCATGAGAGTCCTATAGTGTCATTCGCTTTTGTAGAACGAACCTGTAAATGATGGCAGAGGACCAAAAAAAGCTTACACCATTGTAAAAACAAGAGCAAAACCAGCACCTCCAAAGATTATGGTCAAACGTGATGTTGCTAGTAGCGAAAACGACTTCCTGCAGGATCATCGTTATCAAAAGCCATCTGGTATGAATCATCTGAGGAAGCTCATGCTGGTGGAAGAAAATGATGATCTCAGGGATAAGGCTGCGTTGCATACGAGGTCACGTCGAAGTGTGAAGTGCTCGTGTGCTTCGATGAAAAAGAGTCCTTGTCCTGTCACATACGCTTTCAATTACAACGAGAAGGAGAACAGTGGCTGGGTCAAGCCTCGCTTCAGTTCAATTGTTTACAGATTACCTGTAAGATTTACATTTGTCATCATTTTGTCATTTTGCTACTGTCTAAAGTACACTGACTATTCAAACATTTGAATTTCAGGATATCCAAAAAACTTTCTTCCTTCTGCTTCTGCTTGTTATCGTTGGTGAATTCTTTGCGGCTCCTGCTATCACCTTGGCAGACTCCGCTGTCATTACTCTGTTGGGTGAAGATGCTGACAGGTAAGTTCAGCCTTCTTGGATATGAAGAAATGGAAGACACGATACTTATGCCTTCAGATACGGACACCAGCGTATGTTTGGAAGTCTCGGTTGGGGACTGGCCATGTTTTTCGTGGGTATTGCTTTGGATCATAGCACTGCGTTTCCGGATCATCCATGTGGGCCGGATACTAAGGAAAAAAATTATACAATTTGTTTTGCCATCTTTAGCGTCCTCATGGGGGCTGCTCTAATTACAGCTACTCAGATAAATTTCAAATACGACTTTGTAGCTGCAGAACCGGTGAGTCAATTGGAGTTGTTTTCAATTCTTGAAAAATTCTATAAATTTTGGAAAAACAGGAAATCGCGAAGGTACCGACTGAACCCACGAGAGAGGAGCAATTGCAGAGTCAATTGTCGCAGCAGCTGAATCTTCCTGGTCTTCAAGATTCTTCAGCGAACATCGATCCAAAGCCACAGCCACCGGAAGGGAAGGTCTGTAAATTTCTTTCGAAAAATATAAATTTTTGAATAATTTTATTCTACCTAATTACTAAGCTTTTTATTTTCGACGGCAGACTAAGATGTTCGCACAGACCACTAAAGAGATTCCGGAATGGGTGACCGTTTTGAAGCAGTTCAAAAACGTGAAGTGCGCTTCCTTCCTCTTCGTCGCCTGGTTCATGGGTTTCGGAATTGGTCTCATCTTCACCTTTCTCTTTTGGCATCTCCAGGATCACGGCGGTTCGCCAACCCTCTTTGGTGTTGCGTCCGTAATCAATCACATTTCCGAGATCTTCGCGTACTTCTTTAGCTTCAAGCTAATCCGTCAAATCGGTCACGTCAAGGTACCAGATCAACGATAACAATCAAAATAATGAATTAATCAAAAGAGTCCACCTCAAAACCTGACTTCCGGTATGTCTCAGGTCCTTTGCCTTGGTCTCGGTGGCAATATCCTGCGTTTTCTCTATATCTCCTGGCTGGAAAGTCCCTGGTGGGTTCTGCCCTTTGAGTTCATCCAAGGCATCACTCACGCAGCTGTCTGGGCAGCTTGCTGCAGCTACATCGCTCACAATACACCACCCCAACTGAGGTCCAGCGCCCAAGGTGTTCTGCAAGGTCTTCATCATGGACTTGGACGTGGTTGCGGAGCGGTGATTGGAGGAATGTTCGTCGCCAGTTACGGTGAGCTTCAGTTGAATATGTCCCATAGCTACTGACTAACATTTAGGAGATTCATCGCTTGGTCAAGATTATCTCTGCTAGAGATGTGTCATCCAGTCAGAGCCGAAAAACTAAGAATTGTGCAACCAATTAGAACCGCACTAAACTTTCTTTACTGAATATTTATAATAAAAAAAAAAAAAAGAAAAATAATCAAGTGATGTTTTACCAATATTAAATTCATTTAGGAACTGTCGTGACGTTCCAAGCATACGGCCTCATTTGCGCAGTCGTCCTGGCCGCCTTTATCTTCATCAACTTCTATCGTAAGGACACTGGATTCGTATCAGAATTACCACAGACGGAGGATCCTCACCAGATTGCCGAAGCGACGCATCTAGCACCTCACGGAGTCCCCAGTAACGCAATTCCACGTGCATTGAGTTCAAGTCGTCTTCACGAGCTCGCCAATCAGGAGCCTGGTTACGGTGCCACGTATCAGACCACTGGTGGAAACTTGGACATTCCAGGAGGTAACGGAGGTAACCTTACTTCAATTAAATAAAAAATTACTAACTCTTCATATGCATAATCGCTACTTTTACATTACATCCAAATACCCTGGTCTATCCTAGGAGGCACCAACCCTAATAATCCATTCCTAAGCGGTGGCGGCGGCAGTGGAGGTGGTGGCGGTTTCAATTATGGCGTCACTGGGAAAGGGGAGGACGAGTTCATCCGCAGAAGTTTCCAGGTCGAGTATAAATTGTCCAGTATAAGAGAGAACGCTTCAAATGCATGTCGATGAGCTAGCTAGTGTTAGAATTAGCTCGGCCACGAGAGACGTAACATTTCATTCTGCTCGGCAGACTTACAGTGAAGTGGTGGGCACCGAGTTCGACCTGGTGAAACCTCCTCCTGTGGTCACGCACCTGCACGCCCAGCAACCATGCACGAATCCCTTTCATCAGCACGACTACGACTGGTAACGGCGCTCCATCAAGAGGATACTCTAACCTTTAAATTTTGAAAATCACTATTATCCATTCGGGACACTCGGCCTGGGAAGTTCGAAGTTCAGAATGGAGGAGATTAAAAAATGAAAGTAGCGATCGAATGTCAGTCATGATGCGTATAAAGAAAATTTGAAAAAAAAAGTTAAAAGAAAACGTGATAAGGTAAAATACTCAAGTATCCGGTAACGAAATAACGAAGTTAAAGCCATCCGATAATACCAATAGAAAAATAAAGTTTATCTCTCTGACGATAACAGATAAATACAAGAACACAAGCCAATAGTTCAACAGATGTAAGACTTGATATTAAACAAAAAGAAAGTCGCGCTCGATTATACCGACGTTTAGCCGAGCAAGAATGAAGAATTAAAATAATTACTTTCTACGTACAGATAAAGTTCGTAAAGGTAACAATGAGAATTGAAGATGCAGCTTGACGTTCCTCCTTTTTATCGACGAAGACGGGAGAAATGATAGAAAAGATATATCCACGGGCAGCGTAAATCCCGAGTTAAATTCTCTATGACGTACGAAAAGCATAATGCGTCGGCAAGTAAACGAGATAAGCTTAGATCACATTGAACAAGGAAGAACAAAAGGGATGTGAAGGATGGAACTATGTATGTATTTTGAATTTACCGCTTGAATCGTGAATCCGCGCGATAACCAATCAGAGGTGAGAATATTGCGCAAGAATGTTATACATAACAATTAAGTGTCCACGTTCATGAATTCTGTAAATATTCCTTCAAGTTTTCAATCATCCCTCGTTCTTCTCGTTGAGTTCCTAGTTGAATGTTCGTTGTGAATACACCGTTATAACCTCTCTTAAGTAGACTTGAAAACCCGTCAATAGTTTTACCAATCTATGGTTTTACCATGAAGTTCTGTCGTAATACGTGTATTATATCGTTAATGGCGTAAATAGGAAAATGACCGTCCACATTCGATCGCCCTCTCGATCCTTCTGTAACAGCAGTGCTTACCTATTAATCCACGAGACGAATTTCCATGAGTTTCCTGATCATTCTCTTTTCTCATGATCCACCATCCCCACTAACTTCCTTGCTGGAGAGGCGACTGGGAGTCGAAGGTCGACGTGTCAATTTCCTGCGGCACAAGATGAATGCTAGAAAATTACGTGCTATCGAAGTTAACCTAATCTCTAAGGATAATCGCAGATAACTTGTAAACAGTAAACGTAAGGGGATACGATAATGTGAAACTGTGTGTGTACGATTGAATATACGCCACGATGTTAAGGACTATTATCATTATTTTAAGAATCGAAGGATCAACAAGTTTGAGAAAATACTTACCACGCACTGACGATGATCGTCTAAAACCTATTGAAATTCTCATAAATCCTCAAGGGTTCTGCGTTAGGATCCATCAAGCCTTAACCGAACGTTCGTAAAACAATCCCCAATTGACCCAGGATGATTTCACCCCATGGATAGCCTGGATTCTGCTGTCATAATTCCTCAAAACATTCCTGGCGTTATCAATAACGATTTCAAGGAACGATAGTAAGATTTACTAATTTCTTACTTCAAACAAGGAGACCAGGATGGGGTGTGTGGAGGGGATTGAAGACAAGGCGTCGCGACGTTCGCCAAATCTTTACATATCAGATAGGTTAAGATGCCTTAGGTCTTACCAAACTTGAACTAGTGCTGCTCGTACTTCACGCTTGAGACCGGAAGTTGCTTGATCTGGTTCAATCTCATCTGATACAACAAAAACTTATCAGTCACAGTGGGAAGAAACAGGTGTGCGTGAAGTACGTAATTTACTTGTTCGATATATAGGGAGTAGTGGAGTCCTTTAGATTATTAACGAGCGAGAAAAATCCATCGTCATATGTACACTACTCAAATACAATAGATCATATAATATTTACTATATATATATAATACAAAAAAAAATGAAAACGCATCAACTGAACGGGACTCACCCGTTTGGGTACAGTTAAGATTGTCGTTTGGAGAACATCCCGGAACCTTCACAATAAGATGATCCGGTCAGTTGATGATTTCTGGGAGCGGAAGGAGAGCGCAGGAACGGAAGTACAGGAATTCCGATCCATCGAACCGGGAAGGATTTTCGGATGACAGTCTTCAACGTTGCTAGTAAATAACGGTTTATTATTAGTATCGTCGAACAGATTGGTTTTTTCTTTTTCATCCTTTTTAATGGTTCCTGCGCAAACTTTATAACTAGAGGCACTAGTCAAGCTTAATCTTCAGCGAGCCTATGTATTCTCAATACTGTTATGATCCACGAGGATCCAGTGACTTTACATGGATCAACATCCACGAGATAAATCACTGTTCTACGCTTCTTAAAATAAGTGAATTGAAATCGACTATCGCTAGGCGGTTAATAACAATTAACTTTTTCACCACTTTGTTTATTCGTCGGTTTTTAAACATTTTTCTCTCTCTCTCTCTCTCTCGTCAGAACTTTACGTGGGGCAGTATTATTACTCTCTCTAAGTGCGCGGGTAAATATTTCCCCTCGATCGGCCGTCAGGAGCGTAGCCCTTGCTAAAAGACCCAAGCCTTGAAAATTCTCAGCACGGGTTTTTTCTGCTGGTGTATATGTACCATGGGGGATAGATTCCAACTCCTTCACCCTTCACTACCGACAAGGTAGGCAGCAAGTCGACTGCCGATCCTATATGACAAGGGTACATTTGTAAAGGCGCATTTTTACCCCTACAGAGCCGTAGGTGGACACACAGACCACATAGAGAGAGGCTGCTGTACCTTCGTTCCAAAGATAATAAACTGTCTTTCTATAGGTCTTCATTGATCTCTACGACCCACGATATCTAGAATCGACCAAGCGGTGCGTTATGGATGTACACGCGTCCAAGCGATGTACGCTTCTTTTATAGTAATAATGATAACAATAACAAATGGAATACTCGAAGAAAAAGAAATGCCGGAGTAACAATTAATTGTTATAAGCTGTCTTAAAATATTTGGAGGCTGTAAATCGTATTAGCTGCCGTCTTCTTTGAACCTATTAAAATTGGATAACGAAAGATACTATTTGCTCTATTGATTTTTTTTTCTTCATTTCTGATTCTAGCATCTCTTATAATCCGACACGACAATACGGCCATACGTTGTTCACGGGTTACATTTCCAACTGTGATTCGATCAATGAAAAGTTGTAATTTAACAATGTAACGCATAAATCCTTGTAAGGTTTCGTATCTGTCGAATGTTTGGTAAAATTAAACATATTATCTCTTGTGAGATAAGCATCGGTAAGTACAGTATCTGTAACTGGACCACGATGTCAATGTGATTTTATAGGG
>NW_014332941.1:139489-182773 GCF_000341935.2 Cephus cinctus | reverse complement strand
GCCACTTCGTTATGAGTCATTGAATAAAAGAGTCACCTAAAAGTGACACTGACATTATGGTCTGATTACAGTAGACAAGAGTATAAGTCTTGGAATTAAATAATTTAACAAAACGTAACATAGACATGTCACAGTGAAAAGGACCGATCGACAAACGTAAATCTGCGCTGTTATCACGCGTATAAATAATCATATAGAATTCAGTGTACGTAAGAGATTAGTAAAAACCACACAAGACAATACAATTTGTTAAAGTCGTTACGATGAAAATAGAAAAAAATGAACATTGAACGACAAAAATGAAATTATTGAAAATGAAAATTATATTGAACATAAATGCGCAATTTATACACGAGCTTTAGCTTCCAGCATTGAAAGAGGTAAAATTAAAGATCATTGAATTCTCGTTAAAACGAAACAGGTACACGGATTGACTTCCATCAATCCCTTTCTCTCCTCGTGTTTTTCCTTGAGGAGTATCGGAGGGTTTGCGATTAAAGAGTCTGTAGTTCTAATACTTAACAGATATCCAGATCATTCGCGTTTCCTCTCTTTCCAAGGGATACGTATATGATTGACTAAGATTAATTGCGTAACATTAACTCTTACGATCCATAATAATACTATCATGTATAACTAGTATTTCATTATGGCGACGGTAGTTATCTTCATTATTGTAAACTAAAAATTACATCGTAATTTTCACGCAGTGATAATTATTGAAGAACCGCGTCTCCCGCGTGAGAGCTCTCGAAATAAAGAAGTTCCTAATTTTAAGATTCTGAGCTTTTTGCGCAAAACTGGACCGACATCGGGCAGTGTGTCACTACGGCAGAATTGCATTTGAATAGAATAATTAATACTGGCACAGTGAGGCAATTATCGTAGGACTCTCTAAGCGATCGCTATAGGTGTGTCTTATCGATTGGGATGCTCGTGTTTCTTCTCTCCCTCTTTCTGTCACGCTTTCGCACTCTCTCTCTCTCGGCCTTTCTCAATTGCCTTTCATTCTCTCGTTACCTCACGCTAATTTCACGTTTACACATTCTCTCGAAAAATAATGTCAAAATTACCAGTCAAAATTGCCTCGGAGGCCTAGGCTGGTACGTTCGATAAAGCATTTCCCTACCACGCTCTTTATTCCTATCCCTCTCATACGCTCTCAGGTAACGCACTCTCTCTTACGAAAATTCGGCCTGACTATGAAAAATATTAGCTTAACGATAAACTGGTACTGCGAATTGCCGATGCGATACCTCGTCGAAGTCATTTTCATGTATGACGTATTAGCTACGGCATTGCGGAAGAGACAGTGTAGAGTCTCTTCCGGAAATAGTGGATTGCCTCTGGAACAATGGTTACCTGACGAAGTCTTTGACGAGGATTCGTACCTTCATTCGACAGTACCACGAAGACGAAGTGACGCGTTCTATGAATACTTCGTCGAGATTGGTTTAAGGTCACAGCCCTCGGTGGTTGCGACTCGCGGCGCTTCGCGCCGCTTTAACGCGCGACTGTATTCTCCTAAAGCACTAGAAAAAAAAAAAAAAAAAAAAAAAAAAAAAAAAAAAAAAAAAAAAAAAAAATGGACGACCATTAAAAGACTAGCTGAACTCTCGTGATGAACCAATGGATCCTTTTACGCGTCGAGGACAGGATTCGTAATACAAGTGTCGCAAGGCGACAAAATTTCTGAGCCCGTGCATCTTCGCTAACGCAGTCGGAGATGATCTCCGTATTTCATTGCTCGGGCTCATTCCTAATAAAACTTAGGTAACTCTAATACTCAGGGTACTTATCTCGCGATAAAATTTGTCGTATATCATATATGTACGACCTAATAGAGTATATCATACTTTTAGCCGTAAGATACTCAAAAGTCGGATATGTGCTGCTTGACTGGTTTCCTCGAAAATTTTCACCGTTCGACACGACAAAACGAACTAAAGACTTTCTAAGGCCGCTACGCGATCATCAAGACTTGACTCTAAGATTATAAACGAAAATTGACTAATTACCTTACATTTCTACCAGTCTATGAAGTCGTCGGAATTGACGAAGAATAATCAACAATTAAGATTCGAGTGGGGCTGCCACCAGGTCGGTCGATACAGGACGTCATCCTCATCCCTGGTCGCCTTCCTCACTCGCGCTTTCTTCTTTTCTTGTTTTTTTATCTTTACTCGCTATCTTTCTAGCGATTGTTGTTATACAATCGGAACTAGCCGCGAACACTTGGTTTTTTTTTTCTTTCTTCCTTACTGTTACTCGTTCGCTATAATGCAAATACGTAGTGTGACTGGTCTTACGTGCGTGAGCCTATGATTCATGCTTTACTGGTGCCAAACTCTGCCGCGACATGACACGCCGAACGAGCGATCTATTTTACGCTAGGAACTACGTACTCGAAAGCTCGGGATCTCGTGCGATCCTGAGGGACCGCGGGAGCCGCCTTGATTAGTCAGATATCGACTTCGAACATATCCTGTTCGATTGGTTTCTTGACCCAGCTGCCCAATTGCGCCCTGACGAACGCATCCTTCAACTGACGTTTGGCAAGCTACGGCCAGAAAAAATGGGTCTTTAAAACAGTTTGAAAAAGCCATACTCTGACTCGTATCTCAGACAAATTTTCATCGTTTCTTTTAGATACAAGTAGATGGTGCGCACTTTGTTTTTGATAGATTTTCGTGAACTTACTGAATAGTCCTGAACGGATGATTTCGCCTCGAGGTAGTGGCGACACTGGGTTACGTCAGCATCATCGATTGTGTTGAGCTTTCCCAAAAGAGTGAAGAACTTCCTGAACAGTCCCTGCTTTGAGATCCGCGATGGTTTTCCCAACTCGTCTTTACCCGTAGTACAATTAATGACCTCGGCTTCGGGTTGACCTGCAAGTGATATTATTCTTTTGCAAAAGCAGTTTTGTGCGGTGCAGGGAAGCGTCTTGGATGGGCACCAACCGATTGTCCAGTTGACGCTGTAATTCGGTGCTTTTCCAGGCTGCCTGACTTCGGAAGACGTGATAAGACTCATCAGCGGTTTATTGAGTCTGTAGGGAGGAGGCAAACCCTGGATTGTGTTCTCGATGCGTCCACATACTGCTCGGTACATGTGGCTTGGGTTTAGAAGGCTGCCAAGAACGATGCTGTGGAAGTAAATTGGCTCGATGAAGTGGCTAAGGAGTGCACCTTGTACACCCAGTACGTTCCACCGAGCTATTTTGTCCGAACACGACATCGTTAGCAGTCTTTGGCCCTGAAAGTTGAGAGGATCAAGGGGTTACTCAACCACTGGTCCAAGGTACATAGTTTTGAAAATGATTTTGAGAATGAATAAATTACCATGAGCACGCCATCCCAGGTCTGTATCCCCTCGCTACTCTTTACCGGTATAGTTCCCTCACCGGATTCTATTTTGGTTCTCAGCTGCCCTCTAGCGCGTCTATTAGGATGCTTGTCGACCGCCTCGTTCTCCTCGTGCGGCGAGAAGATCCTAGCGTCTCCGCATGGAGCCGTATTAATGTATAAGTGGAACTGAATACCCTGTCTCAATTTGTATCCCTTCTTCACTGCTTCAAGGATTGACTCTTGAGGACGATTCTGCGTGTGTAGTTCCAGATGTCGGTACAGATACTCACATAGACACCGCCGCGCCACAACCTCAGCATGACAGTCATTCAGAGCTCCTCCACTTACGCTCAAATGTTCCCCGGACACGCACTTGGTACCTTTCGACAGGGAAGAATAAGATAGTTTACGCCAGATCTTACTGGGATCGCTTAATGAATTGTGTAGGCAGTTTAAGTGGATGTGGATGTGAATGAGGACAACAGGTCGGGATAGGATCGATGCTTACCTGTCGTGACGCAGATGAGTTCTGCGTCAGGTCCTTTTGTCTGTACGATTCCAGCCAAGACTTTGCGTCTCGCATGTTGTGGCTTAGTCTGCATAAGTTCGGTAAACTTTTGATTAACCATTTTGCCGATCTTGTCGGCAAGCATTTGTGGTAAACTCATTTGCTCTTGCCAGTGCCCGGGACTACAGAAGTTTGGCAACACGCGAACTGGCAGTGGCATGCCAAATGAGGAGCTGTGAACATTTTTCAATTTAGCGAGGGCAGCCTTGCTCGCCGCCGCTTTAGCCAATTTTTTACTGGGACCCGTCCCTTCAAACGTCTCTCCATCGATGGTGACAGCTATTGTGAACTTTGCGTAACTCTCCCCGTTGTCAGATACACACTTATATATAACTCCAGGGTATAGCTCATTGATCAGAGCCACCGGACCTTTATCCAAAAATTTGTTTGCATTCTTTGGTTCTTGTGTCAGTGTTTTAAATGCGTTCACTAAATGATTGTCACGCTCTGTCACGTCGCTTGTAAAGTCTGGCTCCAGCGGTATTACCGGATGGCAAGTGTTTATCGCTTGGTGAACTTCCGGCGCATTTCTGAATTGCACAATATTGCGCAGAGCGAGCTCGGCTGCAGCATGCTTTGCCATCTTCTTTGTTCGGCCCTTGCCCTCGTAGGTCTGTCCATCTATCTGCACTGCTATGGTGAATATCGGTGCGTGTGTAGGACCCGTCTGACCTACGACCTTGTACACAGCTCCAGTCTTCAGTTCGTTCAGAGCACAAACGGCATTCTTAGGCTGTGGGTTTTTGTGCCTCTTTTTGGGGGTTGGCGCACCTAGTATGGTGTAGAATGCATGCATGAAACGCTTGAATTGCACTGCTCTATATTTTGACCAAAAAAGGAATGAATGAGGACACAGGAAAGAATCTTGTATAAGAATGCGAGGAATCTTACTCAGAGAATCACATTTTCCCTATATAGAAGGCAAAAGTCCAGTACTCTCAATGCAGTACTTTGCTATAGGTACTGCTGCTGTATCGATGAAGTAAATAGACAGCAGACATGAGCGGTCCAAGCATGCAGGGAACTGACACTATTAATCTTGGCATAAGGGTGATGCATTCAACGAGGGGGACTAACCTTCTATCTCAGAATCTGCTGATCTCTTGAGATGGGTCTGTGACATATTGGGCTGATCCATCTGCAAAGGTAGAAATGAGCCAGCAACAATATGAAAGAGAAGTCTAAGGTCTATAAATAATTTTAATTAGCAGAAACTCACCCCCGTTGAGTGCCTCTCTTGGTGGCCCTCCGAGGCAACGGCAACCACCGACGCGTTGCAATCTAAAAAATAAGAAGAATATTTAAGTCAGGAAAGAGGTGCGTCAATCTTTAGAAAATCGATAAATAAGCTTCCTACTCCTCTGTTGTTGTTGCTGATTGCTGGTCAGCAAAGTCAGCCCGTTGGACATGATCTTTGGTGTTGAGAAAACAATCTAAAACACTTGTACCACACACGAAACACCGCACTTGCATTGATTTTGATTATTCTCGGGGAGTCGTAGCCGCAGCGCCCCTGTGTTGTTTTTTATTTCACTAGCCTAACCTGAACCCTTAAAGCACCCTATATTATCGACATTCGACTTCTCTCTCGAGCTACCTGCTTTATCACTAATCGGCTCTCTCTTCTTCCTCGTCGGTTCTCTTTTACTTTCTTCTCAGTTTCTCTCGCTTCCACCATGCGGCAGCGCTACAGCGCGACGCCGACGCTTCGAAACGGCACATGCACTCAATATGTAGGTAAATACTTATACCAGATAGCAGATAACCTCATTCGGAGCGGTTTTATTATGAGCGCCACATTTTGCGTATTGCTTTTCAAATCAAACGGACTAGGTTCACCAGTGGAGTAGACCAATCGCGACCGTTTCTACTAAGAACCTTTGCGATTGGCTACATCCTATAGAATTGAATGAATCGGACGCCTAACCGCAGACAACACGTGTAGGCCTTTATTAGATTTCCAAAATTGATCTGAAATGTATTTCCTACGCCTAGCAAATATTGGTAAAAGTAGTAGGCCTATGAATGT
Source organism: Cephus cinctus (assembly GCF_000341935.2). Classification (NCBI taxonomy): domain Eukaryota; kingdom Metazoa; phylum Arthropoda; class Insecta; order Hymenoptera; family Cephidae; genus Cephus; species Cephus cinctus. The sequence goes on along the minus strand of NW_014332941.1, from coordinate 176,826 downwards.
TATTTAAAAAAAAAAACTCCAGTAGGTTCGAATTCCATCGTGCCAAGACGTCGTCATTACCAATTACTCTCGTCCACCGATTTAATCGTTGAAGATGAATATTTTTTGCTCTCCCAAAAAAATATGCCCAAGGATCTGATCTCTCGCTTCAAAACGTTGTATAAATTACAATGGATCCTGCTTCGTTTCTTTTGTTCATTTTGGATTGTCTACCATCACGTGCCTACCAACTTCATCAGATGAATCAGTATTTCTTTATGCTACATATGAAAGCATTCGAATACGGATGATCATTTACTGGCCTAGAGATATTTAAACGTGAGAGTATTCCTATGTAAAAGCGTGGAGTCATGTGGAGCATATCATACGATTATAATATAAATCGCTGATCCGATCGTTTTACCGTTGGTAAAAAGGTCGAAGACCTCTCACAAGATCTGACTTTGATATTTTGCTAATTCCTAATGGCTCCCCTATATTAATGCGCAAATCCATTCGGGTTCGATAAACGTGACAGCTGATTTTGTATCCCATTACACTGGAGAGTCTGAAGGAAAGATTAAAAGAACTGATATTTTATGCATTGGAAAAAAAATTAGTATGAAACACTAATAGCCAGGAGCACTATTCTGCACGGACGTACGCATGATGGTCTAAGTTTTTTGCTGATCCTTTACATCAATTATTTTTACCTGTGAAAAAAAAATCCATCCAGATGATTTGATACGAAAGGATTCGAAGGTAGGGATAAATCAGCTAGTATAAAATAGATCCTCACGAGGAGCACGATCATCAGAAGACATTCTGAAGAGTCTCGTGTGTTCCAAGTATTCTGAAGAATTCTCAACCATGAAGATCTTCGTGGTTTACGCTATTCTTTTCCTTGCCGTGGCTCTGGTAAGTATCCCAGGTCCTCATCCTGACTCACTAGGTATATATTTGACTCCTATTTTGAACTTGTCTTTGTCAAAGGCGGCTCCTGCCGAGAAGGAAGTCAAATCTGCCGAGATGGAAGTCAAACCTGCCGACAAGGAAGTAAAACCTGCCGACGAGGTAGTCAAACCTGCAGATACGAATGTTAAAGCAGAAAAGAATGAAAAATATGAGAAGCAACGTGCTGAAAATGCGGCTGTCTGTCGCAAGGAGAGTGGTGTCACTGAGGAACAGATTGAGTTCCTGTTAAAGGAGCCCAAATCAGAACAACCCCAGGTCGCCAAGTGCTACATCAACTGCATAGTTGGACGTACCAAGGAGGTGAGTAGTTAATGCAGGATAATTGAAAAATTGTATTTCTCTTCCATCTGGTAAGAATTTTATAAAATTCCATCAACTTGTGAGTACACAGGCAAAAGATGGTGAGTTCAAGAAGGAAACCTTTGACATTTATTACTCCAAGGATGGTATCACCAAGGAACAAGCTGAGAAGTTCGCCAAGGAGTGCAGCGCACAGAGTGAGTACACAGAGTATTTCGATGAGTGAAAACTACATCCGTTTGGCAAGTTTTCAAAAATTACTGATTCTATTATCAATCCGTTTTCTGTATTTCTTAAACGCAGAAGCTGACGATCCTTGTGAGCAAGGTTACCAGTTTTTTGTCTGCTTCAATGAGAAGTCCAGCAAGTTGAAGAATCCAAGCGAGTAGTCGAAGATCCAAAAAATATTCTGAAAGAAAGCAATATCAAAATTTATTCACGTTTTTATCAGTTAATATACTTATATTATTTAAGGCGTTGATGCTCTACGTGTAAACGAACAGTTTTATGTATAATAAATTATTTGGACCAGTTAATTCTGTAATATATTTATACCCGGCAACATTTCTTCCAAATTGCTTTGTCTGCGTGAGGGCATTTTGACTGTCGCACCAATTGTACGATAAAGTAACGTGAGAATTTAATAAAACAAAAAGATAAATGTACAGCACACTCCGTTACGCTAGTGTGTGACGTACGGCGTGAACCGAAAGCTTATATTATGTAAAGCGTCGTAACACCCTGGCATTTTTGGAGACTGTCATGAAAAATTTGACCTCTATTCATCCCATATGAATGAATCTCACATTAGTGAACTATACAGCATATATTTATCCATAAGCGTGCCTGCGATTATTAAGTTTCCATAATTCAGTAATATTTTCATGGTTAAGCAGCAGCATTAATTAGCAGCTGTGTACACGGCGAAGCTCGATTACTCAGTAATGGCTCATTTACGACTAAAATTATATAAACGTTTGCGAAAAGCAATGCTCACGTCCAGCCACGATGGCATAAAACCTCAGGCTTACAAAGTTTCTCTTTAGTGGGTCGTTGGGTGAGATAGAAAGAGAAAGAGAGTTTATAGAATCAATTTGAGAAAGGAGAGAGCAGAGGTGCAAGAAGGATCAGAGCAATGAAGTATTGCCTCCTGATGTCACTATGGATCATCGTGGCGAAAGTGTGATTTTCAAATATTTCAAAATCCTCGTGTCCCCTCGTGCAATTGGCAAATTTTTCATTTCCAGGCATTCGACCAAACCACGTGGACGGAAGTAAAGAAGTATTGCAAGCAGCAGTCAGCTGTTCCTCAAAGTACGTACATACGTGGCTCGGTCTAAATATAACGCTATGATGGTCACGAAATTTTCAGAGTTTTCCAACTACGAGAGGATATTCTCAAAGTCTGGATACTTTCCTGCGGATGAGGAGTTCCAGTGTTACTTGGCTTGCCTCGCCGTAAGATCGGACCTGGTGAGGAACTGGACTCGGTATTGGTGAAAGTTTGCCAAAGCGTTTTCCTACTTTGTCCTAGATGATCCTGGGAAACGAGTTGAGCATCGACTGGCGCAAACTCAAACCACTTTTCCCCAAGGGCAAAGCGTTCGGGTGTCAGAAACGTGGTGAGTCATACAGGAATCAGCTGACTAACGAAAAACACGTTTTCATACTTTTATTTATCTTCCTTCGGCATTGTTATCGGATTTTTATTACAACGTCACTTTTACAGCAACCGAACAGGATCCCTGCAAGAAAGCGTATCAATATTTCAACTGTTTACGAAAGGGAAACAACGTGAGTCGATGCATTGATAATTACCATATGTTATCCTAAAGCTAGATCAATTTACTCGGAGAAAAATTTCAAATTACTATCTTCTTTCAGGCGTTCCAGGAGATTGATTTCTTCTGACCTAACGTAAAATTCAAAATTTATTAATTCGAGTGTCAAGATACATCGTTGTTGTAAACCATGAAAAGTCAATAGAAAATTATTACCTGTTAAATGAATTAATCGTTATTTCCATCCGTAGCAAATTCACTTAATGGTGGACAATAAATTTCGGGATTTCTGGAATCCCATTATAATACCTGATTAGATTGCCAGTCAGTGTCTAATGTTTGTGGGTACGATCCATCCAGGACATTAGCTTTGTAAAAGAAAATTATCTGATCGTTTATCGTTGGGGGGATTTAACTAAATTCAAAGGAGAAAAGATTGATAGTGGATAATCAGCGTATAACATATTATCAACCTACCGACCCTAACCTAGTAATTGATTAACTACTATCACATCCCCCTACTTAAATTTTTGTTTTGATTTTTTTTGTGTCGGATTATTCTGACAATTTTCATTTCCTCATCGGTCCCTAATTATTGATATTTTCCATATATTTAATACATTTAATATACAGTATATATATCGTGAGCAATATACATACAACGCATATGACGAATTTCTGAAAAAAAAAATCATTACATAATTGCGTATGAATATGTAAATATACAGGTTATTCGGCAGGGCTGAAAGCCTCGATCGATCGTACGGAGAATCAATCTCGTATGAATTTCTTATTCCTAGCTTAGAACGTGAAAGTTGAAAGGTAGAATGGAACAATAGATTGAAATATCCACGAATATAATAATTACTAAAGGAAAAAAAAATACTGAAATCATTTGAAACAAATGAAACTGTGATTCTATATTTAATAGGCAGAAATAACGAGAGAAGTTTGAACGTCGCAAGTGCGAGAAAATTTCAAACTAGAAGAATATTAAAGAGGTCGACCTATGTGAACGAAGCTTAAGACTGCGTTCGAGAGACTGGCTCGAAACAAATGGTTCTTATAATACGGTAAAAGACAGTGAAAGCTGTTAAAAAGATACTTAAAGCTTTCGAATGACTCAAAATTCTAAACGATATATACCCAAGTGTCAGATGATAAACGAATAGGTTCGTTGGTTTGCATATTTGCCAGCAAACGGACGATCGATCAAAGCTCCTAGACTCTGCATTAACAAGACTCCAGGGTTCCCTTTCGTATTTGCCTGAAAACTACGGCAGCTGATTAGCAAGTCGGTAAGTATCGATAAAATGTTCAAGGTTCTCGCAAACCTTGTAATCATCATGACAGTAATTCGATCGACTTGAGTTACACTGCAGCGTGAATTAACGAGTAGCTGGTATCGCAGTATTTTCCGTCATTAATCTAAGGAGAAATTATCGATCTTACCACCACTAATCCATTGATGTCAAACTTCATATTTTTAGCCCCGTTCTATTTTCATATTTGAAATTGACTAGCGTTAGGCCATATACGTCCAACATAGAACAATACCGAAACTCCGTTTATCTTCAATATTCACATATCTCATTCGCTAATCACACAGTTAAATCGTATTTAAACAATAAACCACGTTGGTGGAATCAAGCCGTAGTGTGACAAGGAAATTCCCGTATGGGAAAACATTACTGGCACCACGAAATCACTACTGATTACTGTTGAGATTTCAGTAGGTTTCAGTATTCATTTGTAGTAATTTTGCGATGCCAGTAGTCTTTTTCCCTGAGGGTTAACTCGCGGTAATAAGTATAATGATATATATGCTACGTACTGTGTAAATAATTAATTACCTATTTGACGAAACAGCGAAAACGTTGAATAGTCGAATAGGAGGTAGAAGGGACGATGTCGAGGTAAATAGGCAATTGTGACTGAAGCTCGCATGAGGTCGGCAATCGCAATCGTTAATCGAACTCGACATTTACGAGACTGCATGATCGATCGTACGGTATGGTAGTAAAACTATACGCCTCGACTTTCCCATCTTCTAAACGCATAAACATTTTCCAGAGTATCGAAGACGCTTCCTTCCTTCGCACTTAAACGAGCATGAAAGCCCTCGAGGGATTCAGCCGCATTCTCATCACCTTTATAGTTGCCGTTATGGTAAGCAACCAGACACGTCGCTTGTACCGATTCCTACCTTTTCCTTTTATACTAGAAAGAGATTGATGGATTCAGGTGATCGTCAAGGCCGATATTAGGCGAGATTGTCGAAAGCAAAGCGGAGTATCATGGGGTGAGTACGTTTACCTTTTGATTCCACTTGAATATCTTGATGTCTGAAAAACGTAACGCGGTGACAGCTGCGCTGAAGAAGCTCAGGGCTGGCGACTTCAATCAGGAAGACCACAGTGTCAAGTGTTACCTCAAGTGTTTCATGGTGAAGAATGGCATTATGAGCGAGGACAATTACGTCGATGTGGATAAGGCCTTAAGGCATTTACCAAGAAAGCTACAGGAGCCTTCACGAAAAATTCTCGCACGCTGTAAGGACTCGGGTAAGTGTCTTGTCGCAGCTTTGTAAATTCAATTTGCTCTTTGGGAATTATATGGAGAAAATTGTTTATTGCAGCCGGCAAAGATTCTTGTGACAAAGCTTTTCAGATTGCCAAATGCTACTTCAAGTCGCAGCCTGGGGTAATAGAAATTTTTTTTATTATTTACTTATTTTTCAGTTATACCGTGAGACTAGACTTTCTTATACGATAATATTTGAAATTTGCAGATCCTCAAAAATGTCTCCTTCGTGTAAACGAGACGACTGAATTGCACCAATGGAATGGTGATTTAATTTGTGAAGTAAATTACGGAAAATCATAGTATTTGAATACTATGCTAGATGTCGCTGATCACGAATAAACACAGTTGGTAGTACTGGAGACTTTCCTAATAAAAAATCCCCACAGGACATTTTTACCGACGGGTATGAAACGCGACTGGAATAACCGCAGGAGGAAGGTACAATACCGGGAGCATACCTTTAGAAAAGCTTCGTCCACACGTAAGGCAGGGCGGATGGCTTGAAAAAGCGAAGCAGAATACTTCGAAGACTACGAAGCTCGAGCGTGACTCCTGGACTTAGAGTAGGAGGAGGAAGGGACTACGAGGTGTACGAGGCAGCTAGCTCTATCTTGTTTACGGCCTTTTTAATGCCTCGGAACCTTCACCTCCCTACACTCAACATTCACCTTTCTTGCCTCCATAAACCTTGCCAATCTGTAATTCCATACCCATGTCCGCGTCACGTTCCTAATCCTTGGGTCTGTGACCATTATGAGTAAACACGTGTCACGTATCGTATATCTCTAGCTACTCTAACAAATAACTCTAAAACATTTGACTACGGGAATTTCCCTTTAGTATTGTTATTCCGATCCATGCATCTTTTTTTTCTACGCCCAGTATCAGCTATTAAAATTTCCAACAACCAACGGGCGATGCTGTACAGTTTTTAAGTTTTTTCCTTCAAAATTAGTATTCGCGCTGCATACGTACATAAATTCTGCACACAGTGTACATGAGATGTTTTTCTTCCTAATTCACGTATCAGCTGATTATGTAATTCTGACACTATATCAATACGTCAAACCAAAGTCTGACTTAGGAACGTCAAAATATTGTGACTGAAATAAAGTCTTGTAAGCACAAGTTGCATAACGCTTTGTACATCCTTATGAGCATTTTAACGAAAAAAAAAGAGTAACCAATACTTGTGTTAATTTTGTTGTTTGAGAATCATCGTCGACTGGTTCTGCTTGTCAATTGGTGTGTCCAGGCGTATATAAGGACTCGTTATTCCTGTCTTTGATCAGTTAGTTTCTTACGAGACCGATGAGAAACATGAAGGTTTTTATTCTCCTGTCAATCCTTTGCGTTTCTGCGACATTAGTATGTATCTTTTATATTTTTCATGATCTGTCCAAAGTACTTGATACTCAAAGATCATTTCATTTGTGACACAGGCAGACGACGCGACAGCCGACGACAGGAATGCAGCTAAGCAAAAGTGTTATCAGTCTACTGGTTTGACAGTAGGTAAGTATTGTCTTTTTTTAAATACATTTTTTTTCAAGAACCCATAAAAACTTACTGCGTGGAAAAATCATCTAATAAAGTATATCTATACGTAGTTAATTAGTTGTTCGTTCACTAATTACTAATTATTCTTTATTACAAATTTCTTCAGGCGACGTGGACGCTTTGAAAAAATCAACCTTGTCAGATGAAAAGAAACAGACAGTTCTGCGTTATATGGCTTGTTACTTGCAGGAACGTAACATAGTGAGTGATACATTTTTTTTTAGACTCTGATAGACTGGTTTGCCTCTTCGTGGCTCAAGGGACACTAACAATAACTCATACGTTCGTTATGTCTGAACTTAGCAGCAGTTCCAGTGCCTATTGTCATATGGGATCAGTCCTGAGCTAACTTTAAGAACTACTCAAATTTCCAGCTGCGAAGTGTCCAGTCTTTATTATTCTTTTTCGTATAGGATGTGACGTGGTGGATTTGACCCGACGTGTCCTCGGCGGAAAATCACGTCGAAACGCGATAGTGGCGTAAGGCCACGGCAAAAGTCCAGGCAGGATCCACCGACCGCAAGGGCCTATTAACGTTTATGAAATATTATTTTATTATTTCCTTTTGCTTTTCCGATTCGACCTATTGGCCGAATCTATTCTTCCGAATCCCGACGCCTCCGCGTGGCTGATTGTGAGTTAGCCAACAAAGGCACGCGAAGACGAATCGTAAGAATTGATAAGTGGTACCCGTTTTAGAACCTGGCCCCAATAAAATCGTAGGTATTTAACGTGTAGAATTTGGTAGCCCCTGGGTAGCCTGGAACGCGTAGGAATCGCGTAAGTTGTACGCCGATCGGTCTTGCATTTTTCGGTGAGGTCGATCGCGTAAAGATACGTCACAGGGAATTACATGAAAATTCCTTTCAGTAGTGCATCCTGGGCATTTTTTTGGACTTCTTATCATATCGATACCCGCTCACGTGATACAGGCAACGGTAGACACAAAATAGTATGTTCATTCCTTTTTCTTTTATAGCTCAAGCAAGAAGGCACCCGCATCGACACAGATCGGATTAGAAGTGGCATTTCACCCGAGCTGGTAGCACAATTCCAACCTCTTCTAGACAGCTGCTCCGCCATTAGTAAGTATTGTTTGTTTCTCCAACAGTCATTTAAAGATGGCTGCTGACATTTCTTTCTTAATTCCATAGCTCGAAAAAATTCGACAGTATTAAGGTAATTCTCTGTGTGTCTCCGATAATACGTTTGAATTCGATAAACTTTTTTTTCACCAAACAATAATATTCTCGAAAAATTAATGGCTACCCTGAACAAGTAAACCACCTAATTTTCGTGAGCCTTTCCACTTTATCTCTTTTTTATAACGATATATGAACTTTAAAAATCAAAGCAACGAGACGCCGTATGATTTATCGTCTACTACCCAAACAGCCATAACGTGAAATTCAGTCGAGTTAATTGCTTATATTTTTAGATGGAAAAGACCCAGCCGATACTACCACTAAATTCGTAGCCTGTGCCACGTCTAATGGAGTGAACGTAAGTTAAATCACTAGAGATTTTCAAGAACTCGTATAAAATTGATTAAATAATTAATTACATTTAATTTCCAGGATATCCACACCAAGTTGAACATCTTTTGATCAATCGCACCAACCGTTCTTTCAAAATGGGAAACAATGCTGACGCCATTTATTATATACTCAACTATAAAAAAAAGAGGTTATAAGAATTCAACAACCTCGGATATAAAAATACTTAGCATTTTAACCAATAAATACGTATCATGTTTGAAATAAAAGCTATCATTTTTTTTTTCTCTAAATATTATGTCCAGCTTCTGTTTTGTATTTTAACGCGATAGAAAAAAAAGACTCGAGTCCCTGAAATTTTTGCGTTGTCTAACCGGACGTTTGTAGCACATAACGCACGATTATGTAACAACGTATCTCGTTGAAATACCATCTCGCTACAGGCTGTATACAAATATCCTGCTGTGAGTCTGACTGTATCAAGCATGTAGTTCAGATAATTCCGATGAAATCTGTCCGAAGCAGACGCCAGGATTCTTTCTGTCTGTATCTGAGTAGTAATTAATGTTTGCTGTTGCTTGTATTGGTCAGACGAGAAAAGAAAAAAAAATATGAAAACGACACCAGTGATCTTGACGGTTTCGATCATCGGTCGATAAGAGGGGAAAAAATCGATTGCAGTGTAGATAATGAGCATTGCGTAAGAGAAATGAGGGTATATCGAGTAAATTGGAACAAAGGGAGGAGCCCGGCTAATTGTTTTAATCTTGGTACCGCGCAGGGGCTAAATTCCCCTAGGCACCTCCATCCTCCTCGCAACGAATAAATTACTTTATCATCGTTATATATAAATCAGCTCTCGCATTATAAGTTAAAGAAAAATGGTTAATTAGAAAAAGATGAAATTCGTAACGAGCGCTATGTCTTTGCGGGAAAATTCAAAAATTTGGTATGTCTACTATCACGATTGCTGGATCCGGAAAATAAAGCGATGTAAATTGAATTTTTAATAAAAGGCATGATTCGTTGGTTCCGTCTACTTAATATATCTTCGAGGATCAAGAAATATTCGAGTTTTAAGTGATTCCTATACTGAGTGTTTTCTTTTTGTGAATATGTGACTTACGAGTGGAGGAGATGGAATTAATAAAAAGGAGCCCTTCTTACCCGATAAATTTTGGAAAATTTACTCTCTCACAAAGTTTTCACCTTCCCGCTCTTGATAGACTAACTTCTCGATTAGGCACGAGAGAAATGATATTGCAGTCAGTATACACTTTTGACACTGATCTTGATAACGTTACGTCTACGTCTGATCTTCGGGGGAAAAATGACAGCTTCTCACGAATCACTACTAACTGGTAAGTTGGCACTGGCATTGTTACGAATTTTAATTTTAAAAAATTCAAAATAGTTAATCCCTGAGAAAATCCAAAATGATAATCAAGGGAATTTTCTTAGCTATGGATATTTAAAATTTTTTTGGGACCCTTTGAATTGTAAACTATCATAGCCAAGAAGCTTTGGCATTGAAAAGGACTCTGCTATGAGTACCGAGAAATTCGAACTTGTTTTTCATGGGTGACGGCACCGACGTGACCTAATTCCTTGACATCGTCTTCTGGACCATGGACCAACTTTGGTATCATGATACCTCGATCTGCCAAAACCAGACTCTCTCTTTCTCTCTTTCTCTCGCTCTTCGATCCTCTCCAAGACAGTCTCTTGTATTACACCTCTGCAGCAAACGCGTCTACTCCTCCTCGTCCTCCCCTCAACAAAATGTTCCAGACCGCCATTTTTATATCCCTAATATTTGTATGGCATTCAAACTTTCTCCATACACAAAGATGATCAATAAATATGAATATCTTAAAGGTATACAGAGATTGAAAATACCGTCAGTCGATAAAGAAGGAATCATCAAGACTTAAAGGTATGTCCGTCCAGAAATTTGTTGGCATACATGGCATATCCAGGAGGTTATATGCGACGCTACAAGGGACGCCGTGACAGTGCGGGACGTCTGGCAGATTTCCAACGACGTGTTCAACCTTTTTGCACGGAGTTGCACGGTGACAATTTATTTGCAAGGGCGCGCGCGTAGTTGTGCGACCGTCCAGATCTGTTTGGATGCACGTAGTAACGACCAAGAGAAGGTATAGGCGGACGACAGCAGTGAAAACTGGAGGTCGAATAATTCATTCGCCATTGGTCCATTACAGGTTGGTACGTCGATCGGACCTGATGCAGCTATTCCAATGTAGAGAGAGAGAAATTTATAATAGACCAGAAGTCTACTGGGTATTGGATCAGAATCCCATAAATTCTTAAAAAATTAAGCGGATGCCATGAGCACGTGATAAGTGGCAAATCACACTGATCGAGTAATAAAAGCAAAAGCCAATCAAGATCTCGAAAAGCGGTGACAAAATTTCTAAGAAACAAAAAAAGAAGAGAGATTTCCAATGCGCGTGTAACAATAACATGGATCTTGTGCAAAGGGAAAAATAGCAGAACAAAGAGACCAAGGCATTGGGGCGTAAGTGGATCGATGAATACGCGGCTGAAATATAGAGCGACAGATTTTCGTTTCCATGCTTAAAGTTGGCGACTATCAAAACACATTCGTTGTAATGGACACAGCCAGATTCGTATACTGTGACGATATTTTAGGAGAGTCTCTATTAGCTCTAACCATTGATCTATTCATGAAAACTACCTTTTCATTAACGTCGTTTCTTAGCTATGTAATAACGACCATAATAATAAAATCTAAGGAAAGTTATATTCTTCAGCTGGGTCAGAGGCTTCGTTGAAGGCAATATCAATGGTGTCTTATCGATTTCCAATGAAGCTCTTTTGGATCGTCAAGAAGAATTCCGTACTGACAACCTATTAGAATCGTGCCTCCTTCGGGTAACTACCCTTACCCCGGTGCATCCCTTTCATCAGAGTGATAATTAACGGGCGTCATTTTTCCCAGGTTAATTTAAACTTTATTAATAAAGTCAGCTAAAGATAAAAATCCTTTTCTCTTTTCTTCCCCACTCCTCCTTCTATGTCCTACCAGATGTAATCTAAATGTTAAACCGTCGGCGCGTGGGAGTACTTCCGAAATCTACTCGTAAAAGCCTTGAATATTTACACCACATCCAAAATCTCTATTTGATTTCTGTTTCTTGTATTCTACCTTCTGGAAGATATTTAATTAACATAATTGCGAGTGGAGCAACTTCCGGTACTACGACCCATCTTCTGTTGGTTTTTGAAATTAGTGTAGAATGAATGCCTGATAAAAGGAGTCCGGGTCTTTCAAGTTTGACTAGATGAATAAACTAGATAACAACCAGAACTGTAAAGACCAGAACTGTAACAACCTAGAGAATGTCGTGCGATAAGCTTATGACGATTTTAGAACGACTGGAAGATTCATCAGGGACTACTGTAAGATCAGATTTGATTTTCAAAAAGTTTTCTATGGTCCATGTTATCCTCTAATCAAAATCTGGTACAGTTTGACCAGAAACTGCTGGTAAGTATCAAGACCATCATCGCCCAAGATTGGGGTTTGCTGCTGACTTGTTGAAGGGTGTGTAGATTTTTATGACTTTTGACATCAGTCTGGGTCAGGAGGTTAAGGACCCAAAATGAACGACAGAATACCTTAACCCCCAAGGTCCAATGTTAACCAATAGGGTATAAGCTGCACTGCATCCTGGTACTTCCTTAACTGGGCTCTGCTGAAGTACGCAATCCTCGTAAGAGTTCACTTGAGGTTGTTTCTTGGCTTGGAAACTGGTCACGTGCTCCCACGACGCGATACCCTCCCCAGGGGTAACCTTCCACTGGTCACGCACGCGTAGACGCAACGACGCCTTCTGCAATCGTAAATTTTCCCAAGACTTCCAACTTGTTCCTCCCACTTCCTGGTAGAAGGTTTTCGGGCCGATCGGCTAGTCGCCACTTTGCTGAATTTACGAGTTGACCAGTAGATCCCACCAGGTTGGACGTTGTCTTCTATGGATGGTAAATGGTCTATGTACTCCAGTACCAGTTTACTATGTAGAACGTTCACAGTACGTAGGAACTCCTAGGTCCCAGGATCAGGATGATCCAGATGATTACCATACAAGGAGGATGGTCCCCACTGAAAAAGAGGAGACCAATAATGGTTCCTAGTCCAGTTGGCAGCTCTAGGTGCCTCAGAAAATGGGCTACTAGCAGATTCAAAATTACTTGAATATTTATTCGGTACCAACCATTATCGTTCCATTTTTTTTTAGGTTGGTCATTGACGCAGCCACTGCTGCTCAGTGGGACTTCACTGCTTACTAGACTAATAACCATTACTGCTCCCTTTTCTCTCTGCTTCACATTTACACAGCAGCTCAGACCCATGGACCACTAAGATCTGATCTTTTCTCGAGAAAAATTCCAAGAGTAGCAGCAACACCAAGATCTGGTAAATTACCGCGGACACTCTAGGGATTGGCTGATTGCTGGGTTTGTCATGCCCCTAGGGCGCACAGCCCAAATCAACCCCTTGAAACTCTTGAAACCTCCGACCCTTGACACCTCCATCCCTCCGGCTGCCACCCAGTCCCCGGCGCGACGTGCACTCATGAAATATTTATTGGGATAGCCGCAACGAGATTATCGATATCTCCGTAGCTCATTCTTCTTCTTTTTCTTGCTCTTCTACTTTTTCTTTCTTTTCACTTTCTCAACGCTATCTCTCATTCTATTTCCTTCTGCCGTCCACCAAATTAGGACAATGGATCCTGGCCATACTTTTCACTCTGACTGTACCACTCTGCTATTACACTATATCTCTCTACCGTACCTCCTGATTAGAGCTGGTCACGTGTTATCAGTATTCACGGTATAAATGAATTTAAACAAAAAATTTTAATCCACTACCCATACTCGATCCGTAAAACTCTCCTTACCGACTGTACAAACGTGTCTGATAACTGATTCATCCGAAAAGTAAGAATGATAACAGGATGGGGGTGGCTGGTAAGCAGGGAGATTTTTAAGAAATAAAAAAAAGACGTAAAGACCCTTAACGACCAGCCAAAGACGTGAAGGCGGTGAAGACATGGAGACGGTAACAGCTCAGCATTTGTTTTCGTCAAATGTGTCTTACGTTTCTTTGATATAAAAAAATTCTCCCTTTTTGGAGAAACTCGAAATTCCACAAGTCGACCGTTCCTCGAGATTTTTCAAATTTTCGTAGCTCTCTGATATATTTGAAAATCCCACTAAATTTATTCCCACTCCTCTACTGCCCTAGAGCTTCAACATGTGTGACCACTGCTCGTAAGTTCTTATCATCCCTCTATATCCTTTGGCCCTGTACAAGGGTACGTTTCCAAATTTATTATCAATACTCTGAATATCTCTGTGTCCCATTTATCTGCGTGCAACAGAGCGAGACACAAGCATGTTTAAAGTACTGAAAGTAAATTTCGTTACGTACCTCAAGTAATGAGGTATTCACTGTCTGACATTTTTGGAAAATAATTTTAGAAAAGTCACCAACCAGAAAGGATATTCCGGAGAGGTCACGTGCAGATGCGAACAGTAGGTAGATTTGAAAAAAAAAAATTTTCAAATTTTATTATATGCAAATTTTCATTACAGTGGAGAAAAGAAGGAGGATGATAGGGAAAAGATGAAGGACAAGGAAAAGGACTTACCTGGTTGCTGTAGCAAAAAGTATGAATTTTCATATTGTACATTTTTTTTTTTTTTTAATATTATCTCACACCTGTATGGCCGCCATGGCGAAAATTATTGCGAATCACGAGTACACGCATGAACGAATGAATGTGCAGAGAGAAAAAAGATGGCGGTTGTTGCGGTTCTAAATGCTGTGCTGGTACTAAGGAGGAACGTGGGGGATGCTGCTCCGGCGGTTCGCCAACGGATAACAAGAAAAGTTGCTGTCCCGGCGGGAAGTGATAGTGCGTAAATTGGTCACATATGAATATGATCGATTCGAATAATAACGCGGATATTAATTTACGACTGGCGGCCATATGGATTTATTGAGTTATATATATATTGTGTATATGGATTTATATATATCTGTCTTCAACAAATTTTATTGACCGTTAATCTCTGCTGCTCTTTACTGAATTTATCCGTAGAGCCAAGGAAGCTGCAGGAGGATGTTGTCTCTCGGGATGCTGCAAAGATCCGAAAGACGTCAAGGAGAAGAAGAAGGACGTACCAGGATCTATGGGCTGTGCCAAAGACGTAAAGAAGGACCAAGGCGGTGGATGCTGTGGAAAAAAATAAAAAGGACTGTAGTTATCTTGTTATCGTTGATTACACAAGAGAGGTCCTTCCGGATGCTGTTAATAAAATATCTGCAGATGCACGTCTGACTTTAATAAAACCCATACAGACTTCCACGCTGAATCTTACTTATTTTGATACTGTACAAAACTATGGTGTTCAAGTATAGAGAGTTGGATGTGAAAATGTATTCAAAAAAAGAAATTGGTAAATAAAAAATTTTGAAATTTCCTATCAATTTTTTTTTTTTTTTTTTTTTTTAATAATTTTATTATAACCGAATTTCACTTTTCACGTGGATGTGGTTGAATTTTATTTTATCGAATGTCAAAATAATTCTTTTGGATGTGGCGTACGAAGTTCCATTGAGGCAAACACGTATGAAAATTGGAAGTTGTTCAAGTAGCACTCCTGAGGCATTCCCAATTCACCCCTAGTTTCCTGAGTTTGGAGGAAATTCTGAAATAGAAATGAAAATTTGCGCTTAGGGCATTCCAGAATAGAAAATCGCCTAAGATGCTGGTTTCCTGAAGGAAGAGTATATCCGGAGTACAGCCTGTTTCAGATTGGGGGGTTACTTCACCGTTTTGCGAAATACCCACAGAACTTACTTAGCACTAGGAACTTTTGGAGTCTCGCTCCGGTACGAGGTTATCGACACGTGCCCTGTTTCCGAAAACCACCTCGAAGATTAATATAGAAAGTGGGAACTTAATTTAGGGGTTGCGATAAGCAGAAAAGTTATCCAGTAAAGATTTGGCATGTTTGTAAATTTAGGTAAGGGTAGCTACTCTGCTAAAGGGTTATAATCAGGAGCAAGGGATGCTGCGGTAACAGATCCTGGTACTAGGAATTTATAAACCATTGTAGAAGAAGCCCTAAAATATCTATAAAAAATTACGGATTCGCGACACTCAAATTTAACAAGGTTGAAGCAGAACTGTGCTTGGGTTTCGGGATAATGAAACCGGAAGCTACCAGGTTGAAATTCGAGACCGGAACAGGAACTATTATCTAGGATAAAAACTGTGGGATCAGTGAAGATAGTTGGAAATATTCTGGTAATTTTATCCGGATTTTTCAGGAGAGACTAAATTAAATTAGATTAAAATATAATAAACTAGATTGGAGTAAGAAAGGTGAAAGTGGAGCTTATACCATTTTTAGGGGATTCAGGGTGATTCAGTCGGTACGTAATGAGGGGAATATATGGTCCAAAGAAGGGGTAGTTTCCAGTTACCGTATTAAAACTGATTGGCACGTGATGGGGGATGAAGAACGAATGGGTAAAATAAATGGGGAGTGCAAGGAGTCACGATAGGGTGAAGGGGTGTACGTAGGAGGAAGCGAGATAAAAGAAAGCGGAAGTCGTGAATCAAAGCGGAATCTGACGACGCACGTGGGGATTTTGAAGTTCTCTCGTTACTTCCGTCCTCCGCACGTTTCCGGCACTTGGTGTACTTTTGGGAGTTTCAAATGCCCTGAAACGTCAATCGACCCCTTCACGAGTAGAGATGCTCTGAGGTACCGAGAGAAAGTTTTCTCTGGATTCTTCGGTAACTTGATCAGACGATACGATCTTGTTTGTTTTTTCAGAAAGATTCCTTTGGACGAGAGTTCGGGCCATCCTGAAGGAAATGGAATTAGCTGGTGCATTTTCAAGTAAAGAAACTTGGGCGGTCACGACTTCGATAATAGAAAATGAAATAACATCATTTTTAGAAAATACAGCTTTGTCAATGTAAAATTTTGAAAATTAAGATAAGCGAAAGCAACAGTCACCTTTAAGCCTGATCCATTAAACAAAAAAAATTATCTCCTAAAGAAAGCGCCTCTTAAGCCATAAACCATTATTAGCGTAGCCTGATGCAAACTAAAAACGTAGAATGAAAGAGCGAGGTTATATATGCCAAGTTTGGAATCCATTGAAATTCGTTGTCGAATAAAACCATCGAGTCACCCAGTTGGTGAGGGTTTCAATCAATTTCTATCGAAATCCTCGCGAGAAGCAATTCATTCTGGAAAAAGTAATTATTCCCACGCTACCCCAGCGATTTAGTCGGAAACCATTAAAAGCCACATTTTCATATAAAACTGTGCAGTATAGAGCCAAAGCATCTGGGGACATGCAAACGAGAATGGAACGATATGGCGAGATCACATATTCTAATAGCCACACTATAATTAATCCTAGACATCATTATGATGTATCATAAACAAAGCATAGACCCCATAAACTGATACGAGTAACATCCCTAAGTTTTTCTTTGTGGATTAAGTGTAAAATGATGTCAGATATCAATGGTATGAGATTATCCTCGGTGGGTCCAGGTTGGGATGCTGAAGTACAATATGCAGACTCGCCAATATATCTGAAAAGACAAGAGGGGGTTAACGATACTCGTGAGGGTTCATAATCGAAACCGGAAATGAGATGTCTTAAAGTGACGTAGATGCAGTAAAACGTCGGCAAGGCGTGGAAATGCGATATCGCTCTTGCAAAGGCATAAAGCAGGTTGCGCCGTCTGCTATTAGAGCCCATTTAAAAAGTGGCAGTACTTAGAAATTAATACACACCGGGAGCTTTTACGCTTGCAGTAAACTTTCGAATAAGCTGAACTGCCACGTAAAGGATAATGGGAGGTATAAAAGTGTCATCGTAAAGCAGGAACTCCAAGTTGATCGTGGGAAAAGCTCAGAACGTACTGCTTGGCCGCCACCGCCGGTTCCCTTGATCGGCCAGGAACAGAGAGACCTCCCAATTTCTTATCTAGCTGAATGAAAAGCGTCGATTTTGTTCCTCTTGAAATTTCCTAAAATGCAACAGTCGAATTAAGTGTCGCCAGGTCAATGGGTACTTCGTCTTGTTACCATTGGAATTACTTAACCAAGTGTTACTTACTTACCGAAGTACAGTTGCATCGTGTAAGCTGGACTTTTAAAGTGCTGGAACTGATTGTAGCGTAGTAAAATCGTAATGGTATTAGTGACAATGACGGCAACCGGGAACCTCGTGACGAGTATGACGAGCATGCACCAAGGGTCTAGCTTGCTAGTCAGGCCACTTGCAAGCGGGAATCTCGAGCCGCAGGGCAAAGTGAGGGCGATAAGGGCAAAAGTGCGTCGGCAAGTGGGCAACTGCGCATGCGCGAGGTTCGAGCTTTCAGGCCACGCGGCCAGTCTCTCGCAACCCGCCAAACTCCCGCTACTCCACTCCGGGAAAAGCTTCTACGTGACCAACCAGGGAACCTTACCTGGGTGTTACTAGCACGGTCGCAAGCCTTTAGTGGCGGTACGATAATTTCATATCCCGCGAATCGTCGCGTTTTCATAGCGGTTGAACAGGCGAGAGGGAAAGTAACGTTAAACAAAGTTTCTAATAAAAGTCGTTCGAGCGTTTCCCGCCGATTTGAGCTTTCACGTTGCTTCGGAGGAAACTTTCTGACGCGACGTCCTTCCTGTGAAGTTCAGCAACTGAGTGCCCTGGAGAAGAGCTGTGCAGGAGTCCGCGGCGAAGGTGTCTTGTTGGTGGTTGCTGAAAGAGAAAAAAACATCAAATTGTTGCGATTCTGAGAGAAATCAGACATGGGTGAAACCTCGAGATCATGAGGAAGAGATTGAAGTTGAAGCTATCGTAAAATGTTTTTTTACACTCTGTCTGCCCGCGTAATCCAGACAGAGGACGAGGTATAGGGAAGGTGCTGATAAGGGAAAAAGACGGATTTAAGTGAAAAGGATTATCCTTCCACGTCTCATACTTTTCATATGGAAATTGAAGGAAGATGCTGCGCGATCGCGAAGCTTGGAACTCTTTTAACCAGGAGAGAATGCTCTGTGAAATATCTTACTTGGTCGGAGGTCGGTTTTACCTCTCTCTCAGGGGATGAACTTATCCTGTCGAATGGCTGGTTAATTCCGTGCGATTATGAAGATCCTTCAGAATCCTCGTTCTCCGTATTGCAGGCGATAT
This sequence comes from Cephus cinctus, assembly GCF_000341935.2. Lineage (NCBI taxonomy): Eukaryota > Metazoa > Arthropoda > Insecta > Hymenoptera > Cephidae > Cephus > Cephus cinctus. The sequence goes on along the minus strand of NW_014332941.1, from coordinate 157,870 downwards.
ACGTGCGACGATATACGGCAGAGACAATTGTCGAGTTACTGTGATTGGGGTCAGACTCGTTAAGATTGGCTGAAACGGTGGAACGTAAGAGACTGTCTTATGTTTTTCATGGCAAAGTTCAAGGTCCTTGCCAAAAAAAATAATAGAAAAAAAACAGATGGAGTATACCAGCATTTTCTGGCTCCTTACCAGTTCCTCCCGAACCACAGGACCAAGAGGAATTCTGGCTTAAGAGAATCTCCAGGGCTGGCGAATCTTGCGAATACACATTGCCTTTCTTCGTCGAGCGAAAAATCTTTTAAAAAAACAGCACAGAAGACATCCGCGGGATAACACTAGCGGCAGTGTTTTTTTTGTATCTCGAATCCCCCTGGACGACCCAATCCAATTAGAAGGTGACGTCAATCGTTTCTTCTTCGCGAAAAGTAGTGCAGAACTTTTCTGTAAGAGAAAAAAAAAGGAATTAATAAAAGACATAGTAAGTGAGCGTGGGTAGTACTATAGAGAATTATCAAAAAAATGTGAAAATTCATCCCACTGGGGTGACAGTGGAGCAGGGGAGGACGTGGAACGGCGAACCGTGGCACCGGAAGTTTCACGGGCAAGAAGAAGAAGAAGAAGAAGAAGAAAAAGAAAGAAAAGCAATTGGCACAGCGCGAGTTACGCAAGCAAAGAAAAGAAGAAAGTCGTGCGAGAAATTTTTAAGTGAAGTTTAACAAAAAAGAAAAAAATATCTTGGCGACTTGTAGCCCCGTACGAACGTAGCGGCCGATTGAGGCTGTAGGGGTGCAACTTTCAAGGTTACTAATAAGGGTGGTTGTAGGGGACACTCGGTAGAGGTCAAGGGCGCGCGCGAATAATCAAGGCCGCAAGAACATTCGAAGATAAGGAAGAGTCTTGCCGAGGTCGCAGGATCCCTCAGGATCTTTAGCCTGTTCCGGAAGTTCATCTCGCCGTCCCGTTTTCTTTTAGACCGTTATCGTTCCGTTCGTCCTTATCAATTTGGGGAAAATACGCTGATACGTAGGCTTACGTCTATGAAGTATAAATTAGGGGTTGCACAAGAAGGACCTAGCCTTCTACGCGTCCAGCGTCAATCATTGGAGCGCGGCCAGTGCGCTTAGTGTGAATAGATCTAGTATGACATAATCGCGTTCACTCGAGCCCTTTTAACCTCTAGTTGTGTCTAGTCGTGCGTGTCTCATTAATACAAAGGAAAACCATCTTATCGAAGACTTCCTTGGGTACGTCCATTCGAGTCTGCTCAGCTGTCTTCCAGCAGCCTCCTTGCAGCCATTGCAGCTGAGGTCAGCCAAACTATACGTCTTCTGAAACTGGCTGTTTCATCCCGTCGCAGCATCCCTAGTGATTGGACCATAGTTGACTGTGGACTCAGCCTCTGCATTTTCAACCCCTACCTGAAATAGGTAAGTCCTTTGTATAAGATATCTAGTTTTAAAAGACTCACAAAAATGATGAAGGTGGTACCTTTGAAAAACTGGTCACTCGGACTGGGTGAGTGATCGAAATAAGTGTAGATTATTCATGGAAAAAGTTATTCTTCAGTCCGGTATCAAGACTATGAACTTTTTCTTGTTGTGGCGCAGGAGTGTCACGTTACGGGACCGTAACTGTCTTTGTATATTCTTGAATCTTCGTATCCCAGGAAGTAGTAGAAACGCACGTGCGCCTTTTGTATCGTTAAACTTGGATGTTTTCGTTTTGACCCCCTTGGTCAGTCAATTTAAAATTAAACTTACCATGTTAAAGATCCAACGACTGTCTGATTAGCTATAACTAAAATGAAAGATATTCATTACTGCACAGATAGATTACATCAGCGATGAGTGTAGTGCTCAGTAAGAGATTACATGGTAAAAAACCACAACGAAATATCGTCAGTTAAAGTTCAATGGGACTAGCCTTAGCTCCATTCAGGCAGGACATAAACGGAAATCCCTAGTCCTCCCGCGCAGCAACAAAATCCCGCAGTAAATGTCGAAAGGCACGAACGGAAGGAGCTTCGCCTATCCTTTCAGGCAAGACGTTCCAGAAGATAATACCAGATACTCTGAAGGAATACCTGTAAAATTCAGTTTGATATAACGGGATAGGGATATCAGTGTATGTTCTGCATGTCGTGTGAGAAGTGCTAGGAGCCGCTAATTGTGAGTGTGAGAGAGAGAGAGACAGAGAGAAAGAGAAAGAGAGAAAGAGATAAGCAGAGAAGAATAGTAGAAATGAAGGGAGAAAGATAATTATTTCGGAAGGTGAAAAAGTAGGAACAGAACCGTGAGGCGTCTGGGAAAGCACGTCGAGTACTCGAGGGCCGAACGAAATTAAAAATTAAATGTCCAATCAAACCTCGGCAAAGTGCTTCTTTCACCATTGTTCCTACGCAGAATTTGTCGCTGGGCGGTTGGCCAGCCTTTTTAACACGCGCCGTGGAATTAGCCGTGATTCTCATTGTCTCCGAGCATTTTGTCTGTTTTGTAGTTATATTGTCAAGAGGGATCTCTTCTTTAAGATCCTGCTTTTCACCCTTAGGCCTTTTCCAGCCATACGTCCGTCCATCCCCCTGTAACTCCTCACTCAATCACTCCACCACCGTAGCCAGTCTCAATGCAGAGTTCTCATTCTGGTTTCTTTTTGCCTTCGAGGTTTTCGTTCCATCTTGATTCTCCAACACGCTGCCTAGTGTCCCAAGAGAGGCGTCGCCCTGTTTTCGTAAACCATTGGAAAAGGTAAAGGCGTTAAGAATCAGGAAAAAAAGACAAAGAAAAAAATACACGAATCTAATTTCCCATGCAAATTGTGGCCTGTGCAGAGAAATAAAGAGACTTTACCATTCACATTCTTTTTGTTCATTCGACGCGGTTTTGTCGACCTGACGTGTCTAGACGCCCTTTTGTACGACCAAAAAGTCAAAGCGTAGCCTGCAAATGAACGACGCTCCAGGCTGATTGTTGTTTTTTTCCCCGAGTAACTAATTTCGACCGAGCCGACTCGACTCCTCCTTGTTGCGTTAATCGCATCACGTAGTGATTCTCACACACTTTATACAGGCAGCGCTAGAAGAATAAAATTAAAATTAATGAAGAAAAAAAGGAAATTAACGTGACGAAATAAAATGTCAAAAAATAGTAACTGATCGGTCGAACTCAATAGCACCTTGATTTTCGTTATCTGACAAGTAGAAAGAATTACATGGTCATCAACGAGAAAATGCTGGATACTGAAGCGACGATGAAGATAAAGAGGAAAAGATGTTCAGAAATGGTGAGGTCCGTTTCCAGCACCTGCACAGCTAGTTAGAACGCATTAGTCTTGATCCTGGTCGAGTGTCGTACTTTTTACACCGAACAACCCTCTTGCGTGAGAGGCGAGAATCCCGGGTATTTTCACTGACGCGATAATTAATAGTTCGACACTTTGTATGCGTGGCTATCGCGTGAAAATTTGTTCGCGAAAAATAGCACGATGATTAATGCAACCTCGTGATGCCGGGACGTTGTAATCGGTGCGTCTAATGGACTCCCGTGTTTTCAAGAGAGAACTTCAAACTTGGCAGCTACGTGACGTTTACCAGTTTCACAGTGGGCTCTGACAGGGAAACATACAAATGATCAAGATGGCAAGGATCGAGTCAAGGGAATAACATAGTGCTTTAACCTTTAGGTCAATTCTTTTGGTCAATGTTTCTCCTTGTCCAAGAACATTAGTCGATGTCAGGAGTCTGTCTTGGGTCCAGGATTCTCCTGTATCTTTTCACATAGGTCTGTCATTCACCCACCTTCCATAACTATGCCAAATCCTTGCCATGCATGGCCAAAGACGTGATATAGGTTATCAAAAATATAATGCATTGTCGCGATTGAATTTTGTTGGTTAGTAATGTATTCCGATATATATCGCAATATAATACCAGGTCAAGAGAAAGAAAGAACGAAATTTTACGAAAGGAGGATATGTTCTACTTATCTTGGAACGTTCTCAAACTCATTTGACAGTCCGTGGAAGCTTTTTACTTTCCCTGTCTCTTTTTGTAATACTGAACGGAGTAGCCGGTTGAGTGATTCGCCGCCAGATGGCAGTCATATTGGCGCTATATTCACGAAGTATTATTTCACGTGCGACAGCCGATTCTTCTCTTCCGCATGGAATTGCCTTTTGCGTTCTCTCTACTGAGAATCTTGCTGAATATTTGTGGATACGAACCGATTCTGGAAATCCTCTCGCTCCAGTGGAAGGGTTAGGAAGTGAAGTGTAACAGAGAAAAGTATAAGCCAAGTGTTCGATAGGCTAAGTCAGCTGTCAGAGGATTCCACAGAGTGACAGGAAATCTTTGGCGGAGACAGTTGCACCATATTTCTAACTCTACAGGATATCAGCTAAGTAAGAAATTGGTAAGATTGAATACGATAAAAAAAACGCTAACCGTCAATTTCGATATCATCGCCTAGACCGTGAATTCCCTTTCTGTTTTAATACTCACGCGAAACCATACTGTCATGACTGCCGGCAGCGTAATTCTCCGAACGATCTGCGTATACAAAGACTACCTAATCTGGCAGCAGTAATATCTCTCATTGATTTTCGAAAATGGCGACAGGTGAACGTCTGGCGAAGTTAAATCAATTGGCAAGAACCAGCTTTAATACCCTAACGAAATTCAACCCCCCAAAATGTGGAGTAGCTTCGCGTATGTAACGTGCAAGAGGTAGTTTTAGATTAGTTCCCAAACTATGTCGGAGATTAATGTCAGCCGGTTCGAGGTTGGACGATGTCGACGACGGCGTTTAATTCGCGTCTCTGAATATACATATATGCGCTGACGCAGCAACGGGGGAAGCTGCACGTACGTACCTATATACAATTCCATAGGTGCAATTCCGAACGAATGACTCTAGCAATGAATGACGCGCGTCTGTCTGTCTGCTGCTTGCTGATTCAATACAACATCGTGACTCTGACGGAACAATCAAAATGGCGAGAGGAGGACGCGTGCAATTTCGTGCAATCTTTCAATCGGCCTATTGAACGTGCTTCAGCCAGACAGCCAGCGGAATCAGGGAGAGCTAGACTCGTAAATTCGGGATATGAGGAACGTTCGAACGTTTAACGGTTAAGTGCTGGTTATCGTTTGTTCTTGCGGGCTGTCGTGCGCAACTCGGATTTATGTTCCCGAAGGCGTTAACATCTCGAAATCGTAACGCCCTTCCCTATAGTATCTCCGTTGAGTTCTCAGCCTCAGCACACGTTTTGTCTTCGGATCCTTTAGGCGGCTTAATCTTCGACAGCAATCTTAATGGCCCAGGCACCCGCACGGAGTGACGCTAACTTCACGTCGCTGTCGTGTGGAAACTTATCCTCGACTCTTATACGTCAGGATTATTAAATAGCGCTATCGGGAGGAACCTCACTGAGAAATTACTAGCAGATGTGAATCGCGAATCGTCCAGGAGGAACTTCAGCATGTGTCAGGGTCGCTCGTAACATCCTCTATACTGGTCCCACATACATGCCAGAGGTTTTGTTTTAATATCTTGCTTCCTGTAATCTTCTGGCGCAAAAATATTTAATACGGCAATAATGTTATCACACGTATCACGCTGTATTGGTAAATTATAGTATTTTAGTAATTTTTACCTTTTTTTTCTCTCTTTATCGTTTTAACTTTATCTAATTTTAGTTTCCTGATATTGCTGGACAGCAGTAATACGTTGCTACCAGCTACGACTGCCAAGTGAATAAAAACACAAGGCTGCTGCGTGTTAAAGTGGTACGTTTTTTTTTTCTTCTACTGAGAACGACATCTACCGAGTGAAAGTAGCACTACGAATTTAAAAAAACATAATTGACTATATTTTAGAAAATTTCCTCATGGAATTTGGCATCCTGACTCGCGTTCGATCAGGGACTTTATGTATTGGGAAATGGTGTGATATTTGAAGCTGCATCCTTACCAGGTTCTCGCTTGGGGATTGGAGTAACCCCTGCGTGCGTCAGATCGCCTTCCGATATTTACAACCCCTAGTGGCAGCCTCCAATAGCTCGATGCGCCCGTGGATTTCAGCAAGGGTAGTTGTGCCACCTCCAGACGTCTGCTCACCACTCTTTCCTTTGGTTTACGATCGACCCACCTCGTTCTTACAGGGCAATTCGTGAAAACAGAAACCCAAGAACCCACTTTTCATCCGGACTGATTCCGACCGACCTGGACAGTGGGTCAGTCGTCCACAGAGTTCAGCCGTGCCAAGGGGAGCATCGCTGCACCAGATATCCACTAGCTCTGAAGGAGTTCAATATCTTTGGAAAATTTGCTGATTCCTCTACTCGCCACTTGCAGATTCGTGGCAGGCCAATCGATACGTCCCTGGCGCACTATACGCATCTACGTGCATGCGTTACGTATGTAAATGCGACTGGGTGTGTGCTAGGCTACTTCTGGGTAGGGCAACTTCCCATTCTAGGTATGCATTCGAACCATCCCACGGGATAGAATCTGCCTACGCACGGCCTGAATAATAAAAATAGCGGATGCGGTCCTTGAAACTTCCGCCAATAATATCACAGCCGCATGCATCGCATAAGATTCTATTATTATCGTTTATCAGAATCGATCGATGGACCCGGAGTCATCCTGGTTATTTCAGTAAATTCGAATACTTTGTTAAACATAGAAAAAAAAAGTTGACAGATTGACGGAATACATTGGTCCATATATCCAATAGACATCCTTAGCACTGCCATGTAGCAAATGTAGTAGATTCAAATATACATAATATAAATGTCTATAAACGGTTTCGCTACTCGTTCTTAATTGACCGTCGTCGCAGTGGAGCTGCTAAGCATATTACGAAGGTTTATTTAACGATCGCAGTAAACAACGACGTTCGGTCTGCCGTCGTAAACTAATTGCAACCCTAACGGGTGACCCCCTTCGACGTAGCTCTCGTCGACCCCGTCATGCATCACGGGGTCTTATTGCTTGGTAAGAATTTTTCAGAGTCAAATCTAATCTCGTGAATGAGTTTGCTTTCTGGCCTGCAGTTGAGGATTGAAACTGATTCGAATTGGGGTTGCGCAACGCCCTGGAAAATCCAGCTGAGCCAGCGCAGTGTCCAGAGTTGCCATTGGCGTCGCCTCTGTCGGCCGTTACTTTATTTCCAGCGCAATCTCTTAATCTCCGTGTCTCTTCCGAGTGGTTGGTCCGATTAGAAGTGGCCGACGCTGCTCCTGAACGAAGTCATAGATCCAGAGGACGAGGGGCAACGCAAAGGGTTGAAACGGTCGATAAAGGGCAGAGACGACAGTGGACATTCTTAATTGCGAACGCCAAACCCCTAATTCTCAGAGAGTAGCTTAAACTTATTTTTTTCCTCTTTTTTTTTTTAAGGAGAGCGAAGGCGAATGTCAGAGTCCGAAACTTTTGCAGCATCTATCCCGCGGGAGGACGACGCGACGACTGGAGGAGAGGTCACTGACGATTAATTATTTCAAAAGTGAATGAGCCACGAGGGTAGCATCTGTTCTGGCACGAGGTCATCCCTTAATGTTACTCCGCTCGGGAGGGCCGATCCTCAATGAGATTTCGAGCCGCGAACGACCTAACTGATGGTTCGCCACTTCCAGCGGCCTTATTACCGCAACCCCTCGAGTCAGCCCTTATAAATTACTACAGCCCGCCAGCCAATTTGAGCCCTCCGCTCGCTTGATCGACGTTCTATTGATTAGATGTGCTGTTAACGATACTTCTTGTAGAGTTCACCACTTCCGGTTACTCATGTTTCATCTCATCACCCAGGGGGCAGATGCAAAGCGAATTTGGAACGAGGATCGTTCGTCTGACCAAGGGATGAAATTGCTGTGCGAGAGAAACTGGAGGGACGATTCGAAGGTAGAGGTACGAGAGGAAATCTCAAGCAGCTTTCAGCTTCCTGCCATTCCTTATGGCGACCAGTCTCGTGCCAATGACTTGGACGTTACGCGCGGCGTAGCCACACAACTCATGGAGTCTGAGTTACAGGAGAGGACTCGCCAGCAGAGTCAGCTGCCCACGCAAGGTTGAGGATAAGGGCAGGCGGGAGTCACGATGAATTGTCCGGTGACAGAAGGCGGGGAAATCGCAGTTGCTGATCCATAAGGACGAAGTTCAACGTCGTTCCTGTTCGATATATCGAATATCGATGGCGTGTCGCGCGCGTAGTCCTTGTTTATGCGAACCTTAACGTGTCACAAGGCTGTGGCTTCGGAGCGTCCAAGCGTCGAAACGGCACAGCACAGTGGAGGCGAGTCAGGGGGGCAGGAAGGGGCAAGGGAATGGCATGGGGTAAACCTATGGCGGTAGCGATGCTAGTGGCGACATGAAGCGTTGGAAAGGTGGGCAAAGGAGAGGAATGGAGGAGCAACAGCGAGTCAGGTTCATAATAAGCATGGCTGGTGTCTATGAATAGCCAACGGTTTGCTGGGAGGAAAACACCGTAAATATTCTTGTCTCTGTGACCTTAAAAGTTGAACGTGGCAGTTTATCGAAGCGTGTCCAGGGATTCGCAAAGAGTGATGGCCCAGGGGACCACCGGACGCAGCTTTTGGGATGATCGTCTCGGTACGGCAAATTCGGTGAAACGAAAGTGGGAGGGCTGGAAAGGTCATCGGAGGTCAGAGTGGAAATAAGAAAGAGGGCAAAGTCGCGTTAACCCAAATGTGATCGGAACCGTGTCATTGTGCAAGGGTGCAACCTTGCTCTCCTTAACGCCAGTGACCCCTGCGAGCGGTGAGGTCATCCTGGCTGGCCAATAAATTAACTCGCTTCGTTATTATGATCATCGACCGCGAAGCGTTTCTCATTGCGCCGGAGATATAAATTAGTGTTGAGCTTTCATGGCGCCCTTGAACTTCTGCTTTTTTCAATGCCCTTATATTCCTAACCTTCTCGGCTTTTCTGCCATTAATTCTGCCGAGTAGGAGACCCTTGCGAGTCTATTGAGTACCCAAAACAACAGACTGTATATTCTTCTAGAGGAAAGAAAGAGAGAGGGTGTGTGTCTTTTCTTTTTACTCTCCTGATATTCCTCCCTTTCGAAATTCACAGTTCCAGATTCACCCCATTCGGTGGCAGGGCGCAGTCAGACTTCAGTTCAAACTAAATATTTGCTCAGTAGGTGCCTTGAAGTCGAAACACAGGAATACGTATCCTTCCCTTCGGAAGACCTACAACGTGAGAATGGGCCTGAAGAAAAAGCCCACGCTAAGAAAAGGACTGATCAGAGAGGGAGAGAGGCACGTAGTGTACGTGATCTGTCAAAAAATGCCGAATGATGTTTGTAGATGACAGTCCTGACGGTCCTGGGATTCGAACGTAAAACGAGAGGAGGAAGAATACCGACCTAATTATCATTTCTGATCAATCGAATCATCCCTGTTCCTCTAATCCCTTTTGTGTCGAGATAAACTGGGTTTTAGTGCCTGAGAAACTGTTAGTTCTTGGCAGTTGGATTCTCTCTCTTTTTCTCTCGTACGTTTTGCAATCGTCAGTCTAGATTCTATAACCTCCCGTGGAAACGCAACAGGTGAACCTGGCTGCTCGTCATTTTTAACGCTGGGCTTTAATGTTCTAGTCGTATCTGATCGAATCGATTGCGTCGGAGACGAGAAACGTTACGTTCGTCGGCCGATTCGAATTTTATGCGTTCAACTAATAAAACTCGGGGAAATCTACAAACTATAAAATTCTCGATTAACAAAGCAATTCTAGCAATTACAACTTGCGTAACTTGATAACGTATTTCCTCCAAGAAAAACAAATCTTCAACCCCATCCTCGTTATTTTCCTTTATTCCATTTAGCAGCTCTAGAAACTTAAAAATTCCTCAGTCCGCCGTAACGGCCAGCACTGTCGCCATCTGTCGGCAAGCAAACTAAGTTTCCATTTCGCTCGAGCGTCGAGATCGCAAATTAGTTCTGTTCAGAAAGACAGAGTTCTCAGGGAAAACAGAAGAGACGCGCGTCAACGATCGGCTAACTTTATGGGATAAAAGTTCAGTGAGGATTCGCATTAAAGAGTTTCACTAGTATCCTTATACACGAGCAACAAAGTGGAGCCTGAGAGCAACGACGTTACGTAGTTGCCCGGGCGAATGACGTGGAGAAGTTATAAAGCGAAGGCTGCGCCGCGTATAATAGAATAGTCTGTCGTTACGTAAAAAGAATAAAAGAGGTGTAAAAGTGGAACGAAGAGGGTAGAATGTCAGAGAGAAAAATGAGAAATGGAGTGAAGTCGATTTCCAAGGAGCAGCAGCAGAAGCAGACTGGCTCGTTTCCAGGAGTTTTGCGGAATCGTGCATGGCTGATGTTGGCACACGGGATGGCTTTGCTAGGAAGGTAGGTGGTGGATCGTAGGTATAGGAAAGCAGATAGACATTCGTATTCATCGTTGCTGCAGTAATTGTTACAAATTACCTGGAAGTGGTTGGCGCGCATGCGTCAGCCTTGAGCCTTCTAAAGAATAAGCATATCCTCCTATCCGTTTCACGGTTCGCTACCGACGCTACTCTTGATTTACACCGTCTACGATTTGCCGTCTCTGCTTTCATATCGATCTTCAGTCTTCCTTTCTATATCACTGTATTCATGACAGTGCCTTGTAGAGCATGCTACATTATTATTGCTACATGTGCTATAGACATAACCTATTTGAGAAAGGAGGAGACACGATTCTCTCGACTCCTCGAGACGATTTAATGTCACGGCCCAAACGAGAAATCGCATGATGAACAGATACGACGGCTGATGTCGCTTCTAGAGTAGTTAGAGGGTTGGAAAAGTATGGTGAATATCCTAGATAGGACGGGCATAACAGAGGAGACTGAGAGAGGCAAAGGAGTAACAGAATCATCGGTAGAGAAACCGTTCGAGTGTAAAACACGATCAAATAATAACCTCAAACTGAACGTGCAGTCGGGTCCGATACAGCCATTGGCTATTGGCTGCTAGCCGCTTCCGTAGATACTAGCCACAAAATTGCGAAGCATGGATTTAAAGGTAAAGAATTTCATTCGATATATGCCAGACTTTTAATTATTTTATTATATACAAGCTCCAATGGAATTTTCTTATAGTTTATGTCAAAGAACGACGACCTTTGTGTCTTGCAGGTTATTTTTATCATAGTTCTTTCTCTCCCGTTAGGTCTTCGCTCTGTCTTTGGCCATAGGACTAACCTCTTTCGATAATGGAAAAGTTTCTGGCGAGTCTAACACATGCCGTTTTATTATTCATTCGCTGCTCTTGTAGCCGTTGTCGCAATGGCCTTTTACTACTAAGAGTGCTTCAAGAACGAGTAGTAATAAATAAATAAAAGGACCGTGTCCTGAGAACAATGACGCCCGTTTGTCCACTACCAACCACGTGAGTTCCTTTTTTTTTTCTTGCTTTTCTTTTCTTATAACAGACGTAGCCTTGCTTCTGTCTCTAGGAGGACTTAAGAGAGTATAGGGAATCCTGACATTTAGATGAGATCTCTCTTGTCTTCTTGACACAGGACAGAACGACGGTTTCTCGTTTAGGCAGATTTTGGGCATTGTTGTCGGATTTCTTCATCCCTTGGTACGATATAGAGTTTTACGAAATCTTAACCAGGAAGCACAGATAAGAGGGAACCCTTCGTACTGTCCTTTTCCTTATCGTCCTTATCTCGTCTACTGTAACACCGATTGGACGGTTTATGGACGCAGGAGGATGTGGCTGACAGTTAAAATTATTATACAGGATATTTTTTCACTAGTATTTTTCTTTAGGGATCAAAAGGACGAATTCTAGAAATTGATCATCCTTATATGTACATCCACTACGTATTGGAAATATAGTTAGCGAAGAAACCGATGTCCCGACCTTCTCCTCAAATTTGAGTTCTTCTATTCTTCGCGTCGATCAATCGTACCGTTTTCATGTTTCCTCGTGTCAGTGAAGTGACATGATGGCTAAGGGATGGCAAGTGAGAGAGAAGGGGAGAAGACAGATAGCCAGGAGACAAAATGGCGCAAGAACAGTAAAGTGGAACGGTACGCGGGGAAGGCTTTTGGGCAAGTTATCAAGCGTCTCATGGAAAGTTTCTCTATTTTATTAAATTTTTTCTTTTTTCAGCTCCTTCGCGAACCGCAGCTCCAAGCCCTCCCCTCCAGCTATTAATTTTCTGAATATAATGAAATCCAGATAGCGCGGCGTTTATTCTAATTTAATGGGGTAAACTTTGCATATTATCGAAATAAAACCTGATTCGAGGAAAAATAAATCTGGAATCGATGGGAATCCATCGAGTCTAAGAATTTAATCTTTTTTTTTTCCTCTTGGAGAAGTACAAACTACTCGGTTTACTTGACTCGCAGAAATAAAGGTAAATATTTTTTTTATTGAGTCTTTCACTTTTCATTCGATCTGTCTAATTTCATCCCTTAGGGCAACTCTCGGTAGACTGTCTAGCCGTACTACCCCTCCACTTATATCTCGAGGGCCAGGCCTATCATCCAACCTTGAGAAACGTCACAGACTCCATTAGAGACATGGTCCACTGTCTCGTGTCCTTTGAGACCTGGTCAATTACAGTGACTGTCACACTGGTCGAATCTGTAATGTTACCAAGATCTCCTGTCAAGGACTGTACATATGTATAGGCAACTGTTGTACGTAGGCTGCCATTGAGGAGAAACTGAAATGGGAGTGGGGGGTCTTATGACAGAAGCCAAAATTCAGCTGGTCCTATTCAGCTGGTCCTTGCGTTCCGGTCTGAGCGGAATTGCCGTTTGCACGTATAGAAACGTCAATCGCAGCGTGATTCTCAATGGCTGAAGTAATTAGGTAATTTATCAGCGAAATTGCATGATCACTCCCTAAGCTTGATATACATATAACTCGTGACGTCGCATTCTGGGATGCGCGTCACAAAATCTGAAAGTTTGAAACTTGCGGCTACATCGTTAGGCCCTATGGGTGGGGGAGGAGATTCCGTGGCGTTAGACTGTGTCATATTTTTCAAATTTATACTTAACTCCCTTTATTCAGGAACAGCTTGTCCACCTATTTTTCATGTCTCGTTTAATAAATCAGACCAGGTTGTGGCTCCGTATTTTATTTCGGAAATTTTAGTATCTCTTCCTTGTAATTTCGAGTGAACCTCCCTAGTTTTCCAGTTTTCATAATTTTTCTCCGAAGTTCAAGACCCGACCGCATAAGAGCTGACCGTCGTAAATTTTGAAGTGGTTAAGCGGTACAGCTTCTCTGTACCTGGCGTTCATGTTTTTATGTGATTTCCATTCGTTCTCCAAGGTTGTCATTTATTCGTAAACACGATTTCTCTTGAAAATTTTCATTACAGCCTGTATATAAATCTTGTAATTATTGGGGTTCATTTTTTATTTAGTAAATATGACAGCAACCAAATTTTCTAATCCTTTTAAAATATTTTCATCCATCAGGTTTCCTGGTCCTGGTCAACTGCTCTGAACATCTCTCAACTGATCTGAATTTCATGACCATGGACATGGACTTTGTTCAGTGTGTCGATATCCTTCATCTTGTATAGGATCCCTTATACACGTGTCGCACAGCTAATGGAACAGAGAGAGAGAGAGAGAGAGAGAGAGAGAGAGAGAGAGAGAGAGAGAGAGAGAGAGAAAGAGAGCAAGGGATGAAAGTATACATAAGTCATATTAGGTAAAGAGGTTAGGTTATATATAATTCAACGATCTTTGAATGCTGTCATGTCAAAAATCTACTTACAGTCAAGTGGAGCCGGCGTCGAATTTACTTTTAAGGATTCAGATCTTTTTCCTCAACGTATCGTAAGACGTAATGTGGGGTCTACAGAGAGAGATGGGAGAGGGGTCGCAGTGGAAAGGCGTGTGGGCGATATGGTTGGGTTGAGAGGATCGAGAGAATCGAGGATACCGGGTATTGGGGGGTGTACAGTAAGGGGGTGGTCTACTGGGGATGCTTCAGCATGTTCCGGGGCAGCCCGACCTGTTCGAGAGATGCTCATGTAGCTTCGGGAGCGAATCTGCTTTGACCAAGCAGCGGTAAACATTCGCCCGGATCACGGATGAGAGAGCGAGCCATCCCCTAGAGCCTAAGCCACCCCGCGACACCCCGAATTGCCCCTTTTTACGCCCTCGAGTAACTCCACTGGGCTACTCGAATCGCGTGCCAAATATAGCTGTGGCTTATCGTTAAATTCATGGTTCTCTCTCTCTCTGTCTCTCTCTCTCTCTCTCTCTCTCTCTCTCTCTCTCTCTCTCTCTCTCTCTCTCTCTCTCTCTCTCTCTCTTTCTCTCCCCCGCTGATCCTTGATCAAATAAATGGAATTCACTTCTCTCTCTCTCTCTCTTTGACCCTTTTTACTCTTAAATTTTCTGAAATCACCTTTTTCGCGTTTCTCATTACCAGATTTAATGATTTATATTCTGGATTTATTTTAAATGTTTTTTCTCACTTTACTTCCAACCATTGCTAAAACTCATAATTATCTAGGGAATTTCGGGAGATGCGAATCTCCAGGGTTTTTTTTTTGGATTCCAGCACATGAGATGCTGTTCTATGGAATCAGGGGGCCCACGACGTTTATTTCTCTTTTTTTTCTATATTATCGCTCTTATCTCGGTACTCGATGATAATAAGTCGCCCGTGGAAAATGTAATATGGCGCCATTATAACTTGACGCCCTTTGTTTCGGCGCACAGGACAGTGCATGATGCCTGGATGAATAATGTACATAGCCAATAAAGCGTGCAGAGATATATAGGGGTATGCAGGTACGGATGTAAATTAATACTAGGGATCCCTGAATGGGGTCCAGGGACAGACAACGAGCCGGATGACGTAGGCAGTCGAGCATCGTGGACGCTTTAAACGTTTTGACTGTCGTATCGCTAATTATGAGTATTTCGTGCATTTGAATCCAGACAGTAGCCGTAGCACTGTCCGTGGAAGTGCCGAGCGGTGAAGGAGAGTCACGTGCTTTTTTAAAAAGGGTGTCGGGTGGGAGAGGGAGTGACAATGGATTTGTTTGAAAAAAAAAAATCGGATTTCGTGATGGGAGTTCAGGATTTACCAGTTACTTGCTTAAAAGACCTACGTGATATTCGCCAAAGCTATTCTCTCTCATTCTCTCTCTCTGATTCTTTTATCTTCCTCGTGAATTTAAATCAATTACCCTCCCTTACTCTCATTGAGTATTTCTTCCTGTGCAGCCCCTGCACGATTTAACCTGGCTCTTCTGGGCACCACTCATTTACCTCTAGGCATCCTGTCAGCTTCAATTTGAATCTCCCGCCTGGACCCCAAGCGAATTTGAATAAGGAATCTCTTTTTATCCAAAATGTTTTTATGCCAGACGAACGAAGATCCATGCTCCACTAAGATTCTCAACTGAGATCTTTTTTATACGCTTTGGATTTGCCATCTCTCTCCCTCGCGTCCTGTTAAGCCAAGAAATATTCTTTCTGTTTCAGTTTCGAGCCTGTGGCGAGCCACCGGAAGTCTAGTGAGCGTTGCTGTTCAGGATCGCTGGGCGAGGGAAGCGGAGGAGTCGACTGGGCGGTGAGGTTGCTAAGTGTACCGGGTGATTCGATGCTGAAAGGATCCTGAGGAAGGATCGAAAAGGAGAGGAAGAAGTTTGAGCAGAGATGAGAAGACAGAGAACAGGAAGTGAAAGCGGAAGCAGTGGTAGCAGCGGTATGATGACCTGATGAGTCCGCTCGGTGAGGAAGCTGAGGAAGAAGCTGACGAACGGGCATCATGAACGAGAGTGACGTCTACCTGCTCGGCTGGGAGGAGGCGATCCTCGAGCTCAACAGAAGCTTCTACAACGCGAGTTTTCCAAGCAACAGGACCCACAACGAACTCTGGAATTTGGCGTCGGAGAGGGCTGCCCTAGCTATAATCCTCTTCCTCTTCTCCGTGGCTACGGTCTTTGGTAACATGCTGGTTATCCTGGCAGTCGTGAGAGAACGCTACCTTCACACTGCTACCAATTATTTTGTGACGTCACTTGCATTTGCCGACTGCCTGGTGGGCCTGGTCGTGATGCCCTTCAGCGCCATCTACGAAGTCCTGGAGAATCGGTGGCTCTTCACTACAGACTGGTGCGACGTCTGGCGCTCCCTGGACGTACTATTCTCCACTGCATCGATCCTCAATCTCTGCGTGATCAGTCTGGATCGATACTGGGCCATCACTGATCCGTTCACCTACCCCACGAGGATGAGTAGAAAGCGTGCCGCCATCCTCATCGCCATAGTCTGGATCTGCTCCAGCGCCATTTCCTTCCCTGCCATAGCCTGGTGGCGTGCTGTTCGCACCGAAGAGGTCCCCAAGGACAAGTGTCCCTTCACGGAACACTTGGGCTACCTGATATTCTCATCTACGATCAGCTTTTATCTACCTCTGTTCGTGATGGTCTTCACGTACTACAGGATATACAGGGCGGCGGTCATACAGACCAGAAGTCTGAAGTTGGGCACGAAGCAGGTAATGATGGCTTCCGGTGAGCTTGAGTTGACTCTTCGTATACACAGAGGCGGCACGACGAACGCCGACGCCAGGCATCTCTTTCGCACTGCGTCCAGCACTCCTGAGGACCTTCAGGACCTCGAGGAGCCGTTGACGGCAATTCACAATAATGGCCTCGCCAGGCTACCATCCACCAGGCTCAATAACAAACAGCATCTCGGCAAGAACTTTTCTCTTTCGCGTAAGCTCGCGAAATTCGCGAAGGAGAAGAAGGCTGCGAAGACTCTTGGTATCGTGATGGGCGTTTTTATAGTGTGTTGGCTTCCCTTCTTCGTGGTCAATCTGTGGTCGGGATTTTGCACCAGGTGCATCTGGCAGGAAGAAATAGTCTCTGCTGCGGTCACGTGGCTGGGATGGATCAACAGCGGCATGAATCCTGTTATCTATGCCTGCTGGAGTCGTGACTTTCGACGGTGAGTCCTTCAGTTTTATTCTCTTACTATTTATAATTAATCTAATAGTTCAATTAGTTTTCAAGCAGTCCAGTTTAGTGCTTACATTAAATTCCCATGGTTCCTGTGGTACACCCTCGGAATTCCAATATTGACGAATACCAGCATTCATCAATGACGCTCATCTATACCCTGAAAATTTTAAAGGTACCCAGGAACAGGCCCTGCCCCATCGATAATGCAGCACCAAGTAGACCGGATGCTCGTAACTTTGAAAACGTGAACCATTATTCAGTGTCGTGGCTTACATAGAAGAAGGACTCTCTTTCTCTCTTCCTGTACACCAGGTCCGGCAAGCTGGATCCCTCTATGGACCAGTCTACATAATGACGAGTATCCTACGTGCCATGTGCTACGTGATGCATACAGCGTACAACGACTACTGTGCTCTGGATCCCAGGATACGTTGCCTACGTGGGCTCCTTCTTCACAGGAGTTACATGCAGATTGAAAGGACGCGGGCAGCACTTCAATCCCATTAGGGCTGTAAGAGGCTGCCAGGATGCTAAGATGTCGCTAAGAGAGACGCAAGGCATGGATGGTAAGATTTGAGAAAATAGATCTTTTCCACGGTGGTCCAAATGAGAGTGGGATTATAATGCCGAGGTGAATGGGGTCGTACTGGGTCGGGAACATTCTGGACGCGAGGGTGGATCGACCAAAGGACGACGATGAAGAGTATAAAGACGACTTGGAGAAATTCAGCAACGTGCTCTTGGCAATTCAACGGAGTGCTTAAGCAGGCAGATTCGTATGCCGTCTGGATCTACTGTCTATTCTATATTTTTGTTCCGACTCTTTTTTCCTACCCAAAGTAAAACCTAACTTGTTTTCGGGGCTCATGCGGATATCCGCTGACTGCAGGGTTCAGGGTCACTCGAAGGGTATGAAAGAATGGAAAAGTAAAGAAAACTAACAAAATGAAAAAGAGATCTGAAAACTCTAAGCGCGTCCACATGTGGCGACAGTGGACGTCCCGATCATATTTTGACTGGCGGATTGACTTGCGGCTCGACGTAATCGACTATATATAGCGCTTGGAATTAATTTACGAATTTCGAAATTGTTTACTCCCTTCGTTATAGTCAAAACAATAGGTAGAAAATTGTACAGAAAATCTGCACCCCTCACGGGGTACTCCTTTTACATTTCTCAAGGTGTTTACAGACGTCGTTACAGAGGGTAGCTAGGAATAATATATAAGGGGCGTGTTTCTAATTTTACAATCCATGAAAGAGGAGCGACGCCTGGCGTCGAGACCAAAAATGTTCCTTTAGGAGCAAGGTAAAAGGATTGTATTGATGAAGAAGAGTACTGAATTCGCATGGTACGTGAAAATCAAGCTTTGTTCTCATCGCCCCCCCCC
>NW_014332941.1:131484-139267 GCF_000341935.2 Cephus cinctus | reverse complement strand
TGATTTCACCGAAGCTTTATAAAGGCGCTTCTCTATGAATCCATTCGTCGCCCGGATTCCATCGCTGAAGAAACTGACATCCGAACAAGGGTACACACCCCAAGTTTTGAATTCTCGAATTTTCTCATAAAATTAATTCATCTTATTGTACAACAGGAGCCTAAAGTCGATGCGTACATTGGATGACAATCAAGGACATCACCCCCCAGGAATTAAGCTGCTTTTCCAAGGATGAATCCTGTGAGAAAATCCATATTGCAATTGGCTGCACTGCCCGTAACACGGTTTTCGAGTAGATCACCTAATGCGATCAAACTTTGATGACACACAGGTTGCTGCTTGAGCTTGCCGAGGTGCTGATGAAGAGGCTTACAGGATAGTTTCTACCTTGAAGAGGAATAGCTGAAAATGATTATACACACGAGGGCTACCAAGTGGATGGATGTTGAACACGAGCCTCCTGTGTATTTCGAGATTGCAGATGAACTCTGAACGAACGCGTGGAGTATAATCAATGGGAATCGTGGCTTGAGCTCACAATAATAATAACGTTTCCGCTAATTGGCGGTATCAGCCAAGTTGGTGGCTCCTTTCGTTCAGGAGACTCCTTTTGCTTTTTCAAGCCTTTGAGTACTCTGATTACATTTAAAGGGGATATAGTTCCAACCGTTAAGACCACGTCTGGTACTTTCCCCTTGCTCTCTCTCTCTCTCCCGTCTGGTACCTCTCTGAAGTAGCTGCAAGAAGATGAAACAAGAAGCTGTAAAACACAGCGAGCAAGCTTCAAAAGACGAAAACGGAAAAGCTAAGGGATCGTGTAGCATCTCGTTAACGGAGTTAAGTCATGGCGTTGCGATGGGCACGAAAGTCGAGACGTCCATGGAAGGGAGAAAGCACGAGGTACCTTAAAAACCAGACCTCACACCTGGGCGCTAACGATTTATTTACAAGTAAATATGATTTATCGATTGAATGTAAATAATCGGCTGATTGGTCGTAGCCCGAAGTAGAAGCCGGAGGTTCCTATTTACAGAATCCCTTGGGCTGCTCACCTGTAAGCATCCCTTGGCAAGCGAGGGGAAGTTTTCTTGGAAAATTTAATTCCCTCCGATCGCGACCTCAGAGGTCTCAGGACCTGTAACAGGGTTGTCAACAAGACCTTAAACAACAGCCAGTACCTTCGAGTAATACAGTTCTATCCTTTCCTTAAATACTTACCCCTTACATTTTCACCCTTCAGCCTCCGTCGAGTCTCTGTTCCCTGGCAACCTGGTCTGCAAGAAATTTCAATCAATGGCCATCCTTCTCACCTCATCCGGCCCTGGAACTGCTTGATACCAGGTCGTGTCTGTAAACAATTCTCAACTTCAGACCATCAACTACAGAGGAGTGGATGGTTCTTCTCGATGGGCTTCCGAATTCAATTGGCGCAGCCGTTACACTGTGACGTAGTGATTGTATCCAGTGGCGTCTCAATAAGGCGAGAGACACCCTTGACAAACCGACCGACAGTGAGTGTGGGTCGATCCAACAGGCAGTTTCCAGTTAATTATTTATTCCGTACAGTCTCGTCGCATTCTTCTCTCTCACTCGGTTTCTCAATTATTTTCATCTCCCTTGTCTCTCGTTACTGTTTTTCTTCTTTCTCTACTCCCTTGGGTCTAAAAGTTCGTTCACCCTCCCGAGGTCCAAGTGCAGAACGCTCGGATC
The DNA here is from genome assembly GCF_000341935.2 of Cephus cinctus. Lineage (NCBI taxonomy): Eukaryota > Metazoa > Arthropoda > Insecta > Hymenoptera > Cephidae > Cephus > Cephus cinctus. The sequence continues at coordinate 137,557 of NW_014332941.1, read as the reverse complement.
AGGCTGATATATGTATATATCTTCTTTTCCCCAAATTCTTATCGGCTCTCCTCAGCATCCGTGTATCTTTCTAGAATCCTATCTCTCTGAAACGCTGGACCAAACTAAGCTGCAGTTTAATCAGAAGTGGATAGTTACATACTGAGCTCTGGCCTCTCCTGGATCTAGTTAGATACATATATATCATGAATAGAGAGAGAGAGAGAGAGAGAGAGAGAGAAGCAGACATCTACAGACAAGGAGAGTCCAGAGGTGAAGAGAAATCACGAAGGATTTCTCAGGATATTCGACCGGAAGCTTCTAACTACCTTGAAAGTTCACGAGAGCCACTTCCACCTTCGTAATTTCAGTCTTGAATCGGATTCAACGGTTCGCCAATACGCGGCTGTTTGCTGGGTTCACCGAAACTTCTATCAGAGTGGTAAGACACTGGAGGTATGGAGAAATTACGTCAAGGCTAAACAGTAGAACCGATACGGATTAAGCTGAGGTCTGGTAGATACTGGATACTCCCACTTTGCGTTACTTGATACCAATCGTAGCATAACTTGTGAATCGCTGGAGATAACGGGAGGATTGGCTATCAGGCTGATCTACGTTAACATTACCTTATCTATGGACGCAGGAACGTTCCTGGAAATTCGTAATCAGCAATGCAGTATGCTAAGAGACTGTTATGTATGAGGTGGTAAAAATTGTCCTTTGGTTTTCTTATGGGTGCTTTACAGGGACGCTGTAATTATTTTATTGAACCAGAGAGCGTCTGGAGTCTGGTTCTTAAGAGGTTTCATATTATTTCAAATATTAAATTGTGACTGAGTGAAATATTTTATTGAGATCTGTGAACATTGACCAAGCAAAAAGTTGACAGAATTTAAATGGGTGACGGGGTATTGCTGGGTGACTGGTTGGGGTGCTGACTGGCTGAATTTATATAGCACGGTTATATAGTGCAGTGCACACAGTGTTGTTTATAGAATAGATCGAAGTTATGAAAATAAAAAATAAAAGTCGAATTCTCTTATTGGCTGTAGGGAACATAATTTGATAAAGGGATTGGTGGTAAAATAATTGAACGAGGTAGGTAGCGTCGGCGTCGTGACGCCCTGGGCCGGGGTAAATCTCTTGGATAAATAATTAAAGTCGACCCTGGACTAATTGAAATTCGAACTGGCGTGACTGAACGCTTGGGGGCTCCTATGCTCCCTTTCACGGTATCTGGAATTAGCTTATTTATTCGCACGATTACGTAAACACTTGATGTCATTAACTGATACTCCTTTCTGTGGTGGAATCGAGAAAGGCTGACAGCTTAGTCGAGGAGAATTGGAGGGACGTGGATAAAGGGGATGAGGGTTCTATTCGTACTATTGCTAACGCGATTCTTGTACGCGATAGAGTCACAGAGTTAATGGGGGAGAGAGAGAGAGAGAGAAAATTAGATAAGTTATCTAATATAGGTGTATGTGCAAATATACATATAGCAAAGGATAGCGCTGATGTCAGCCAGATCGCGAATGCTGCCTCCGCCTGCTTCAGATATAATTTATACTTTGATTAATTAGTCAAATCGACGTGAATCCCGGGAACAAGTTCCCCGTCGTATTAGCCTTTGCTTAACGCTTACGAATCAGAAACTTCTTGTCGCCTCGTACCCAGCATGTTGAAAATCCAATTTCGCGTGCTTCTCATTCTTTCGAATAGGTTTGGCAATGATAGGCCAGATGGCGCCGCAGTCGAACGAATTATTTTCTCGTTACACGCCGAACGACGTTCCTTCAGTATAGAATCGTACGTGTATCATGTGATTTAAAGTCTCGTTGATAAACTATCAAACCATAATTTCACGAATGTAATTTGCGAAAGCTCTTCGGGTTGATCGACAAAGTAGCAGGGCGCTAGCTTCCATCAAAGTTTTACGACTCTCTCGCTTTCGCAGTGTCCATTGTTCCTCCGGGGAAGCGTTAATCATTTGCCATAGACACGCGAGTTACGAGAGGTTACGCACCACTCGAGTATACCAAATGAACGAGCGTGATGAAACCTCACGTTGGAAATTCTCTGACGTAATTGTGCCAGTGTCGAAGTGCGTGGATTTATTGTGAATCGAACGAGTGCTTGACTGCAGCACGGCGGACCAATATCTTTAACGCATTCATCGTAGATCAGCTACTGCGCATTCAGGACCATCAGCAGGGATTTCAAGTAACGTACAAAATGAATACTCCATTAAGATACCTCTATTAGAATTACCTTAAACTCGCTAGTTCGATTGCGTTATCCTTTATTAGACTAAAGAAAATTGAGTTTTCCATCTGAACGAAGAGAGAGTAAAATCGATCCCTCCGACGTTATGGCCAATGGATACCTGTCGTTTCGATTCTCGTGTAATGGCAATAAATTTCCGTGAAAATAATTTTCGGAAAAGCACGTAAAAGGCATAAAGGAAATAAGAAAAAAAATCTCCATTAAGCTGAGAAACCTCAACTGGAAGACTCAAAAGATAATCGCAGCTCCTATCTAAGCTTTTGTATATACATATATATACAGGGATTGAGTAGGGCAGGAGGAGAAAATTTGCATGACTGTACTAGGACTTGGTTTCTGTATCCGCTTTAACGGCTCTACTAGGTATTCATTCATTCTCTTTCTCTCTCTATGACGTTTCTTCTCCTTTTTTCTCTTTCAGGCACTATGTCTTCTCTTCGTTCTCCGCTCTCGAGTAGCGTCCTCCAAAGAATGTTTATCCCGCGGTGAACGGAATGTTTTATTTATGGTCCTTATACGGGAGCACGGCTGTTAACGCGAAGGCATGGGGAAGAGTGGGCTATAGTTGTATATACCTGTACACGTATATATAAATATATAGAGAAAGGAGCAAGAGAGAGAGAGAATGAGGAAAGTTTGAAATACATTGGAGTAGGGGGAAACTGCTCTCCCCTCGCTTCCCTGGAGTTTCCGGCAGCCTCGCTTAATCCTGTCGGTTAAAACCATGACTTTTCCTACCCTCCATTTCGAAATCGTGATTCGTTCGACAGGGGATGAAAAAAAATGAGCGTCGCCTCTACATCGATGCCTCGTGACGTAGCATTGTAAATAACAGCCAAGCATTCATTCGCTAAAAGGGGGGCGGAGGGGGAATCGAGTGACTTCGCGACGTCAACTCGATGGCCTCGCATGTACGTATATATATACATATATATCCTGTGCTTCCTTGATGTCAAAGCTCTGACAAATTTTGAGAGCGTCATTCCACCCGAGCGTCTCTTTATCTAAGCCAAGACAGTCTTGACAACCGAAAATCTTTTCCCTCGAGAAAACTGGCTTGGAACATGCTTTTCCTCTTAAATAAGAAAAACTTGAAAGTTTTCTCAGCATTCTATTGGCCTCCTGCTCTTGAGGACTGACGTTAGTTTTTATCGAAGCATTCAAGCGGGACACTCGGGACTGATACCTGGAAAAGGGGGGAGACCTGGGTGGTAGCCGAGGAATGTTGCGCAATTCAAAAGGAGCGATGATGGGAAAATAGAGAATTGTTTTGTCTACGACTGCAATAGCTTACGATGAATATTTCAGAGTGCCGAGTTCAAAGGTTACGAGGGTTGTAGCCGTGCAAGGCGAGGCACGTCAGAGGGTTGGGAAATATGACTAAACCGGTACAGATAAAGGCGCTGGGAACGATAAGACGGCCGAGCAGCCTGCCAGATGAGTAACGCTCCATATAATTCTCTTCTATCTGGTGAAGATATATTTATGTGATATATATACGTATATGGTTACGAATGTGAGGGAGAGAGAGAGAGACAGAGAGCCTAGACCACCTCGTGAAACTTCCTCCTCCTTGCTGACGCTCCGTGCACCTTCCTAGCCCAGGGTCTCGCTCTTTCTCAATACCTCTCTCTACCCTCTCCCTCTCTCTCTCTCTCGTGCGCGGAACTGTCTCCCTCCCTACGGACGTTGCTCCACAGCACTGTCAGCCATGTTAACTCCAACGCAGCCGTTAACCCAACAGGACTTCACAAGGGCTGTTGCCCGTTTACAGTCTATCGTTCGTGGCCAGAAACCTGTTTAGCCCTATCTCGTAAACTAAATATCCTATAGTTGCGATCACGTCGGATGGTCTTGGCTCGGTGGGGTCCGACGTCCGATTGCCTTTCATTGCCGTACGAAATTCCCGGGCTATTCTGATTTCGGTTGCGGGCTATTTTCATTGGTCCAATCAGACCTATACCCCTATTGGATTCCGTAGGTTGTATCAATGATGGTCATCCGATTCCTCGGTCCTTAACAGAGCCCCTCCCATCCACTTTCCCCTGTTCCCTCGAAGTCTTATCGACGTCTCGTCAAGTAGCTCCTTTGACAACTCGATAAGAAATTAGCTCGGCGCGATGCGGTCAGAATTACCGGAGTTATATTACAAAGTAAAGCCAAGTTATGTACGCCCTGTCCTGGTGGAATCTGCTTTCCCGGCGACCTCAGCTACTCGACTCCTTAACAAGACGTGAAGCCAGTCGGAGCTAACGATCAAAAAATAATGGTCTTTAAGAAGCCTGCTTTGCAAGATACAGCCGGGCTCGCCGGTGCAAGGTGGGTTGCTGGGTGAAAAAGAAAGGAGGGCGGACGGGGGAACGTAAAAGAAAAGACTATATACAGAGCGGCGACGAGCCATTAATTACAGTTGGGGTATCTGCTGGACGTCTAGCCAGCGATCACGTCGCCATTTTCTATCCTTTGAACTGTAACGGCTCGGCTGACTCGGATACGGTCTGGACTGTCAAGGGTGCGTGCACACGATGATAACACTAGGTCGGGACAGCCTTGGGATTCATCGTGATCGAGCACCTGGGGGAGTCGGACGAAATGAACCCGAAGCTACGTTCGCACTTATCTTTTTATATGGTTAAAGTTCTTGAGAAATCAGAACTTCGGTACAGTAAGGCGCGAAATTATATCGAAACGTAAAAGTCGGGCTTGACTGTACAATCTGGCGCCAGTGTGTGCGCGCGTGTAAGTGGATCGCGCATTCCTGGAAATTGAATTGGGAATAGTTTCGAACTAATTTTGCGGAAGCGCGGCTCCCGGTACGATGCGGGGATACCGGAAATCCAATGGCCGCCATTTTGTCTCATACCGTGATCGGCCGCGAGAACGAATAAGTAGAGTTAAAAGTGAGTCGGGCGTTTTGGGGTTGTTATACAAGAATATTGGGACTCGTCCGTTTGGCTCCTTTGCCGAATCAACCTCTAAGCAAGCGTAAAGGTCTAGGAGCGTAAAGCGTCTAGGATCCACGTGGTGGACGAAGGGGGGTCAGGCACGATTCGTCTCTAGGATTTACAGACTGTGGACTAAGTGCCTGCTCTATGGGCGTAGAGCTACGTACTGGGTCGTCGTGAATTTAAGGGATGGATAATTACTCCACCTAAGGTCAACCCAAAGGAGGTTGAATATCTTGCGTCACATTGTTCGCGGGAGGTTAGTTTTGTTGAAAGTTGAGGTCTCGTATTTACCCCGTCGAGAACATAAATAAAACAAGAGGTCGCCGTAGTCTCGCTGCCTACCGCGTGTGTCTCTCTCGTGGCTTTAGGACCGTCTGGGTTAACGGAGCTGGCCACGTTCGTAGCTGGAAGCTACAGGGTCGCACGCGGGAGAAGATACGCCTGGGAGTAAACTAACGGGCGCCGTTTAATTGCTGTACAAATATCTCTCAGTGGGAATTCCGTTTACGTGCACGTTTAACGAGACAACTTGTCTCGAGTGACTTCGACCCCGCTCTACAGGTCGATCGGATGAGCCCGAATCTGCCGTGTCTTGAGAACAAACCTTAGGAGAGGTGCTCCCTTTTTTTTTTTTTTGGTAACTGCCTATAATCGAGGACCTTGAACTTCTTGTAGATACGGTGTCTGTAACTGGTGTTAATGAATTTTCCTAGGATGCTGCTGGATCATTGGGACTCTGATCCGAGGTAGATCGGGCTGCAGGGATGCTGCGTTACAGGAACAAAAAGCCACGGGGACCACTTTTGTTGGCTCTGATTAATTTTAACCCTGTTGACAGTGTGGTGGGGGGGGGGGGG
>NW_014332941.1:130084-131353 GCF_000341935.2 Cephus cinctus | reverse complement strand
GTGTGGGGGGGGGGGGGGAAGAGTTGTCCGAACGATAAGAAAGAATAAGGGGGTTGACGGGCCAAATGAGGGATTAAGGGGTTGAAATGGGACTGGGTCGAACAGGACGAGACTTTTGCCGATTAAGGGATGAGGGTGCCATTTCGATGCGTCCGCTTTGTGACTCTTTTGCTCGGGACGTATATATATATATATATATATTATATATTATGTAATGTAAATAATGGAGGTACCAGGGGGCGATTGAAACAAAGTCGGCGAGTCATAACGTAAGAGGGTTCGCCGCGTTTCTTCGTCCGCCATAAATTTCTTAAGCCGTTTATACCGCAAGAAACGATCCCGTCAAACTTTTAATGGGACGGTAACGACGTCGATGGGACGTCTCGCTTTGGGGCTGTAACAAGCAGGACAGAGACAGAGTACCTTGGGAAAAGGGTGGAAGGAAGGATATGGCGTTAATGAACGCGTCAGCGAATGGGTAGGGTGAGTTAACGTCGGTTTGTGAATTTTCAATGACGAAGGGGTTGGGGGGGGGACTTTTTAATCTTCTACGGGCGTCCTTTGTCCATTACTATTGTCCTCGTTATTATTATTATTTGAGGATGACCAATCTGATGATTTTATTAGAAATCTTTTAGGGGATGTTTTTCTTTTTTTTTCATATTTTCATGACCGTCCCGTTTGGAGGATTTTTGGTACAGGGACCACGGAGGCGTCGGTTGAGCGTCGGGACGACGATTTATTCGACGATCGACGCGCCGATTATCCAGCTCGGGCGAATAGACGATTTGGGGAAATGCGGCTGGGGTGCTGAGGGGCTGATGGAGGAGGGTGAAAGTTTGGGGTGGGAGGACACGAGGGCTCGAGAATGATTTTGGCAAATAGATCGAAGGACTCTTTGACTCTGACGAATTCGTCGAGCTCGTCGGGGGAAAAAACCCCTTTGGGAAATTTTCTAACGCACCCTCCACCCGTATTATAGTACTTGTCATGCATTGATCTACTGAGTTTGTATTTCTTTTTTTTTCTCCATCCCTTCGCGTAAAATACGACTTTCACCCCAGTCTCACTCAGGAATATCCAATCGGCAGCTCCGGGGGTAAGTGTCCTTGTAAAATAGTCTGCCCCGTCCCACCCAGCACGTTTCAACCCTTTCGCTCCATTCCCTTCCGGTGCCTCCCCCTACGGGAATCACCGATCGCGATGCTTTTCCCGAGGAAATAAAGGCATCCGTAAAAAAGTCACCCTATATTTTCAACCTCCCCCCCC
>NW_014332941.1:116425-129984 GCF_000341935.2 Cephus cinctus | reverse complement strand
CCCTGTCGAAATTCAATTACAATAATTTTTGCATTAAACTATATTTACTTTACCGAAAAACAAAAATCACGATTTTTCCCCCCAAAAACCACGTAGATCCAAGGGAGGAAAAAGGAGTAACAAATTGCCTAATCGAGTAAGCAGACGATAGGGATACCCAATATAATAACAATAGTACCGTCGAGGCACCCGTAATACCTTATCGTGTAATTAGGGGCTGGAAAAACAGAAGGGCGCTCCAATCCGTTAAGGGATGGCCGGACCAGACAGACCTGTAATGAATTTTAATGGGGGTGCCACCAGACCGGCGCCGATTCCCATTCGGGATGGCGCAGGGACGCGCTGGGCGTCCGAGCGTCCTGCCGAGGAACGCACGACTGGGAGTCAGTGCATTGCGTCACGTGTGCGGGAGAACGGCGGAAGGGATGATGGAAGTCCAGTACGTTGCTCTCGTTGGATTTCAAAGGGTTGAATCGGAGTGGAACGGAATGAATACGAGCTGGATGAAAAAAAAAAGGGGTCGATTCACATCGAGCACGCCGGACCGGAATATCTTCACGTATTTGTTCCGTGATATCGCGCGAGTGAATTTTCTGATAGCGTCATACGGCACTGTACCGATCCTGGTCCCTGATAAGGATTCCATTACGCGGGACCATCTTGTATCGCTTCCAGTGAACCGTCCTATCTGTCTGGCTAATATAGGTATCCGTATATATGTATATACCGTATACAGGTATACACGTTGGTACAGCCGGTAGTATCAATGAAGAGTCTCCTACCGATCCACGCGCTTCCAATCCCCAAGTCGGCAGCCATTATTATAAACAGTCGTCAGGGTCGTCGAACGTCTTGATCGTCGAGTATAATCCCCGTGACGTCACTGTACCGATCACTTTGATTGGTCCCCATTTTTTGTTTTCTCTCGAGGATACCGGCATCGAACGTCGAAGGGTTCCTTATCGGGTCTCGAAGAAAATTCTTATCGTCCCCATTCAGCCCATCTTTCCCATTCATCTCGTTCTTCGCAGTCTCCACAGGCTCTTGTATCCAAGCCGGAGGCGGGTAGGTCTGTCAAACGATCCAGAACAATTTTCAAATCTACCGGGGGGATCGCGTATGGTTCTCTGACCTTTGCCATAGACGCGAACGTAGCTCTTTATTGTCTTCTCGAAAAATCGCACGCGGCTAGTCATTAATTGTTAAGTGTCGTTCGAGTCGCGATCCTTATCGTAGAAGGTTGATTCCCCTGTGGAGGGGACCGGAAGTGTAGCGTAAGGAAAATAGAGCAAAGACAATTTCTCCAGTGTTCTTTGGGCTCCTCGCGTCAACTGCGTCACCTACGAAGAATACGAAGTTGGCGTAGATGGCGTTGGGCTCTGCTGACGTCACTCGCATTGCGCTAACTTCAGGCGGTACCGCATTGACGCGCGCCAGAGCCTACGTCACGTTTGCTTCTCTTTCTTTTCTTTTTTTTTTTTTAGTAAGTCATATTACTTCATCAATCCACATTTATATTTCCCAACATCCGATTTTCCGACTACCGATCTTCCAATTTTCCAGCCGACAACAGTTTTCCATTTTTCTAACCTTTCATCGCCTTTCGCTCTCCAGGATCCGATGAATATTTCTTGGCTGAGCGCCCAGTAGTTTTGCGCCATATTTTTGTCCCTTTTGTTTTTACATATACTTTCATACCACCTCTCTATCCCTCGTGAATTTCGCACTCGAATCCTCCCTCCGTGCCTTGTTCAACGTGAAATCCGTTTCTTCTTAATGGAATCAATCTGCCCGGAGATAAGAGGAATTCCCGGGCACGATCCGCAGGTAAAACCAAGTGCAAAGTGCTCGCTTACCAAGGCCGAATGGAATTTTGCCAAAGTAAAGAGAGCCGTGGGATATCGAGAACCCAATGAAAATGGTGGATAGGTATTGATGAGCCGTAAGACGGGCGTTTGTGGGGGTGGGTGGAAGAGTGGGGGAGATATTGAAACCCGAAGAAGGAAATAATTGCTACATTAAAGCAACATTGATACATGGTTAGGAATTTACGAATTCCACTCGCCTACCTCCGGAGAGGGTAACTTCTAACGCGGAAGATTTTGCCGGGATTGACTGGCGGGAAATTTAAATATTTTTCGATATCCTTAATATTAACGAAGGGCGCGAAGAATCTTCCCGCTCGACGCTGTTTATGCGTACAGGGTGCGTCGGCGAGCTCGAACGGCCTATGGATTATTAATTCCCTAGGAAAACGTCGTTGACGCAAGTGCTTTTGCCGTTTGCCGGCCATTTTGAATTTTCAACGGTGCGTACCAGTGCGCGTCACTCGCACGTAGTACAGGATCCTGTGCTTCGCTACGCCTAACACTTAATTGTGAAAAATGTTTATTGCTGTACGACCGCGCAGGCGTCTCTTCCTATATGCATAATGCATGTTGCGTCACCTGTGTCGTGCATTGGCTTCAATCTACTGCAGGTAAACGTCACCATATAGGCTATGAATATTTAGTGCGATTAATAGATAGGAGAATATTTATAACTGCAAATTTTTCTTTTTCTTTTATATAAGGTGGCTCGTGGTAAGAAAAATATAAAATTACCACTTCCGGCGAGAGACCAATGAGCGAGAAGCACGTGGGTGACACCGGCGGTGAGAAGGTCCGGATACCAGAACTTATTTTTTTTTTTCGCGAAATATTCCTAAATTCAACTCTCGTCCTTCAATGAAAACGCGGCGTCACGAAAGCGACGTAAGTCGATTCGCCAATTTTGTCGTGTTTCACGAATCGAGCTTAAAAGCTATACGTCAATGCTAGTAAAATTGGCTTTCCTAATTTCGAGCTTTTCGAGGAGACTGCCGATTTAAGCTTTGTCGGACGTATAATGGGCGACTTTTGAAACGACAACCGGATGTCCAGGGGGTTGGACTTCCTGTTACAGCCGGAGGAACTTAATGGGGAACAGTAATTGAGGGTTGGGGTTATAGCGGTGAAAGTACAGGGTGGTACAAAGGAGGAAGGATACACGCGAGGAATGTGGAAAACTGTCGGTTTCTTTTCGGCATCCGTATAGGATAAAGATATACTCGGGGACAGTGCGCATGAGAAAATTCGCCGTCGCGAGTGGAAATTCTTCTTGAGAGTCGCCAATAAAGTTCCGCCTCGTGCATTAGGACGGCGCCACTTTACCCCTTTATCTTTTGCCTTCCTCTTTCTTTATCTCTCCTGCACTTTCTCCTTTCCTTACACTTCCGATGGCTCTCATACGTATTACGTCCTACAGCGCTATCACGCTGTACCACCACGTGGCTTTATGACGTACTAAGAAGGGTACCATGACACAAGAAAGCCCTTATCAGAATCTCCAACCGCCACCCGAGGACTCTGACGTATAGCATATTTCTTTTTGTATCCATTAAAAAGTACCCCCACCGATAGTGAGCTTCGGGATAAATTTTTTTTTTTTAAATCGAAACCAAAACTGCAGTTCTAAGCCGGGATAACGTTAAGGGGACTTTCGGTCAGTCGGTCTCTGCATGAGTAATCTTGAATTTCAGATAAAACGTAGAAATTGCTGACACGGGTTATAGGTCACGTGATAAACGTAATAGCAGCGATTGAGGGGCGGGGACGGGGCGGGGATAGACAAATGGGACTAGGACGATTTTTAAGTAGGCATTTACGAGGGGGTGGCACCTAACCACCCTCAGTGGCTCGTTAGTCCCGTAATGTTGGTAGTCAGGATCGAAATTCAAATGGGGTCGCTCCGAAATATGGGCGTGAACCGATAGTTGGCTGCGGGGTAAATTTCGTGAAGTTAATTCGGAAAATAAAAAGCCGGAAGTCACAGTCAGATTGCGAGGTCATCCAGAGACAGTCAGTGACCTCGTTCATATTTACCGTATCCCGAAGCGTCTCTGACCTAACCTCTTTAACGCTTACGAACCTCCTCATGAATATTGTCCGAGGTAACCTAATACGTTGTTATATATATATATATTGATATAGGTAATTTGGTACCACTGCTACTCGACTTGCTCCATTTTATTTCTAATTTTGTAATAGCCTTCGATTTCACCCCAACACGCGACGCTTATATTCCGTTAAATCCAACCCCCTAAGGTCTACCCTTCGTTTTGAACCTCCTTCACCCCTCGTCCTCAATATTAACCCAAGCAGGACTAAAATTCATTCCCGGCGATCCCAGGGACTTTGGAAAGCCTAACTAACCCCTTGAACCCCTCCTTGTCACCTTATTACCTTGGGCGTCAGAATTTCAGCATGGTGACCCCCCTTCGTATACCGCTTCTGGTATTTTTCGCTTAAGGTTGTGTGTACGTGCGGTCGGTTCCTAATTTCTGTTTGGGCTTGTACGATGATCTGATGCAATTAATCCGGACGGTAACGCGTGTTTAATTGTATCCATTTGCCTCCATACGTTTTCTTCGGGCACGGCGATTAAGGCGACCTCTATGATTCTCAGGCTTTTCGAACTCGTGGCAAATTGACTGTACGCCATTTGACTTATCGCCAAGGGATATATCTCGGGTACGTAGTGTCGGATTTTCTTGGCTCCCATCCTAAAGGCGCAATGCTGGATAGGCGACGCGGTAGGACTACGTCGCTACGTAAGCACTGGACCTTGGATACATTATATTTTCCCCTTACGGGCTCCGGCTGATCGTTCCTACAGTTTACTGTAGTTTGCGACGACTTTGCGCACGAGCCACTATACTGATATAGTAGCTACCGTATAAGGTCGCGAAATTTCTCCAAAGTTTCGGAACGGACGAAGGATTCTGGTTGAAGGCAGCGACCCTGTGTTATATGTATACATATATGTATAATTCAGACAGTTTACAGTACGCGCCATTAATTCTCAAATCTAGGCTGCTACCTACGTCAACCTCGGAGGTTCCGCTCGAGGAATGCTGCTTTTATGTCTTTTACGTGTTTCCCTTGGTTGAATCCATTTTTTGGGGTTAGAGAATAGAGGGCACGGGGTTGTTGAATTTAAACCATTTTTTTGTTATTCAGACTCTCGCTATCTTTCGAGCCACTGGATAGACAGGGGGACAAATATATTAAATGAAGGTAGGAACTGTTACAGACGAAAGGGCATTGCAATTAGAAAGTCTCAACAGAGATCGGAAGTTCTGCATAACTCGTGAACGGATGGATGCTTGACTTTTGAATAAAAATCAAAATTTTCATGTCGAGTTATTCCGGGGAAAATCGAAGAAATCACGGACAAGCTGTTAAAGATCTATAATAAATGTCCATGCGGAGTCAGGACGGAACGTTGAAGCGAGTCCGAACTTCAAACACGTCAAATTCGTAATTTCTGGCTTTTCCCGAGATTTCTAGCTAACAATAGAAAATCTGCGAGTATAAGCGAAATCCTTTCCGTTCCGTAAGTCAAGCTTATCCAGTCCACCGATTTCAAACTTTAATCCACCTGCCAATTACGTAATTCGTATGATAATCATAGAAATTGCACGGCTAATTGTAACTGCATTACGTGGGACGTCCGGCTACCCCAGCGCCGCCTTACTTAATTGGGTACCGTTGCGTGCCGCCAGGTAGCGCCAGAGTCGTAAGTCAACCCAAGGCGACGTACGTAAAGTACCACGTGTAACTATCGCGCCTCACTGATATTTACCAGGCTAAATGTGAAATCGATAGACGCCCGTTGCTGTTGCCACTGTTGCTCCTGCTGCTGTTATTCCTGTGTATAGCATACACGCTGCTGCCACGGCTGTTACAACCGTTACTATTCTGGCAGCCGTCGCTGTTCCCAGTACTACAGTCAATACGTTCCCATGACTGTTCTCTTTGTCCGTTGGAAAAGTGTCGGGTCGCTCTGGATTACGCAACCGTGCCAGCCGCACAGATGTCACTAATCCTTAACAGATTGTTCGTACATGCACGTTAAGCATATGCAGCTCGACCTGCTTGACCTTGTTGATATTCGGTACCGCCAATGATTCATTCTCGACCTGTGTGAAGTTAACCCACCAAGTATGGATTTTCGTAAATTTTCTTTTTCACGTCGTTTGCGAAGCATTTGCATGCTTTTTACTTTCGTTTGCAGTCTCCAAGATTTTGAGGTACGGCAAATTGAAATTTCGGGAGGGCCAGATTCACGCTGGCCCACCCAAGTTGTAAAACTTCACACAGGTTCATTCTTGGTCTCCGTACATGGAAAATTGACCCACGTATCTCGTCCGCCTGCAGCCAATGCTAAATCTGTTATCTAAATTCAAGCGGCTTCCGTGTTAACGTAATTTCGAGGATATCGTTTACGCTAAGGCATTCCCCATTTTACGAACGTCTATTTACGGGGCCGCGCGGCTGAGGGAAGGTGAAAAATTAATGCTCCCAGTGAAGAATGCGAGGGGCGTCTGTCATCTGGTAGGAAGCGAGGTCGTGACCAGGATTTCGGAATTTGGGTTCAAACCTGTAGTCAAGGTCACGCGAGAAGAATTCGTGGATGATGGTACCTGGTAAAATGAATGACCGTCGACCTTGCTTTTTTTTCCGTATGATTTTCTATTTCGACGGAAAATTCGATTGATTTAAAAATAGACTCATGAACTTAAAAAAAAACCTTACCAAGTTACTTCGAATCTAAGCTTCCCACCGTACATTTGCTAACTTTAATATTTTGCATTTCTCGTTTTTCTTCGTCGTCGCGTCCTCCTTCTGCAGGGGGATAACGTTGTCAGGGAATAAGCACCCGGGAAGTTCGTAGCTCCCTTCGGAATAACTTTGAACGGGATGACGTAGACAGGGGAGTCATTGATAATTCTGAAGTATCTTCGAATATCGATTGGATTAAAAGTTTCGTGTGAAATGTAAAAAAAAAGGAATCACTCTCTGGTCAAATCCAATTCTTGGCCAATCGAATTGGTTTTCAGTGGGATTTCTCGCAGCTGCATGTAACAGTCTGTGTTATTTTCGTCTCTCCAATTTCGGACGCGGACAAATGGCCCGAGACTCGGGTCTCGTTAAGGTCTGGATCCTTGGAAGTTGATCTGGGAAATTGATATCGATTACTAACGGATCCAAGCGAACGTTCACGATAATATCCCAGTGTCGAGGACTCGCTATGAATTTTCCAAAAGTTATGGGAATCGCCTGTCCTCCTCTACCTCCCTCTACCTAGACTCCCCTCCTGGCTCCATCAAGATAACACGATGCGGCTGACTAGGTCCAGCTTCTTCTCTCAGCTTCCTTGGCGACGAGTGGAGCAACCAGGGGCAAGGGGTGGCGGGTCCCTGAACTCCATGGAACAGAGGAAGCTGTAGAGAGAGATTGGAGAGGGAATACTTCCGAGAGAAATAAGAATCGCAGCATCCTACGATCCCTTTATGGGGTCTGCCTGTCGCGATGGCGGATTACCTTTATTTTTATGTGTTTTTTTTTTTGTTGTTGTTGCGATTTCGCAGCGGAGATCGCTCGCTACGTAACAACCATCCCCTAGGCTCAATTTTCGAAGGGCTGGATCCCGTCGCTTTACGAGCTGAAGAACTTTCTTTTGTTTGTCGAGGCAAATGTGATCGTAAACTTCCCCTTCGAGGTCTGAACGGGGTGAACGGGTGGGGGGTGGTCCACTGTCGAAATCGTCGGAGGGCTAAACGAATGTCTGTTGGGTGCTATTATTGAAACGTTAAATTGGGGGAGGAAGAAGAGGGGAAAAAATTGTATCCTGGTGCCCGGAAAAAATTGTCGGGGCAGTGAAGAATTTACGGGAGTCGGCAAAGGGGTTGGGCGCTGTAAAGAGATACGCGAGGATTATCCGATGGAGATCGTCTATTTAAATATTCCTTCGTACCAAATGTTTTATCGGTTTGGCGGCCGCTGGGAGAAATCCGGAAATCCGGTCATTTTTATAGATCAGACCAAGAGCTAGTTAGGGGTGGGTCCGGGTAGTCTGGTTGTGGATCTTCCTAGTGAACCTGCTGGATTTGGATCGGACGGATGGATGGGACGGGTGGAGTCCTCTGGTTCGCCAAGTGGATACTTCCTGGGAAGTAGAGGGTGCTGATCCTCCGGTACTCTCTCAAACTCTTTCCCAGATAGGTACGAGTCGGGTGTATTAGGGATTCTACGTAATTTTCAAGATAACCGGGCTTTTATTCGCGTCTCCCCTAGTGGCCTTTCTAATACTGGATAGTGGATGAACCAGTCCATTCCGCAGTTTTACCTCTCCTCGTGGCATTGCTTGGTACGGTGCTCCTGCAGAGGTCATTGACAGGGAAAAGAAGAGAGAGACACTTTGGACGAGGGAATGAGATGGGAATTTGGAGACTCAAGGGAGGGAAAAAAAAGTGGTGGTTTCGAAAAATTTTTTTTTCAACCCGATTTAAATCCCATACCGACTAACGCTTGAATTTTTCGGGTATCCCTATGAGCGACTCCATTTTTCGAAGGGATTTTTTTTATGGATTATAGTTGACATTGATATTCGAAATTACGTAACGGGACGAACGCTCGTATCTGGGAAAGAGATAAGCCATTTACGTTTTGTAAGATCTTGAAAAATTTCCAGAGAAATTTTTACGCCTAGCTTTACAAGGGTTCGATGATATACAGCGAGGGAATCCCCTTTACCTTTGTAAAGTTAGTTACGAGCTAAATCCGCTGCGGCGCTGCGATAACTTTTCAAATGCCAGTTGCCCGTTATCGTTAGCAGCCACGCGGAACGTTAGAATTTTGAACTGGCAGTCGCCGTCATGTCGCTCGACGTGCCATTTGAGTCTTACCTTGTTTTTTTTTCGTTGTTTAATATACCTTGCGCACTTAGTTTGTTTGTGCGCACTACCGTGCGTACGTTAAGCTACCGTCGAGGCGTCAAAGGTTTAATTACGTTAATACAAGAACCAAGTCCACTTTGGCGTTTCGTGATGAACGGAACGCGGAAACGGAACGGCTCCAGGCAGTAGGCTTACGGGGCTGTAGGAATAAGATTACCTCCGAGGCACAGTGAGAGGGAGAGAGTCGCGGGCCAATTTACGCGAAGGAAAATTGTCCTTTCGGAAGAGAAAGGGCGAGGGGGCCGGGGGTATATCGCCAACTCTTGAACGGCATGCTAATCAATGGTCGGCAAACCCCTGGTGGCCATGTAAATATGCAAATGAATATGCTAGCAGCCAACCGCAAGAAAGAGCCTCGAGTAATGAGAAAGGGTTGTGCACAACCGGGCGATACTGTTTGCAAGCCCACAGATTAAATCCGCTCGACTAAATACATTTTCCTGTATGGTGAAACTTTCCTTCGTCCCATTGGATTCCATTTTGAGATTGACGTTGACGTTTCTCTAGCCTCGACTTCCCTGTCTTTGTGTAGCCTCGTCAATGGTTTAGCCTGCAGGTTTAACCCTTACTTCTTCCGGCCGACTCTTTAAATCTATTTAAAGGAGACGTGTCGCGATCGGAGGCTAAAGTCACGGCAGAGTAATCAAGACGTCCCCTGTACGATATCGAGAGACGATACTTTAGCACGGAAAGGGTCCCCAGGGAGATTTGAATCTAGTGAGAATCGAGCGCGGGAAATTCGAAAAAATGAAAATTTATAAAACGACCTACGTTAAGTCGATCTTTACAGGGGGTCGGGAAATATTTTATGGGGATCGAGGAGGGTTGATGTTTTCGTGAAATAACCCCAGGGACGGGAATGGAGTCGAAAAATTCAATGAAATTGTATTAGTCGGCCAAACAAATCCGGGTCACCGTGCCACCCCTTGTACTTCCGTTATATACTGTTCCTCTGCTTCCGGCAACTCTTCGGGAACGATACGAGCTTTCTTTTTTTCTTTTTCCTCTTCTACCCTTATTCCCTTGTTCACTCAGCCTCCTCCGGCACGGTTCGGCTATTTTCGTTCTTGCGTCACTTTTACTTGCTCTCTCCTCGTCGCCCGACTGTGTATTTACCCCTCCGATATAAATTAAGTCAATGGATATGGTTATGCCTGTCGAAACGAGGGAATTGGGTAACAGGGTAACAACCCTCGTGCACCCTTGCTCCATTATTTAGGGGT
Source organism: Cephus cinctus (assembly GCF_000341935.2). Taxonomy (NCBI): domain Eukaryota; kingdom Metazoa; phylum Arthropoda; class Insecta; order Hymenoptera; family Cephidae; genus Cephus; species Cephus cinctus. Next base: position 119,940 of record NW_014332941.1, on the reverse strand, counting down.
GCCTATTTCAAATGAAATTACCTTAACGCTATGACCCCGCGACTACGGCTACCCTTAGCCAAGTGTTATCCATGGCGTCTACGAATATTCGGCAATAGCGACAAACCGTTACGTCATCCGTGCATAAATTCCTGGGCTTTCTGTGTGACTGCGTAGCGAGCATAACGCAAGGGCGAATTCACAACGTAGCTAGAGCGACGATGCTCGCATCTATAATGGCCTACGCAATTTTGTTTCTACGCGAATACAAAAGATACCGATAACGGCTGGACATTACGAGTAAATATTTATCGTCGACCATTTCGTACTTGTGCATTGAAAATGCCTCTTGAGAAACAGCGACGATTTTTATCGCCGATTGAAAACCCATCGACCGAACGTAACACGTGCTGCGGATCTTAATAAGAAAACGTACTCTTCTTACTCCCATTATTATTTCCCTCGCCAGTTTTACGATCGTGCTGCACTTCAATTCTCTTTCGACGCATCGATTTACTGCTGGAAGCGTGCTAGGCGGTACGTGTATACGTACTGCCACGTGATTTTCCGACTCGCGGTCGCAAGGCGACTACGGCTACCGATTCGGATAACGTTATCGCTTTCTGGTTGTCTTCGAGTCGTCATCCTGATCGGGAGTCGATTGGAACGATCTCGATTCGGTTTAAAGGGACCATTCAGAGGAAAGTATAAGGGTCAGAGGATATTGGCCAATCAGAGTTATTAGTTACCGAATTTGACTATCGTCAAAGTCAGTCTGTCTTGGGACACCGATCGGGGTGCCTCGAGCTGCCTCGCGCTCTCGGGTTGTTTGTTGATAGTTTTTCTAGTCGCGTTGCCTATACGGTATAGGAAGTTCCCGCTCGCGTGATTCTCGCAATATTCCGAAAATCCTATAGATTTTCTGCGTGTCTTTCGGAAGTGCAGTGTTGTGCTATAGTGCAGTGCCCACCCGAGTGCCCCTGGATGCAGTTCTCGGCCTTGACGGATCAGCTGAACCAGCTCCGGTGAGGATTCCCAATTTATTAATTGGTGGAGGGATCGCGATTTTTTAGCTCCGATTAGCTTCTGCTACGTTCTCAACCAATTGCTCCGACCCTCTTTACCTCAACCTAGCAGCCTGAGCGGCCGCGCGTAACCGCTCGCCTATCCAGTTGCGTTTATGGATTTTACGCGTCCCAAAATATCAAGAGGATTCGTTAGCGCTAGAGTCGAGAGACTGAGTTGAGACTGTTCGAACTCAAATCCCAGGATATACCGGCTCGTCAGTTCCCGGCGCGATAGGAATTGGCCGGCGCCCACCTGGGGACGAAGGTGACGTAGGTCAGTTCTCGGATTTTTCTTTATCGATGATATATGTAACATAGCTGTGCGTAGTGTAATGAAAAAGTATGGTAGAAAAAAATCGGCCTGTGAAAGACGTTCAAGGAGAATACAGAATACAGCGTATACCGTACAAGGGTAAAAAGGGGAACGGAAGTCAGAAATAGGGGTGACTGTATTTTTTTTTTTTCATAGATTTCGTCGACAAAAGTTGAGTCTGTGGTATTGGAAATTGCGTAGCGCGGGTTGAGGGTTCGTGGGTCGGTGGGTGTAGTATGTGTAGGGGATCGGTGAATGGGGAGGTGAAGTATTACTTAGGTGTTATCATCGGGTTGACGAGGGTAGTAAGCAAAGTACGTATTACAATGGGGCGACAGCTGTTCGTCTCGTATCTTTGACAAACGACTGGTCGTCCATTTATGTAATTTACGTAGAATGACTTTTCTTCGTGGCGCATTTAGACTTTAGATAGGACATTTTATTATCTTTTAATAAGATCGCCAAGATAGTACTAGGAGTTACCGCGCGCGGCAGCAGCGCCGACTTTAAGCCGTAAAACTTGTCGTAATCCGAGAGTGCGCCTTGCCAACGTTATTTTTCATAGGACATACGAACGGTTTTAAATGATCGAATTATATATATATATTTTTTTTTTTTTTATAAATAACACCTGACAATTATTATTCTTTTTTTTTCAAAGAAAATCAACGTTTTACAGTATGGCAAAGTGGTGGAGGGAAAAAAAAAAATTGGCGAGAGAAAAAGAAAATGTCAAAAAATATTATTGGCGGATACAAGGTGGTGTGTGAAAAAGTCTAAAGGGTGGGCTAATGAAATAAGGGTATAAAATTATTCTACCCTCTAAAAGTGTGAAGATTGAATTTTTTTGTAAACATGGAATCTACAGGTATAGTCAGGTGTAAATGAATTCTTACTTTGTTAGCGAGGGGGCGGAGAGGGGTTTTATCTTGATGATCTCTAACGAGAGGTGGGATCGTGGCGGACGGATGCTGTAACAGATTCCGGACCGTCGGAGATTGTCCGTCGTTATCGGCATCTTCTCGGAGGAGCAACGAACCGTAAAACAAAATCACAGTGCAGCTATCTGTTCCTTTTTACCGGGATTTTTCCAAAAACGTCACAGACACCGGAACCACCGAAAAGGTTGTAATATTGAGTTTTCGGAGACGAATGGCAAAAAAAAGAGATAAATAAAAGATAAATTTTCGATATTCTCGTGAAAAATGGACACGCGTCCTCAAAGGTTAGGGATGGTTTCCAAGTGGGATATGTAATCCCGAAATAAAAAATTCGTGAATAAGAATTGAATTAATGGTCGTATAAATCAGATTCGGAGGATTCGCGCAGGGGTCATGTGGAAGGGGTAGTACATAATACGCAGTGGGTCGCGGAGGCGGGTGAGGTCGACCGACGAATGAGGATCTTAGTACGTTGGCTCGGTAGATTTTTTATGGAGTCACTCTACCCCCTTCGATCCCACGAGCCTTCTGAGCCCGGGGGCGGATCGAACTAAATTTCCCAGCTAAAGACTGTCGTTACGAGGCACCACGAGGCTCGGTGAATTTCGGCGAATAAGTGGAAAACGTAGGAGAACGATCCGGCACGTATATGGGGATGGGGGTTAAGGGATGAAAGTGAATGGGAGTTGCACGACGTAAGATTCTCGAAACCCATGATGGAGGGGGCAAGGACGTGCCGGGGGTGCAATTTGGCCGGTTACGCAGATAAGGCAAGTGGGTTCGCGGCTAGTCGATAGTCCCCAAGGTCTAGATTTTGCGTCGGGACGCCCGGCGCCACGACTTCTGAGGATCGGCGATACTGCGCGGCTACCGAAGACAGAAAGCTCCTACCCTCCTTTCTCCTTCTATTCCAGTCGCTCATTCTACGCGAGGACTGACCTATAAATCCGAAAAGTTTCCCTCTCTGTCTCTCTCGCTCCTACCTACTCTTCGCTCTCGCCGTCTCTCTTGCTCGCATTCGGATTCCCAGACGGGGTCCACAAACCAACCGGCAGACACTGACTGTTCTCCCGGGACGATTCGATCCGCCACCGGGAAGATCCCGAGTCTGATGCGTCGGGAAATATTGGACGGGAGTCTGCAGTCGGTTGGGGATGAAAAAATAATGTCGAGCACGTGATCGCTGATACTTGATGGTGAGGGGGAGGGGGGGTG
>NW_014332941.1:116050-116279 GCF_000341935.2 Cephus cinctus | reverse complement strand
GGGGGGTGGGTTAGGTCCATTCGGAGGAAAGGAACAAAAAAATGACTGATCCTTCCCGTGTCTATGAACGACGAGATGAAGATGGAATAACAAGATGGATCGTCTCATTGGGATTTATAAATTTATTTTAGATTGAAAAGGCATGAAAATTAATCGTGACGATGCGTTTCCGGTTTTTTCGAGCGTTGACGTCATGATCAAAAATTTACCTTCTCCCGACCCCCCCCCC
>NW_014332941.1:99240-115964 GCF_000341935.2 Cephus cinctus | reverse complement strand
TCCTCCTCAAATCCTTCATCGCGTAATAAATAATTTTTTCCTACGACTCATCGGTTGGCCACTTCATTTCCGGTAGGTTTATCGATGTCCGTCTTGATCTGGCTTAGACGTCAGTCAGTTTTTTCCAGCATCCTTCTGCCGGTCCAGAGACCCTTGTATCTCGTTCCCTCGTGAATTTCAGTCGCGCACCCTGCACACCTCGCTGCTCCGAACGTCGCTCGACTTCCGGTAAGCGGGAAATTCACTCGTTCGCGTCATTCCAATCGCTGATCCCAATCGCACGTTTAATCGTCATTTGCGGAAGTCGCTAACGAATTTTCAAGCGATCGATCGAACGGATCAGCCTGATTAGTCCGACGCAGTTAGGGATACATACGAAGTGACGTCAGTCATTCGAAATTATAGGATTGAAGTGATATTTGAATGCGATCGAAAAAAAAAAAATTTCATTTATCTGGATTTACAAACCACCCCCCCCCCCCCCCCCCCCCCCGTTGGGGTTGGAAAATTGTATTTTACAATTTTTTTTAAAGAAAAGAAAGGAAATTAGACCATACGCGACCATACGTTACCGTGGCGACGGCAGAGAAATCTCTGTAAAATTTGGTACAGAACGAGGGAGGCTGCTCTTCGACTTGAACGGAGTTCATCTTCGTCCGGCGCACCGTTTCATTTTTTTTTTTTTTTTCCCCCGTGAAATTCCCAGAGCACCCAGCCAACTTCTCGCCGTAAGACGTTGCGCAATGGTCGTAGCTCAAAGCGGAAGACACGATTACCCGCCAAGGCTCGTTCCCATCGTGGCGGCGTGAAAAGAGTATACGAGACAGGACGTATATATATATACGTTAAAAGGTAAAAGAGCGAAACGACCGAAGGATATAGTCGGTGCTATAAAAACTCTTGATAAACTTTGAAATCTCGTTAAATCCCGCGTTTAATTATCGGCGGATGACAGATTTTCCCAAGGAAGATCAGCGACGCGATAAAGGGGCCTCGTCCGCGGGACGTTCAGCGGGACGTTCAGCGGGACGTTCCTTATGGTTGTTTTTACGGCATTGCCCGTGACGATAGTGCTCTTATCTAGAATTTTAGATTCGGTCCTATAGTCGATTCACGATAAGTTTTACGTGCAGAATTTTATTGTCACCCGACAAGCATTCCAGATGGTTCGTTACATAGGGGGACGACAGGTGCCGCGTCGCGACGCTCTAGGACGCCGTAGAGCAGAGAAATACTGTATTCCGGGTACGTCGTGACGGATACGATAAACTGAAATTTATTTGGAAAAAAAAAAAGAAAAATATATGAATCGCATCCGTCTTTATGACTTTCTCTGTATTAAACGTTATTGCCAAGCAGGATATCGAAAACAGGCAATACCCGCAGGATCAAGTACAGTGTAGCGAGAAAGTATATCCTGAGGAATGAATGCTGTCTGCGACGACTGGCTCTCCTCTACCTCTCTCTCTCTCTCTCTCTCTCTCTCTTTTCCTATACTACGTATCTCTCCGTCTCTCTCCCACTCGTAAGAACGAGCCACCACGAGGGTTTTCAAGTAGATTGCAAAAGCGACACGTTCGGCGTCGACATCAAACGCAATAAAGTTTCGTTCGGGTTTCAGCTTGGCGAGAAGACGTCGCGACGCTCTGGCGTCGTTAAACTTGAAAATAGCAGTAAGCGCACTGTACTGTCCTGTACATGGTAGGCGAAGAGTCGGCCGGGGTCGGATAGTATGTACGCCCTATCAGCTGGCTGAGCTGAGGGATATCGGGGTCTGAGGGTTGAAAGGTGCGCTAGTGGGTGCTGAAGGGTCGAGAGGTCAGGTAGGGTGGCTGCTGCTGCCGCCGACTATACCCGTTATTGCCGGGTCAAAGGGCGATCGGATCGACGAAGGGTGCCAACTCGATGCACCACCCTCTCCCCCTTCTACCTTTGGCGAACACGTGTTCCCTGCGGTCGTTCAGCGTTACGTTACGTCATCATTGGACCATCAGGCTACCCAGGGCCGGGATGCTGGCTAAGGGTGGATGTTGCGGGGGTGATATTAAAATTTCCCTATACACGGACACTCCGGCAGGGATGCTGTGGCTCCTGCCTTTCATTAAGTCACTCTGATCCTGCCGATGTGGATCTTCCGTTTCGATGCGTTAACTGCCCAACCCCTTCTCATCTAGCCGTGTTGATATACACTCATGGTGTCAATTTATTTTGGATTTATATATATATATTTTTTTTGTCAAATTTTTACACGCAAATTATAATTGTAGTATCGAATCGATTTTGATATTTTACATGGTAAGGTCTTTGATCTTTTTTGGAAAAGGGACTTCCGGTTGTCAGACGCGACTTAAGGGTGCTGTCAGAATCGACAGAACCGGGCTTGTGGAAGCGACTGTAGCTAGAGGAGGATCTTGTGAGATGGTGAAAAGCGTCAGAGTTCAGTGACGTGAAGAGAAAGTGAGGGAGAATGAGGGGGTGGGTGGGTGGAGTATTTCCCCGAAAAGAGATTATAGTCACCCTAACTGTGTCGTACTTAAGGGTTTGCTGCTTCATGGAATTCTCAAAGAGCCATTCGGCTAATCTTACCCGGCGAGGAATCCCCAAAGATCCAAGATCTCTCATCTCAAGGACACAGCATCCCTATCGGTCCATGATCAGGCTATATCCGTGAATCATGTCTTATTATGCCTTAGGTACAATTTGGATGTCGATCTTCTTGAATATGCCTCTAAGGAAGATGCTGCGATTTATCGTGTAACCGTGGGATAAAAAAAAAATTATGAGTGAAAAAAATTTTTTGCAAAATTTTGCAAAAATCCTGATTTTACGCGATGCGCCGTATTCTGTGGTTAGCTAATTACGCAATACTAGCACGACCATTTACTGATTCGTTGATAACCGAGGACTTTAACGCGGGGATGTTCCCGGCATCTTTTTACTATAATCAAAATTCCAAATCCGCGGTCCTGAAAGTCTTCGAGAAGATTAACGATGCAAAAGACGAACTGCTTTCAACCCCTCGATTCGATTAGTTGGCTCTACGCGGTAAATCGTTTACTTTTGTCGAGACTCCCAAGAGTTTTCGCCATTATCCTGCCAATTGGAAAATCACTCAGTCCGGGAAATTTTGATTAAAGTAAGTTCATACTATATTTCGTTTGCCGACTGGTCCAAATCCCTTTGGTTCATTGGTTCCTCAGTTATTAAGCTTCGCTGATTCTCCGACAGAGTGCGCTGGTATCTGCCCACCGTATTCCCTCGTTTGTGGACATTTACGAATGTATATAGAAAATTAAATAGGACGATAAAAGAAAAAAGAGGGGTGGGGGGAAAGGAAAATTTGATTTTCTTTTAAAAAACGAATCAACTCGAGTCAATTTGTCAAGGTGACGTCATACCCGAAAACGAAAGTCTGATTGAGTCAGGGGTGAGTCTGGAGCGAAACCCCTCCGGGGGAAGATCGTTTCTACTAGCGCTGCTCCTCCCAGTCCCGATTGCCGATCAATCGTGCGATTAATGGATTTATCGACGACGATTTGGGCAGACTTCTATGTAGCGACGACGGGTACTTGGCCAACTAGTCGAGCGACGTATTTTCCACGAACGGGGCCGAATCCACGGGTTATTAGAGGCAATTTCGAAGCCTCTCGCTGTCTCTGTCCAACTTTATTCGATTTCCCGACGTCGCGACGCCCTTGCGTCGTTCGACCGCGTACCACCCATATAGACGAGCTTAAGTATTTTTTGTTTTCCGGAAAAATACAAAAAATGTCTATTTCAAAAAATATATAGAAAGTTAAATATCGTAGCATAAAGGCGCATTCGCGTAGCCGAGACTCCACTGGCGTCAGTAGGACGATATCGTCGCGACTTATTATCAAGATAAAAAGGGGTAACTAGAATCGGACGATGTCAGGTACGGCCCATTAGGGGCCCATAATGGGTCTACTAAATACGAGGATAATGGGAGGATTTTTTTGGGGTGCCTTCATGATCCACATAGAAATAATTAGAACACTTTCAAAGCAAGCCCCTGTTAGATCCTTTAGGTATCGCTGCTTGTGTATCCGAAAAAAAAAAGAAGTCTATAACGAGTCCTCCGCTTTGGGTTTTGGCCCTTGAGCACCCTTTTTCAAATTTACGTTTACGACCGGACGCAGTACCTCCCCCCTCCCCCATTTTTCATTAGTTTTTTTTTCATGTTTTTACTTCACATGGAGAACGACCGGCGGCACCCCCCCCCCCCCCCCCCCCCCCCCCCCCCCCCCCCCCCCCCCCCCCCCCCCCCCCCCCCCCCCCCCCCCCCCCCCCCCCCCCCCCCCCCCCCCCCCCCCCCCCCCCCCCCCCCCCCCCCCCCCCCCCCCCCCCCGCACCCTCTCCCCCTCTCACCCACTGGTAACAGCTATACCCGTGACACATAAAACGATACGAGAAAAGTCCAGAGAAAACGGAGAAAAGCTGATTATACACATAGTAGGATAAGGGTAGGTTTTCAACGTAACGATCGGGGGGAGGGAGGTGTGACAAAAGTCGAGAAAAATTTGGTGAAAATTGAGAAGCTGCCAATTCTCATGATTTTTTTCAGGTCCTCTCACAAACCCGTGGGAAAGCCTTGTTTTCTTTTTCCAGGCCAATTGGGAATTGGTAAGAGAGATCCCGGAGTGCCGAGAGGCCTTGGACCTGTTTGGCCACTTCAGTCGCCGAGACAAATGTTATTTCTTAACACAGATACGAGCAGTTATTTGTTTTCTCGTTCTACTCGAAAGATCCCTTATGTTTCTGTCTCTCTCTCTCTCTCTCTCTCTCTCTCTCTCTCTCTCTCTCTCTCTCTCTCTCTCGCTCTGGCGTGTTCCTTATCGTTCATCATCATCGGACTTACACATTTCTTATTTTCTTGACGTTGGCGTAAGGACTGGACTTTGGGGCGAAGCCGAGGTGCGGACCAGGGGCGGATAAAAGTGGGACGCCGGAACCACTCGGTTGGCAAAACGAATAAGTAACCTTATTACGGATGAGAGACTTCCCGACTGAAAGTGACTGTTGATTTTAGGAGCGAACTTTCGTTAATTAAGCTGCCACTTGATCGGTAGGGCTGCCGAGTGTCAAAACCACGTGGAACTTTGTCGGGAATATACAGTAGCATGGTATCTAAGTAGCATGCTATTAATTGAGAAACAATGCTAGTCGCGAGTGGCAGTCGCTTGCACGTGAACTTGCCTGTATGTAGAACCGTAGAACGGGGGGATGCTGGTTTCCCGATGCCTTTTGGTTACTTTCAATGGGCGATCTCGAGAGGGAAGGAAAAAGGTAATTTCAAAGGGTACGGACGCGGTCGGAATACACTGAAAGACGATGAGAAAATAAAACTCGTGGATTTGAATGTCCGCCTTTTTATTTCGCATAGCGAGAATCGGCGCTCGTGACGTTCCGGGCTCGTTGAAATTTTACTAGCGACCCACTGGCTTTATTTTTGTGAATCTCGCGTAGGACGCGATTTCTCGCTTTCACGCGCTACGGAAGTCGGCGATGTTTTTGTATTTTCACATTTTCAGTATATATATGCATGCATGGGGCTAGTCGTTATAGCGGGTGGGAATTACGACTTGAAAGGATGCCAAGGGTGGATATCGGGGGCGCGAAATACAAAGCGATCGTCTTTCTCGACTGGTGGAATGACATTGACCGTCGCGACGCTGCGGCGTCGGACAGACTTTACGTCGACGTTGTTTCAAAGGGGATGAAAATTTATCGTGGGGTAACGCGATATAGCACTCCTGATTTTCCACCACCCTACGTCCTCTGACCATCCGGGATATCCAAGGGTATCCCAGAACGGCCCTGGTCTGAGGTCGTTTTTTTTTTGTCAAGGTCTTGACCCTTTGCCCTTAAAAAAAGGGAAGAGCGAGATTTTTTCGTCGTTTAGCTTTTTTTTTTCTCTTTTACAGAGTAAAAAGGGATTCCGAATGACGGGTTCGAATTTAATGAAATTTTGCTATTCGGTTATCCGAACTTTTTTCAATTTTGCTCGAGCCACTTCCGGTTACCTCGGGAGCCCTCGGACTCTACCGGCTCTGAATCGCGTGACCTCGAGTGGTCGTCTAGTTTAGTGGGCAACGGCGCGGGGACAATTTACCCAAGGGTTTCTTTTTTTTTTTTTCTTTTGCAACCCAGACCTCCGGTAATTGGTTGTTACCCCCGTTAAAGGGATTAGAATGCAGTGACACGCCCCTGCTTTCTATTAGCGTCACCCCTAACTCTGATGTCTACATCCCCGACCACCCACGGGACCTACTCAAGCGCATAAATCAGCTGACCTCCCACGTGGAATAAGACCGGCGACTATAAACGTCCCTCTTTTGAAAAATCGGTATCGCGAAACACGAAGCATCAAACCCGTCCCTCTCTGATACGTGGGTTATCCCTTGGACGATAAGCCGAAATCGCCCCTTACACCGTGTCTGCCGATATCGTTTAGAGGACGTTTTTTTAAATACGACTAGGTGGCCGATTACGAAGTTCAAAGGTCATCGGATTGCATTGTCTATGTAATCGTCAGCCGTAGAGTACAGACTCGACTGGATACACTCGAAAAGTCCGTATCGCAGTCTCGCTATATTTTCCTTTTTTTTTTTCACGAAATTGGAAAATTAAACAAAACTTCTCTAGATCTAAAATGCATCTTGACCTAAAATTAAATTTGGGGCGAAATTCATTCGGTTCTTTTTAATAAAGGAATTTCGAATGGTGTCTACGGGCTGTCGGTATCGATAACGGCAGGGTATTACTATACCGACGTAAATCTCGGTTGGCGTAAAAAACAATTCAAAAAAAAAAACAAAAAAAAAACGTGAATTTCCGGAACTCTTTTTTTCCTTATCGGATAGCTGGCTCTAGGGTGCAATGAAAAATATGATTAGGCAACGCTCCCGGGGGAAAATCGAATCGGACCACAACTTTACGGTGAATGATAACCAACCGCTATACGGATATACGTATAGCATAGACGGGGCTGCAGTCTCCCTGCAGCCGAGTCTCTTGTGCAGGGATTGTGTGCAATATACAGGGGGACCTGCTCGGCTGGTCTGATATGAAAAGCCTCAGGATGAGATGAGACGATTTGCATCTCGATGAGGAATATTCGCGGATTTTCGAGTGCAAAATACTAACCCCACCAATATCACCCTTATCCGTCGGTGAAGGATGCTGGGCGACCTTTCCGGTGCACCTGTCGGAATATGGATTGGCAAGGGATAGCTTAAGGGGTATGAGTGGAAGAAAGGTTTTTTTTCTTCATTTTCATGATATTCCGGTAATTTAATAACTGTAAGAATTTTCATTTCACGAATTACCGGAAAAAAAAAAAAAAAAAAAAAAAAATAGACCCAGGTAAGTAAATTTGGCAAATGCGTCGCTTTATTGGATCGTGGACCGAATATCCCGTGAATTCGGAGTTCTTGGCACTAACGGCCCAGCACTAAGGGCAGCCAGACCGTACGAAGCGAACGGGCGAAGCGGTTGAATTTCATTAGAGCTTCCTTTTTGCCATCTTTTTATCATTTTTCGAAGCGATCCTCGTTCCTCTTGAGTACGACCTTGAAGAAAGAATTTCAAGATACAAAATATTTATGTACAAGATGACTTTATTAAAAAATGATAATTTACCAAGTTATTAAGAAGTTTTCCAGTCCTCGGCCCCTGATATTTCAAGTGCTCGAAAAATATTGTCTGAAAAAAAAATAAAATGAAACCGCAGAAGATACGTACCTTTATGAAAATTGAAGAAAATTTAGAAAATCAAAAAAAAATTTTCTTATCAGACTTGCACAGTACGAGACCTGCAATACCCGGAGGGTCGCGATTAAAGCCGACGCACAAATGCGAATAGTAAGAAGTACCAAGTGTAGCGGTTCCCATGGTACACAAGGTACAAGACGTAAGTCGCGAATAGAAATAAGCCAAATGTAAAAGAGAAAATCCCAAAGTTTTTTTGCCAGAAAGTCGGCAAAGCAGATAACCCCGTCTCGTAAGACGACTGTCGGAAATCCCTCGCGTAATAGAAATCCCCCTAGTAGCGACGGGGTCGAAGGTGGCGGATAAAAGTGAAGGAGAAAAAGGCAAATGGCGTAGGAGTCGGAAGGGCGGAAGGAAGTCAATGCCATTAAACGAGATCGCAGTGGTCGATACTATCGAGACTTTAAGGAAAAGGGGTGGCCTCAGCTTTTTGGCTGCTCCCACGGAAAGTCGAATAGAAAGAAGGTAATATATGTACCTTATATGGTATACCTTGGGTTTTGTCTGGATTCACGTCGGAAAGGATTCAGCATGAGGAGCGACGTTGGGTTAGGTTGGTGAGCCTTTGATATTCCGTTATCGTATTTTTTATCACGCTATCAACTTATATGAAAATTCGCTACTTTGCACACGCGCCTTTATAGAGAATTTTTGTTCTGATCTGCCGAATCTTTTCTCAGTGGGTAGTTTTGAGCCATTTAATTTAGAGCTTGAAGTTATCTTGAATCGATTTTTTTTAATTGTCACAATGGATGACGGAACTGCCGAAGGGTGCTCTACTTCTGGTTATGTGCTATATCTGGCTTAATCACCGCGAGGCACTTCCGGTCGTCCCAAACCTCAAGGAAACTGGTTAGAATGCGTCTTTGCTTTAATTTTAAAAATTTTTCAGTATCTCCAACATGAAGAAAAAAATTCTTTTTAACGCTCGACCGATCGAAATGAATATTGGAAAAAATTTGATACCCGTTTTTGGTTTCAACGACGCCGCAGTGGTTAACGAGAATTTACGAAAATCCAAAGTCCTCCAGGACGCTATTTAAAAAGCCCAAACGAGTGGCCAGGCTATCTCGGTCCTTTATCCCTTTTAATAAACGGTCCCTGCCGCGTTCAGTTAACGTTATCCTTGTCCGGGGACTCGCTTGAATTTTCCCATGCAAAATGTCTCTCGTAAAGCAAAGAATTTTTTTAATAAGAATTCGTACCTACATTTTTCCATCTAGCGACAACCAGCTGAAGTCAGGTGACTCTAAACTCTTCTTACCCGATTAAAAGCCATTTTACACTAAGTCATCTTCTAATTGATGTGAAATAAAAATTCAAATTTTCCATCCATAGTTAAATCATCATGCTGCTTCGCGTGTCCTTGGGTGAATTTGAATTTCCCGCCCTCGTACCCACGACACTCGTTTACTGATCTCAGGCATCATTTCAGGAGTCAGACTGCCCCGATCGATGCTGGGACAGTAACAAAAATAAAACTGAAAAATTTATCCGGAAGTAAAAAGGGAGAGACGGGATAAATGGCAGTGTTAAAATTCCTCGTGGGTTAAGTAATCGGTGGTAATTGAAAAACTTGGGATTTTAATTGTGTTTTCACGGGGGTTCCCCTATCGGGAGAGCGCCGACGGAGAACGAGAGACGGGAAATCCCCGAAAATTATTAATGACAAAGTGAACGAATATTTTCGCGATAGAATCTCCAGTTCCTCTCCTTCTAGGCAATTGACATCGATTCACAACCCAATCGAATCGGTTACCGGTTTATCAGATTTATTGGGAAGGAAAAATAACGTCTCATCAAAAATCGATGAATCGGATCGTCATTATAAAATTGAGTCATCAGCAATACCTACCTCAGTGCATTTACCTACGTACCAGCTGCATCGTTATCGGGATATTGCCAGGTCGATTTTCGGTCCGAGTTGCTGATATTCAATTTCAAAAGACCACTGACGAATGTTTCTGTATCGTTTTATACGAGAGAGGGAGAGAGCGAAGAGATATACTAAAAATACATATCGAATTTTGCCTAAGTGCTCCCGGAGGCTACGTTCACGCCGCTCCTATTTTCTCGGCTTCAATTTCGTCCCATAATGAAAATGCAAGAGAGTCTTCTCTGCAGCATAGAAAACCTTTACGCTATCGAATATCCCTATCCAGGCTTATGTATTATGTATAATGCATCGGGACTCGCCCAGATCTCCAAGTGCACTCCGGGCAGCCTCGGGAGCACTCTTCGAACTCGAGTCCAGGGATTCCTCTTCTTGCGCCACGGAAGCGAGGAGACGTGGCAGGAGTACCCACTAGCCTAGAAAGCAAAACAAAGTTTTCGGAAGCACCGGATATCGACGATGGGAATGCTGGCGGAATGCGTTCAACTGGTATGGTACGGGGGTGCGTCAGGAAGTAGACTTTGGCGGATTCCTGGGTAACAAGGAACTTCCGTTATCGCTGATCACTTCCGGCCAGACACCTTACCTTGAAGTTTATTTTTATCTTTCTATCCCGTTTTTTCGCTAAATGACCGAAATCATTGTTTGATATTCGGGATATTCCTGATATTCGGGGCATGTCCTGACCACGTGTTTCTTCTTCTGACACTGAACGACCATCAGATCCAACTTCCGGTATACCGAATCCCATAACTCCTGAAGCAGAGAACGACGAAACCTGGATCTATCTTCCTTCATCCGGTTCGTTGGTGTTTTTCGTTCCATCCGCATGTTCATCATCATCATCATCATTAGCGGGTGACCTGATCTTGTAATTTTGGGTTGGTGCTCCAGGGACGGCAAAGGGGCAAGGGTGCAATTTCTTAAGAAGTGGAGAGCTAGGTCGGACGGCTGTAAGGTAGATGGATGGATTCCACCAAGGGAGCGGAAGTAAGATGGAAGATGATAGGGGAGCATTTCGGCAGGGAGAAATGCGGGAGTCGAGTGTTGTCTGTTGACTTTATTAAAATTGAATTATGACTGCCGACGCTTTGTACGGAGCTTCCCTCTGACGCATTTATTTTAACGGCCAGACTGGAATGGTGCCAGAAGCTAGGTGGGGTCGCGATGGGCGCGAAAGGACGCTTCCCAACCCGAAACGGGAATTCAAGGAGAGGAGGCTGAGCTTGCTCGGCGCAGCACCTACAGCAACTTCTCGTTTATTTGAAAGTGGCGATAAAAGTGCGGATGATGAAAAAGCTCTTCTTTGCCCGGATCCGAGCTACCCTCCCCAGCATCCCCTGTAGCTCTGGAGATTTGGCGATCTTTGACATCCCTCGACGCCTTGGTTGAAAATGAGGTTATGGGACGAGGGGCCATCCTGAGGGTGAAACGAGTCTGTTCGACCTCGTGAACGGACGCCCTTGAAATTCTTGAGGGAGTCATTTCTCGGGATACGTTACTGGATCCAGGATTAAGGATTCTTCATATTTTTTTCAAAAATATATTTTATACCCTTATTTTTACTTAACGTCAAACTTTTTTGGGCCATCTCTCTCGTATCGATATTAGCACCCTAGTGACCCTGCTCGTTGATACTGTCGTTAAGACTTCCTCGCATCCTTTAACAACGACAAGGACACATCCGGTCCAAGCAGACCAACTTTTAGATCCTTAATCGAGACGGCAGTCGTAAATGATCAAAGTTCTGGATAGGATTACAAGAAGCTTTAAAAGTTCCTGGAAAGATCTTAGGACGGAAAACAAAGGACGGACCGCTCAATGGATCCTGCCAGGATTATCCCTTTATGTCCTGAAGTACAAAGAAAATGGGTTCGACCTATCAGAGACGTCTTTCAAATAGATTTGTTTCGTATAAAATATTTTTTGGAATTGGCCATTTTTTTTAATTTTTTTCAGTCAAACGAACACATCGTAGAGCATAATAGGAAAAAAGTGGCCCCAAAAGTTTACTTTCACAATGTTATTACCCAGTGCGATGCATCACTGTCAGACGTCCGGACCAACTTGAAACATAAATATCAGTTCTCAAAGATGGAAAATAAGAAAAGGTTTACCGGTTTGAAAAATATTTTCTAAATATTCCACTGAGCCAACGGCCCAAAGGTGGGCGAATAAAACATAAAATTCCATATTGGCAAAGTCATATGAAATATAGTCTTACTGAAGGATGCATGGGCCCCCACTTGTATTACAATCAGCATATTCCCCGTGTCTTAGGATGCAGAAAGCAGCTGCGCGCATCTTTCGAATCGATACGGTATAACGTCGTTCGCTGGGAATAAAATATTTTGATATTTATTTTTATTTTGAAAAAAAAAAATCAACTTTACTATACAACGCGCAAAAACATAATCAGACTTACGTAAGGGATAAAACGATCAGTTTAGTGACGTCTGAGGAGTGCAGCATCCGTGTTGACCGGATATCCGGAAAATAGGGGACGATCATAGGGGCGAATGCCGAAGGGGCGATTCATTTGAATCTCTATGGGATGGAAGGTACCTTCACGGAATATAAAGCTGTGAGATTTGCTGAGTTCAATGGGGTTGGCCACACGTGATCTTGATGGTGGCTGTCGTCGCACCTACCGCTGCGCGGCAATGAAGCAAACGTAAGGGGTAGTTGATAAGGGGGTAGGTGATAGGAAGTGGGGGGGAACCGGAGAAATGAGATGAAAGTGGCAAAACGAAAGTGCCTGCTCACTTCAGCTGGATACCAGGACGCTGCTGGGTTATCGCGTCACATCAGTCCTTGGTTCTGGGGTATTCCAGCATGGATGGTCATCCTTGGTCCGACATGGTCCAACAGTTGGTACCACTGTACTAACGCCCTGACCCCTGACCTCTGAACTCTCTGACTCATTGATTGGAGGTCAATGAGGATCGTTTCGGCATGACCCACGGAGACACCAAGTCGAGTATGGAAGTTCAGTATAGGTCCAGGACCTTAGAGGATGGAACCGCCAGGCGGTACTATCTCGGTAAAGAGCTAATTCAAGGATTAGGGTCGGTGACGTGGCAAGGTACCAGATTATCCGGAAGGAGGTACCTATTTAAAGGCAGCCCTGGGACATTCGGTAGCCGATTCGTATCCTGCCTAATTGACAGCCATGAGAATCTACAGAAGGCTCTTACTTTTTACGAGGACTCTATCGGATACGTGCCGTCGGGGGTTAGTTTTACGTACCGAGGAAGGGAGGACCTCAGCGACGACGGAAACGAGGCCCAGGATCCTGACGATCTTATACGTGGACACACTTCGTGGATTGGCTCTGCCGACCTGGGACATAAACAAGGAATTCAGTCTTGATATCGTTCGGCCTTCCGCCTTGCAGCGCTGTCGATAATTGGATCGAGGATCAGGATGACGCTTGGAGTTGAAGCAAAGTTGCGAGGTCGTTACGAAGCTACGAGAGAGACGGCAGGTGCTTGTACGATTATTAGAAGGAGACCGGAAGATCAGTGGAACCTTTGTCTCTGTATATCTATGACGAAATATCGCACGATGGGAATATCAAGGCGTCTGATATATTCCGAAGTCCTGATTGGCCAGTAGGGGATACGGCTATTGTGTTTTGTCCAGGTCCAAGGTAGTAAGGCTCCCGATACTATCCAATATGCCATAAAGGCAGCCCCGCTAATCCTTGACTGGGGTATTTTAACCATCTCAGATGTAATTTCGTTTTATGACGGGAGGGATCTCTCTTGCAGTCTCAAATCGTCCTTTTTTACTCTTTCGTCTCTTTCCTTTTGCCTTTTCGCAGCCTCCTCTTTCCCTCTCGATACTTTTTCGGCAGATCCGTTATCCCGTTGACTTGGCCATTATCGTTATCATTGTCATTCCCATTCGGTTCAAAAGCCACGGGGAAATTCGCAGCATCCTGTACGGTAGTGTATTAGCGCCATGGACCGGCTGCTGAGATCCCGTGGATCTGTCGGAAGATGCTGGGTGTCGGTTAGACCCTAGGATAATGGTTGACTTTGAGATGGAAGAAAAAAAAAATGGACCGAGCCTCGTTTTTTTTTTAATTTTTTTTTTTTTATTAAGACAATTTATAATTCACCGTTGATAAGACCTTAAGCATTGATAAGAATGATCTCTAGTATCAGGACCAGCAGCCCCAAGGAGTGTCCCATGAACAAGAGTAAAAAGCAAGGACTGAGTTCCTTTATACCTAAATTGAACAAAGTCTCATCCTCGTCGTAGCGACGAACTCGGTCCTGACCTATTGACCTCCACCAATACTTGATAAACCCACCCTCCACCAGATGAGTGATCTTTGAATTAAATTTATCCATGTAAGGGACTCCCTTCAGGACTGCCAAGCAGAGCGCGTAATGAGCTATTCTCTCCCTGACAATGTGACCGTAGGAAATGCCAGCTGCCAAGCTGGCAGCAGATAGCTCAGTGACCAGAGCTATGCTGTTGTTCTTACCGGAAATCAGATCGTCGACCAACTGAAAGTATTCAACCGTGTCAAAGGTAAAAAAATGTTCGTCAATCGTACGACTCACCGAATCGTCTTTTTCGTTTTGAAATAAATCACGGTGCACGGTCATACCACCCAGCTTCAAGTCACTCATCCGTGACAAGAGTTCCTCCATGTCTCCAATTTCCTGGTGGCTGCTCTTCATCAGCTGACTAGCCATCGAGGCCAGGTACATCTGACTGGTGATATACCCGAAGATCGTCCAGGACAGGAACTGAATCCTTTCGGAAGTCCCGTCTGGCTGACGAGGTAGGGCCACACCAAGTATCAGAGATAGGACGCTGATGAACGACAGCTTCCTCAGGAGCAGACACCTCAGGATGACAGTGAAGACAAAGAGGCCTCCGAAGGCGATCCAGACGGTGTCAGCGAACGGCGTCACGAAGGCTAGAAGAGAAAAATGCGTCCTCTCCGGTACCGTCCAGACGACCTCGGACACGTCGTAGAAGACGCTGTACTCTATGTGCTTATCAATCTTCCAGTGGAGCCCACTCATCAGTACGTGATAAGAAGAATTATTCTTATTGATCTCGACGATCTTCTCGAAGACGTCAGTCCCGTTCTCCAGCGTAAACTCCGTCCTGACCAGAGTGATGCCCATGTTGGAGGCTATGCTCTCTACCAGCTGACCTTCTATTCCCTCTATCCGTCTTATCTCTTCGGTCCCATTGTCTTTGGCAGCATAGACGAATGGCTCCCGTTCAAAGAAACCGACCCCTATCTTCATCCCTCGAGTCTCATAGTTCCCGAAGATCTCTTCCCGTCTTTTAAGAACACCCTCCCAGCATTCTGCCAGTATAACAGGTCCAGAAGGTTCTGGCATCTTGCCCCTCTCGAAACCAAGACTTCCTGCTACCAAGGCTCGTTCGCCCACCAGGCCTACGATTACGAGCTTCACGGTCATCTGCTGCCACATGAACTGGACCAGTCTATAGACGTCATTTAAGAAGTCCTTGTCCTCCTCGTAGACGGTGGTCAGGATGATCACGTGGTTGCATCTCGGGGCACAAAGGTCAATAAGATTGATGGCCTCGCTGAGGTCATCAGCATCTCGAAAAAGTATAAACGCGTTGCTGCTTCTGTTGTACGCTGAGGTCTCCGGTAGCCGATCGTTCCTCACGAAGAAGGCGACGTCCGGTTGGAGGCTGGTCAGAAACAGCCGGAAGTAGTGCCGGTCCCCGAGCACGTTCGACAGGAAGACGGACACGTTCTCGCGACGTGACATGAACGGATACAGCTCACGAAGACACGGAGTCACTTTGGAGAACTTTGAAATGTCCAGCTGAACTTCCAGGACGTCTCTGTTGATCAGATCTCGATCGCCGATCCGTTCGAAGATGGGTGCCAGCATTGGCGTCACGATAGCAGCACCCATCCTGGAAACGGAAGCAAGTACAAGAAGGACCAGGTCGATTCTCAAGGTCTTGGCCATCGAGCAAGCTCAAAAATCCGAAGTCCGGGCACCTGCTACGGTAGTTCAGGGTGAATGCAGGCGACTGCGGACACGCGAACTTTGACGCTTTCGTGAAAACTCGTAACCGACACTCGTGTCAAGAATCATGAAGATCATGAAGGTTTTTCCTATCTACAAACACATCGATGAGACTCTCATCAGTCCATATCAGTGGTGCACGCTATTTAAGTTCAAATACAGATCCGCCATGTTTAACCTTAACGAGATCAGGTCGCGAAGCGTGTCTCTAAAAAATATTATCAGCATCCTTATCTGTCTCAGCCAATATTGTCCTCAAGAGGATACACGGTAATTTGATCATGAACAAACTCGAGCTGACTCCAACTTAACAGTAGTGTCTGAATGAACTCTCGAGAAGACGGTTAAGTCAGAGTTTACGCCGATCGTAATACCCTGAATAATAATAATAATCCCGAGAGGATCTCGCATGTGACATTTAACGTGATAACACCTATGCAAATATCAGCCCAGTGCGGCAAACTTGAAAAAGGCTACGAGTCATGCGATACTAAAGCTGCACTCAGTAACGGATAGAAAATATTTTACTTAACTTTAATATACGAAAAAAATTTTTTTAGTAACAAGTAAAAAAAAAATATATGAACTTTACATAATTTTCCAAAATTTTTCTTCTTACAGAGCCTTCGTCAGGATCCTCTGTGTATGCTGTCCGCGAAGGATGCGACGACGGTACCAGCCTGCCTTCCGGTGCAAACCCAGTCAGGTAAGTACTGGTCCAGGCTTAGGAATTATTTGAGAAACTCAATTCGAGTGACGATCGCGTAGCAGTGGCAGCTTCCAAGGGTGAAGGGACGAGGTGGGGTCAGAGGTCACAGGTCGTGCGAATGACAAGCACGAAACGTAGGGGGAAGTTTTAAAGAAGAAAATGTTATGGGGTTAGGTGGGCGAGGTCGATGAGACGAGCTGCCATTATCATCCCCCCCCCCTCACTCTAGTTTCTGCTACGGAATCCCACCCCCTGCCTCCTCCCCCCTCCCGATTCTAAGTAAATT
>NW_014332941.1:54159-99230 GCF_000341935.2 Cephus cinctus | reverse complement strand
CCCCCCCAGCAAGATCACCCTTGCGGACAGTCGTTTTTTCCTTGTTTTCCACGGGTGGCGGGACTAACGAGAGGCGGGGATCCGATAGAGACGTCGACATCCGGATGAATTGGGGAGCCGAGCAGGAGCAGCGGGGGATGAAGGCGAAAGCGAGTGCGAGAGAGACAGACGTAGAAGGACCGATACCTGACGGGGGGTGGAGGTCGGGGGCTCAGGAGGTAGACAAAAAAAATTTATACCTCGACAATATTTATGTTATTGCGCCCTTTGCGAGGTTCAGCCATTTGCCCTTCTAAGCTTTAGCCAGCGCCAACCCGTCGCCTTGACCCGACTGCGTTCACGACGTCTTTTATTCGAATTTATTTCTTCGTCCCAGCGATTTCGACCTTCCATGGGATATTATTTCGAAAATAGTGACTGACTGAGTGAGTGAGTCAGCCGTGGGGAAAGGAATAGCGACACGGATATATTGTGTTCCATTATCATTCGCTACATTCGTTTGGGTCCCACGAAACGGTATTAAGGGGGAGCGAGTGGGGGATAGAAATGGAAAAAAAAGTATTTTACAACGATAAACGATTTGAAGTTTCAAATCGAAAATTTTTTGCCGAACTTGTAGAGAATTTTTTTTTCGGCAATTTCATCCGACCTAATCTCCGTTCAATGGGCTCGCCGGGGCTTCTTCGAGAGGACATGCTGGATTTTACGGAAAGCTTTTTCCTTGCCAGCAAGCTAGTTACCGGCTGAGCGAGCGAGCAGGCGAATAGTACGTGAGCGAGAGGGATGGCAATATTTTTTAACTATGGGAATAGTTCATTCTGTCGTCCACGTCAGTTTTACACTCTACGAGTCTCGGTCGTGCTGGTTTAATAGGTCGATTGGTAGGAAGTCACGTTTTGCAAGCTCCCGTCGAGCGAGTAAACTGGAGAGAAGAGAAAGCGAAAACTGGACGAAGCTGAAGAGAGAATTATAAGAAAATGAACCCCGGCGGACGTGAAAGAGTATGCGGAGGTAAGGCTGGCAATTGGATACCCGGCTTATTTGTCCGCGGTGGGACGACGCGTCGGGAGCGACGAGGAACGTTACTTGAAAATACGCATTAGTATACGTGGTAAATAAAGAAAGGAAGCTATAGAGAAGAGAAATGAGATAAAGTGAGGAAAAAGGGATTTGACACCCCGACCTTTTTTTTTTCGCGATAAAACGAAATTGTCCGCTCATCCGAGTAAAAGCGGAAGACGAAGAAAAATATTTTTCGTGAAAACCAGCCACATAATTTTTACCGAGTCTCGTGTTGACAAATATCGCTGTTGCTTGTAAGGGTAACAGAGATACAGGGGAAGGAGATCGGAAGAGGCTGCGGAGAAAGAATTTCCTGTCGTCAAGATTCCAGCATCCGGAATGGAGTAGACGCCTAGAGAGTATCAGCTGGTTCATTTAAAAAAAAAAAAAAATTCAGTCTAGTGATTGGTGAGAGGGGGGGGGTCTAACTATTTTCTTTACCCTGATTTATTTCTCGAAGCGAGAAGCGATCTCTTAGGATGAGTGATGTTCCGCCTCATCTCATTGGATCTTCGGTACCAACACATCCTTCATCTTCTTTCTTGGCTTTTCTCTAGAGACGCTCCAGCCTCCTCTGATCCTTTTTCCGGAGGCTGCGGCTACCTTCGACACCTTCGACCACCCCCTGATCCATCGCAACCTCAGGGCCAACGTCCATCACCGACGTCACTTCCGCAATCAATCTGGCACGGTATCTATTGTGCTTTTTTCCTGGGTTCGATATTCTCGGCTCTTTATTAATTCCTCGTGGACCGTTTCGCTGACGGGAGGGTAAAGACGAAGACACGTGCTAATTTAATAACAGGGATTGCTGAGGTCCGGTGCAAGTGCGAAATAAAATATTTTCTTTTACATGAAATTAAAGACTGTAGGCAGGTGGGCGTCGAGATGCGGATTCAAACCAAGTACCAGGACGTACAGAGGAGACTTCTGGAGGAAAAGGAAGGATCAGTAGAGGATTGAAGAGTGTCGTGGGAGTAATGGGATCAGGGGTCATGAAAAGCCAGCCAGGATCCTTCCTTGGTATAGAATCCCTCCTGGGTATCCTTCCGCTCCGACGCGATCCTGACGCGTCGCGACGGCAGACGTCGGATGAAAAACGAAGTCGTCCTCGAGCATAGAGGATGATTGACAGGGTATGCTGAGGAAGGTCATCCTTTGGACCCTTCGCAGACTGCCGGATGAGTTTAGAAAGCGTAAGTGGACTAAGGGATTTAAGGGCTGACGTGAGATTTTATAATGATTAATTGGATCCTTAAAATTCTTTCGACAGATTCCGTTACTTTGTTTTAACACAATTTTGTATTTGCTTATACAAACTATCTCAAATCGTCCCCCTTTTTTTTTTAGTGTAATTCTTATAAGCAACAAATCAATATTCCTCGTTCGTCTTCTTTGGATTCGCTTGAAATTACATTACATTCGCTTTAAAGTCCTCCGGCTAGAAACAGACTTGGGAATTACGCATTCGGAAAATTCATAGGATTTATATAGCTCAGCGAGCAAATTCTCTTTAAGAGATTTTCCCAATCGGTGGCAATAGATTAAACGAAGTCACGTTCGACAGAGATAGACTTGAATAATAATAGAAGTAAATTTTTTTAATATAATAAAATTTCCAAATCCACGTTCTCATTATCCCGTGATAAAAGTAAATTCTGGAATTTTCTAGTGTCAAAATTTCTCGAACTGTAGTATCTACCCCAAAAAAGCACCGTTATCTGTATCAGTTATAACGATAAAACTCACATTAGGATATTTGAAATTCCCGCCTCTACCGAAAGGAACCCCGGGGATACTTTAAAGGGTGAAGTTGGCAGATCTCGTTACGATCCTATTATTACTATCATCAGTCTCATTATTATTATAGCAGTACTTTATAATCATACGCGAACGTCGACCCTACCCTAAACGAGAAGACTCCGACGGGATTTAGACACGAACACGAAATCGAGCCACGGCTTCTCCTGCCGCCACGGCGCCAACGACGTCGCCGCAGACATTCCGTAGTCAATTAAACTTCCCGGGCAAACCAAGGATGATGATCCGAGCCTGGACCAACTAAATCGGAGGAATCGCGAAGGAAGCCAACCAGGGAGCAAATAAACTAGCGTTTTCCGCCGGTTCAAGGGCCAGCTGGGTATACCTACCTACCGAACGATCACGTTAACAATACCCTTTCTGGGAGTCAGAATCACATGGAGAAACCTTCTTGGTGTAAGAGCTTCTTATCCCCTCTTCTACCTCCTTTTAACCCCCCCGACCAACTCAAAACCTAGGCCGAGTCAAGTGGGACCAGTTGTGAGAACGGTACAGAAGGATCCAGGGTAGAGGGCAGCAGCTACTATAGCCAGGTTAGGTAGGTTAGGAAGAATAAAGATGATACAAACTAGACGCTAAGGTTACGTAAGATAAGACGGGCAGGACGAATTGCCTTGGCTCTTTCCGCTTGTAAACTCCACTTGGTTAATCACACGGCTCTTGCGACTGCAGCCGGGAATCGCAATGAACTTTTCATTGTCTTCGTCTCCCTTGTATTCGGTCCGCTATGAGGAAAATGAGCTTGTACCTGAATCCGCTGACTACCCTTGGGACTGGGACCAAGAGAAGCCCACCCTCCGCCGTCTCCGCTCTCTGCTGTTTGCTTTGCACTTTCCTCCAGGGAGAAATGAAGAGATGGATCTGAAGAGGCTCGCACGTTGCTTGTACAGGACAAGTCTAAGGCTTCGTACACAATCTTCACGTTGAGCCGTATCCTGGGCTTTGCTCGCGCAACATCAATATCTCGTTATGTGGCAATGCGCCAGACGTGTTTCCCTTATTACTGGACTCCGATCTTATCTTCCTTTTTTAGCTCTTCTTTAGTCGTTACATCTCTCGCGTTGGTACTGCTGAACGGGATCTTCAGCGACACATTAAAACCTGCAAGTCTCATATCTAAGATAGCTGTACGCTCGGTAATTGTTCTAGAAACATCTGGAGACTTCGGCAAGTTCAGGCGGCTCCCTGGATCCACGTTCTAGAGTCTACCCCAATCATTTTCGTATACGGGTTTCCATATGAAAGGCATTGGCTGGTCGTGTGCCAATTTGTGAGAACAGTTCCAGAGCATGGGTCCAGTGACGATGTCGGTTCTTGGGATTGTGGTTTAAAAATTTAAGTTCAACGTCACTTTACATCGATGGTAAATAATCAAGATAATCTCACGGATAACGTCCAAGTGGATCGAACGTGAGAGCTCTAGACCGTGATCAGCATTCAGAAATTTTGTTTACTTGTGGAAAAAAAAATTACCGACACGTAATCTAACTAAGGTAAACAGAGAATATCCATATAAAAAAATGTATAAGCGTAACCTGTACTAAAGTACACTTTTTCCATAAATCTCTCTACTTATCTTTTTCGAAAATTGTCAATTTGCCCTGTATAATCCTCGCGGCTGGGATGAAAGTCATATTTTCATCTGATCCTGAAACGAGCACAGCTACCGAACCGTCTACAACCGTGAGCGATCTTAGGAAATTATGGGGGAACGTGGGAAAAAAAACATGTCAACGGTATCGTGTCTTCTTGAGTGTCTGTTGGTTTTTCAGAGATTCTCTTCGAGACGCTACTACTCCACGTGCTCGCTGCACCAGGTACGAGGAAGCAGGGAAAACTCCTGCGAGCAAACCTACATTTAACCAGAGACTTTTCACCTCGTAACCTCTGACGTCTGTTCGTCGTCGTGTCATCCTAACCTAACAATCCTTAATGACCTTTTTACATTTATACTTTCGACCTCCCGGCCCAATGATCCATTAAACCTGAAACCTTAAATTGTACCATGTGATCCCGTAGAGTAAAATCCATCCTGAGACTATCTAGGAACACTTCCTGTGAAACCTTTGGAATGCTTGACCCCAGCGTCGACCTAAGGAATCCGAATGCTCTATCTACCTTCGCGAGGGACTCTTGGTACGTTTCCTGTCTATTATGTGAGTTACGTAACACACGCACACACACGGACCACACATGTTCTGCATACTCACCTACGTGAATGCACGTCTTCACTGCACCCTTATAGTGTGCCCCCCACCCTCCAGCCCGTTCGATGCACCCACGACGCACCAGCACTTGAAAATTCAAATCTACCGCTCAAAAGCGGAAAGCTTACTGGCACGTTTAGTACCAAGTTTCGACCACAGGTTCGCAACGATCGGCAACTCCGGAGCTGTTTTCAATGTTTTCGGTCCACGTAGACCGCGGATCGTTCTGCTTTTCATCCCTTTTAATATATATATTAGATACTCTACTAGTATATATATCTGTATATTAGATACTTTTCTGATATATATACATGAACCCGCCGAAGGATTTATACTCGAGTTTATACGTCGGAAACGACTATTTCAAAACGGACTAGAGAATTCACGGTGGTTCTCGCAGGGTTTTGCAACGCGGTCTTTTTACGAGGCGACGCCACTAGCGTCTTTCGTCAAGCCACGACGCCATAAGTATTTCCCTCAGGGAATCCACGTATACGGATACGAATTTCGAGCTACGTGAATTGCGGCCTTTTTCAGTTTTCGTAGGGTTTTTAAGGGACGCCAACGAACCGGACGAAAGGAATGGAAACTCTGGCACGCTTGACGCATGTAGTATAAAGGAGGGTTACGGGTGGGTTGCAAATAATCAAAAGCACGCGTGCCACGCTCGGAATAAAAGTGTGGCCAGTGAGAGAAGAAAAAAAAAGAGAAACATACGACTGGCTTGGGAATAAAATCGAGCCATAAACAATGATGGAACTGTGTTCTCTCTCGCGACCATTTGTAAAACTTGCGTTCCTCACAAACTTTCAAACAAATGCACGAATATTCCTCTACCCGTTATATTTCTCGGACGTTCGACTGTTTGGCAGCTACGGGAACGGAGCGCGATTCTGAGACTAACACTAGAATGAAGTAGCATAGGAGATTGTCTGAGGTAACAGTGAAACACTCTCGTGCTCGACATTTTTAACCTTTCGTCCCATTTCTCTCTCTTGATGTTCCTTTACCAGAAACTCAATTCCACAGCACTTGAGAATAAAAAATTGTTAAAACTTTACCCTCGCCTCCGACTATACGGATACGAAAAACGTAGCATGGATTTGCCTAGAGCAAAGGAAAGTGAATTGCACTTTGATAATAATACTGCATACATATAGCGCGACTGCTATTGCCCTTACTTGCCAAGGAATTGCCTCACTGCGTTTCCTCCCGTATAAAGTAGAAAGCAAGAGAAATAACAAGGAGCTAGAATAGACGGTAGAAATTGAAAATAGAGCGTAGGGCAACACGAGAATGAAATGCAACTACGTATCGCTGTACTACGCGAATATATCGTCAGTTCCATGTTGCTACGTAGATGCACGTGAAACCTACGTAAAAAGTTTACAGCTTTGACACACTCTGTCGGTAAAACAGTTCCGTGCTGTCAGGGTCGGTAACACTGATGACTTGAAAGTGGCAGCAGCGTAGACAGAGTAGCAGACGACGAAAGTTACGCTGCAAACAGTTGCAAATGGCGCGATCAAAGTTCGGAAACAACGAAGAGTGCGGAGCGACGATGTATACAAATTATTGTGGAGATAATAATTCAGTTGTTATTAAATTTAATTATTTCAATTGTGCAGTCACGAAAAAAAGACTGCTAAGAAATTGAAGATGGTTGTGACTCGTCGATAGGACGCTGTCAATTTTCCGGGAGTTTTACTCGCAAGTAACAACGACGGTCGGCAGCTGAGTGAAGAACAGCTGGTTTCATTCTGCCAGGAGCATATTTCACTGGGGAGTCAAAGAAAAGTAATGAAAACCGTGGCCGAAGCCGCGGAGAGGTTTCACACACGAGCAAACCTTGGACCATACGAGCCAATAATTTAAATTGCTGTTGGAGCTTGAATTGCTTTTAAATTATCGCCCGTCCGCATGTATACCACAGCTGTGACGATAGCAGGACAGTAAATGTAAGCACACAAGTACGCGACGCCTCCTGTTCAATGAATTTCCACTAACCACCCACTGGAATTAGTGACATTAAAACCGGATCGATTCTGGCAACGAATCCCGTCAGGTACAATGGCTGCTGGTGATATCCTTTTTTTTTTTACATGGACATATATCAAACCTTCCCTCTAGATTTTTTTTCTCCAAAATTTAACAGAGTTATTGGTGTACCTGACAAAGGAAAAAAAATGTTCGCAATACTCGAATGAAGTAAGAGAAATCGTTCGATTCGTTCGCGTCGTGCGTTCTTTACCAGTGCCCGAGTTTTCTGTACGATTGCGTAAGAATTTATTTGTGGGGGCAGACAGGGGGAAGCCCTCCTAAAGGACAATGGATGAAGACTCGATGCGATGCACGTGTTGTCGAAACGTCTTTCAGCAGAGGTTGGGCAAAAAGGTGAACGAATTCAATATGGATCTAGACAAGGCATAAAACCAGCGAGAGGCATATGAGTAAGAGAAAGAGAAAAGGAGAGAGTGAGAGCAGCTAGGGACAGTTCGGGGAGTAAATTCAGTTCGTAAAATTCGACCGGCCATAAACCTCTCGGATATATCCCATAAAATTCGTAGCGCGTTTTTCCAAGATGTTATGACGCCGCGAACCGTGAGGACTGTGGAATATTTTTTCTGTATCAAATAGGGACGTTAAGGAGTGCTCGAAGACACTCTCGTATCTTTCCAACATTTTTATCTTTTTTTATTAGCCTTCGGCCACTTTCCGTTGTCTTGACTAAGACAGTAAGAACGCAAGGCTTTGAGGAACTTTGTTCAGGGGATGACTTCAAGTAAAATAGTGTAAACCCATGACGCACAAGCGAGTGGGGAAGAGAAGAAGTGAAAGAGAGAGAGAGAGAGAGAGAGTAAACGTAGCGTGAGGTCGGTAGTTACAGAATGGCCGTAATCCGCGTAACGCCTGGTTCAACCATCCAGCAGCTTCTCTTAACACCTTTCATCCCTTGGAAACTTGATATCTCAAGGTCGCCTCAAATCATCCCACAGCATCCCTTCTTACTGTTCTCTCTCTCTCTCTCTCTCTCTCTCTCTCTTTATGCTACATAATCCCGTATCCTTGTCTCTTTCTCCTTCACAGCCTTCCGGCTCTATCTCTCGGATACCCTCGAACCATCAGTTTCGGTACTCGCTTGCGGTTCGCCGCAGCTTCCAGAAGATACGACCTCGGGAGAAGACTCAGCCCTCATCAAATTAGGATACTCGTCATTATTATCCGTGGCAGTTTTGACAGTTGCTCCAGAGATGAATTTAAAATTAGAAAGAGTATTAAAATTGTGTCCGCGTTTACAACCGGATAGGATGAGGATCAATTTGAAAAATCAGTAGATATTTTGACTCGGTAGAGGTTTTACCACTTTTTTTTTTCTTATCTCATAAAAAAAACACTCTCAAAGAAAATTATTTATCTTCGCTTCTGGAATTAATCGAATTTATGTAAACTACCCTTGTATTAATTATACATTAAAAAAAAGACTACGGATTCCATGAATTTATCATAAATATTCGAATTCCTTGGAGCGAATCCTACAGATATTCATCCCTATTATACGAGAGGTACCCCATCTATGGAAAGTACTAGAGGGTGAATTGTCAGTGACTTGCAGCTATACTGATTGAAGGGGAAAAAAAAACTATCATTATAAAACTATGCGACGCGTCGTTAAATACGCGGCTTCTTGTTCTACGTTTTTCATCCCTTAAAATTCCCAGAGAGACCTAGAAAACAACCAAGATCCTTTACACCAATGGTGTTTTTCGCAAGAAGATACAAAGGGTCTATAAAGAAAAGCCCTCAAGGAACAAAAGAAAGGGGGCGTGAAATGATCCCCGTTCACCGAATCTCGCCCGTAGACCCTAGGGAATTCTTCAGCCATACGGCCACTGCATACATACAGAACGATTCGTGCGACCCAACGTCGCCTTTGAAAATTCCAAGGTGACGTCACGTTGCGTCATCAACCCACACGGACTCAACCACACTCTTATGAGAGGAATACGGTAAAGGATAAAATTCTTGAAACTTCGTCGGCAACTGAACGAGACTTCCTCAAATTCCTAAAGCGGACAAATGAATTCGTTGGAGAATTTTTTCAAAAAATTTATTAAAAAAAAATTACCATCAGACTTTTTCATGCACGTTGATTCGTATAAAAATTTGAAATTAATACAATTACGGACACGTGCCAGTTAGATTACGCAAGGCAGATACGTAAATTCCCATATTTTTGTAATACTTGAACCGCGGGTAACGAGCGGAAGGGATGATGAGATTGTTAAAGGCCGAATAGGGTAAACGGATGGCAGGTCGAGGGCGAAGAGGAGTTCAGGGCTGACCATAGTAACCACCGCAACCCTTGTCATATTGGCAGTTGCTTTATAACCGTTTTGCATGGCCAGTAGACAATCCTTACTCGGCACGAATTCAATCATCTGGTTTACGGTTACCGATCGCATTTGACATTGCTGTTTCCGGTCCAAGTGCGGGCTGGCCAATCGTTGTCGAGTGTTCGTCAAGCGTTTTTAACGTTTACTGGATTTGCTGTAAAAAAAAAAAATTAACAATTTTTTACTAAACAAGATGCACCTTATCAGCAGGACAAATTATCTTTATGACGGATGAGTATCAGGTGCATGATCAAATATGTGAGATTAGCCCACAGGTAATGCAGTTTTGAGCTATTTGTGCATTATCGAAAAAAATTGCATTACTTATGGCATGACCCGGCGGTATGCAAGAACAGGTAACAATTTGCGTAACGGCATGAGGCATATTTGCCATTTGTCAATGTTTTGATGCTAGATAACCTGGTGAATGGAGATAAATAATTGTCCTGTATGCATATGGTTTTTTTTTCTGATTTGCCATTAACTTATCAGATTGGCAAATTGCGTACAGAGATCAATGACGTGGGAGAGAGTGATTGTACATACATAGGGAATAGTAAAGAGAAAGAGAATGTTTGAGCTTCGTAGGAAGCATTTGTTTGGGTTATGTACGATTAACGAGATCTTCCGTATTTGCTTTCAGTACGTGTCGGGAATGGGAACGGGAGGGCAGGCGAGCAGCGTGAGTTACAGCAGCGTGAGTCAGAGCAGCGATGGCGGAATCTGTGTGACCGGAACCGGCGGACCCTCTTCTGGGGGGATGTGACGTCACGCAGGGGCCCGTAGCGGGCCGCGCAGAGACCGTGCCATTCGTTTCCGGGACACGTGATTGTAGGCCACAAGTGTCAAGAGTACCGGAAGCAGCATCATCGCCATTGCCGATGCCAATTCAAATGCCAGTTGCGACTACTGCGGCTGCAGCAACAGGCGACCGACTGTGATAGTCGAGATTCAGATTGAGATCCGCACCAGTGTCCTGGACCCGTCGTCGGATTAATCCTCCTGGGACGAGGACAGTCGCTTAAGAAGCCATCCGAACCGGAAATAGAAAACCAGGCTGGACGCCGGCGTCGCGACGATCGATTTCATGCGGCCATATCACGCGCATAATTTATTCGACGCTCGGGATTACCCGGACGGCCAGGATGATGCTTTTTATTTTTTATCATTACAAGCCCACTCGGAGGGGATGGAGCAAATGAAATCCGGGCTGCCCGTGCAATTCGAATTGTTTTGTGACAAGATTAATTAGACGTGGGGAGGGTCGACAACTGGGTATTAAACAAATTATCGCAATTGAGCAATCGTGAAATCGAACCACCCCCCTGACTGATTGTCGCTTTATAAATCAAGAGAATCGGGGGTGTAGATGTATAAAACATTGACGATCCTCGTTCGGTAGAAGCAGTCGGGTATACCCGGGTCAGAGGGTAAAACCATGAATGATTAAATAAATTGAGCGAGACGCAATCCTATGGGATAGGTCTTGACTGTTGTAGTCTCTGATTCGCAACCCTCTCCTACATACCATTGATAGGTCATCGTCAGGTGCATATAGACGCAGGCCAGGTAGTCATCTTGTTCTCCATTAAACTAGGAAACAAATAAACAGCATGCAGCAGGACTCTGGACCATTAATTAACATGGAGCTGCTAACGCACTGCAGTCTGTATTTTCCAAACAAATATTTATCATAAATTTGAATCAGAAATGGGACACGAACGGTTGCAGCCAGTTGTGCAGTGGAGTAGAATTTCGCATACATTTTGTTTTTTCAAAATAAATATATACCAAAATACACAAATTGCACGGAACTAAAATTCTAGGTTGAGCACCGAGTGCTGTTCAGGATTTTGTTACCATATGTCAAGCAGGAAAATCCAAATTCAAGCGAACGGCAACAAGGGCAACACGAAAGCGTACGTAGAGGTTGTAGATAAATTAGCATAAGCAGCTAAATATAACTTTAATAAGAGCCTGATATCGCTTGAATTTAAATGAAGAACTTGGGTCGCTCGTTCTGACAATTTCAACGAAGCCCTTGACTAATTCAAGGCAGCCTTATGAAAAATTTAATACTATCAGCTACATTCAAAATAACTTTTGCCCATGTGTCGTTGCATGTCGTCGGTTCCATCTCTGGTCTGCCAAAAGCTCAACCTTCCCACTCTGGTCCCGCTTTTACCTTTTTTTTTTTTTTACATTTCTAATGGGAGCCTGCTACCGAACACCAGAAGCAACTTGCTGCGGAGCGGTGAACTTTGAAACTCCCTGTATACATAGAACACATAGCTACAGACTCGGCTGGCATATAAAAACTTTTTTGAAAAAGCATATATATGTGTGAAAACCTACCGTATCCAGTCAAAAATATTTCGGGGCTTCATCTTCAAGCATCCTCGTACAGGTATCGTGCGTACTTCAGGATTAGTGAACTTTGATCCCACATTGACCAACCACAAGAATACTTAATCTCGTCAGAAAAAAGCAAGATATTCTTATCTCAGTCATTGTACTCCTCGTACCTGTCATTAACTGATAACAAAA
The DNA here is from genome assembly GCF_000341935.2 of Cephus cinctus. NCBI lineage: Eukaryota > Metazoa > Arthropoda > Insecta > Hymenoptera > Cephidae > Cephus > Cephus cinctus. The sequence goes on along the minus strand of NW_014332941.1, from coordinate 87,199 downwards.
TTCGAATTACTATGTCGTGGACAAGGAGAACAGACACGACAATGCGTCATCTAGTCAAAAGAAAAAAAAAATGTCAAAAATTATTCTGACTGATCACAAGTAAGGAAATAGTACGTTATCAGGATTATCATGCACTCACCAATTCGTTTCTTGTTTAATGAGATAAAATGCTGAAATGAGGAAGGGATGATTGGTCAATCGGCTGAGCGTCAATTCACTGTAAATAATAACAGGCGCCATTTGGATATAATGTAAATTTTAATTAGCTCAAAGAACAGAGTGATTTTTAAATTTTAAGGTTAAAGGACGCTGCTAGGGTCAATTTTTAATCGTATCTACGCTCGACGTACTCGTCCCTGCAATTATGCATTTATGCGACTGTGTAACTGCACGAGTATGCAAGCATTTGGTGAAGTAAATACGAGAGACTGTCATTACTTGTTGATACTAACTGATATGAGAAGTAAGATTGGCACGGGATACTAGAAATCGTTAGGATTTATTCCTATTGTATACACGAGTGTCGTTAGGTCTTGCGCAATTTGTCGTAAAACTATTCGACGAGGAATCCAGCGACAAGAAATGAAAATGCAATGCAGTTACGAAGGAACAATCGGTGGTAATATATTTGGTGCGAAAGAAGAAAAGGTAGAAATAAGAGAATTACGTGGGGTTTCGCAAGTGTATATACACTATACATAAATATACATAATATAAAATTATAACGACGTGTCGAGAACGGGGAATAAAGGAGAGAACAATCGATAGGACGTCACTTTCTATAAGCGATTAGAATAAGGTTAATTAAGGGTTAATCGAAAAAGATCCAAAGTATCGTAACTCACGTACAAGATGTAAGATCACTTAAGTACCTCCAACAAGATGTGTCTCTCGGTATGCTGTCCTTTATAATAAATATATCGAGAAATTATTATCCCGATTGTCCTGAGCTTCTTATTATTGCCATTGAATCCTCTGGAAGATCAAGTCTCATCTGTTAACTTCAACCAAGGTCAGGTAAATGGAACGCGACAAGGGAAGGTCTGAAAAGGTTCTCCCACGAGTACCATTTTAGATCCAGTAAGTATGCATGCAGGGCGTACGTGGTGAACCAGTTATGTTGATAGGTTGGAGAATCAGTACTTACGAGGGATGCATGGTTGCCAATTTTGGGTCCAAATGCTCAGGTATGTGAAATAAGGAAGCTTCTTTGAACAAGAGAAAATTACTTGGTATTTTCAAACGTTTTTCTTTCCCTCGATGTCAAAGAGTGGAACTGACGTAATCATTTTCAAATTAATAAACACTGCGTAATATAGTTGCTCACTTGACTCTGTATTGTGATATTTATGGCGGCAAGTACAGATCTGGCATCGCCGCCATCTTGGTCATTGTAAATGAAACAGTGAAATCACGAGATTGAAGGAACTATAATAATTGTCACCTGATTAATTTAACACAGACGGTACGATAAGAATAACTTCTTTCATTGTCATTATATTTTACAATAATCGTTATCGTGGTCGAAGAACAATGGCGCGCCATATGAGATTTTCGAACCTTTCACTTTCCACAACACAGAATAGTCAACTGTCTTAGGCAACTATTAGACAATAGCTTAAACATACGAGATACACGCCTCTACGAACACATTCGTAATTCTCGGGGCCAGCCCCGAGAATGGCCTATTGGTATTTTGAATATTTTCAAAATTCAGCCACTCGGAAGCAATAGACTTGTCGATTGCTTCACGCATCTAAAAGGGAATGAGCTACGATTACAGACGCATTCGCATTACGGCGACATGGTGACTAGTAGCGAACTACATATTTAGAAACAACAGCGATTCAATCTCGTGAAAAGCAATATACATTGCATCGAGCATGAGGGTATCCCTGATAATGGAGATTTTACAAGTTTGCAAGAATCTCTTATTAAATTTTCTAATAATAGTATTGTAACGCACGTCCTATCACCCTGCATATTTTTATTAACTTCCTTTACTTTATGCATTCTTCGAGACACGTAAAAATTAATGTTAATTATATAAAATGCACTTTTATTGTGTGTAATATATGCCCGGACATTAATTTATGTAATTGCACTTAATCTCTAAAGAACAATGAAATGTTGCCGCCTTTATACAATATGTATAACAGGTCCTTCCATCAAATCTGATTAAGCTACTTAACATTGCACCGCTATGTTTTTGCACTTTTAAGTACAATACTCGCACTGCTACGTTTTTGCTAAAATTCTCTACTAAACAGTTAGACGGCTCATTTCCGCTTTCCAGCGTCGTTAGTGTCGACACTGACATCTTTATTAACGTGAGTCGATTTAACTCGAGTCCGTTGAAGTTCATTAGAAAAATTTAACTAGTCGCCATTTATATACACGAAAGGATGTCCAATCATCGTCGATACACTATGTACAGTTATCCTTCGAAGATTGTGTCATTCGGTAAGATCATTTAAAACCGAAGGAGAAAAGTTAAAAGAATTAAAATCTATTTTCGTTCACCACCTGACGTAGCTCTTATACTCCTCGGTGATACTGACTCTTTTGATAGTCTCATAACCGAGAATAATGGAGAAACTGAAGCAGGCGGATTGCACGAGTCGCGCTGAGAGTCCTTTGGTAAACATTTCAAGTCCTTCCTCGACCCAGAGAACTTTGAATGCATTGCACATGCTGTCCAACCTTTGAACTTGCAATCTGGCGCGCACTATGTCTAGCGGGTTCGTTATGATAGTAGTGGTAAATCCTCCCAGGGTACCAGCCACGGCTTGGACGAATAGATGAGACACCCAGTATGGCAGTATCTTTATCAGTTCGTCTGTTAACAAATTGATGGGACGCTTGTATATTTGCTTTAGGTCTCAGCTAACACTATCCAATCATAGTACACTTTGTTTACCTTGATACACCGTGTAGAGTCCCCACCAAAGAGCACTGTTGGGTACGTATGCGCAGAGGGACGCAACGTAACCGCGATAGAAACCGCGCAGTCCGTCTCTCTGATAAATGAGTCTTACGATTTCGGCGGAGATGTAGGCACGCGATCTTCCTGGCTCTAGGGTTAATCCCAGAGGATTCATTCCCATCTGTAAGCAATGGTGAACAGGATATTGTTAGGATACTTCAGAACTGTTAACAGGATGAAGTATCTGTTCGGTATCGTTTGGCACTACTGTATTGACCTTGTCTACGACGAGTTTTCCGTGCTTGGTACTGACTCCTAGAACCATTAGGTGTTGGCTGAGAACATCAAAAGGGACTACTATGGTCTGGCCGACGAGGCTGGCTGCTGCGCCGCCGATCAAGGCTTTTATTCGAGGATCAATCTGGCTTGTAACGGGATTTTGTCGCAGCAGATGACGCACACCTTCGTACGTTGACACGTAGAAGACTCCGGATACTATTTGAATCGAACTTATCCAAAAACCTCGGTAAAGGCCGCCGAAGCCTTCCATTTGATAGATTTTTTTGTATGCATCTAGCATTCCTGTGATAGCAGAAGTCATTGGATATAAAATTTATTGTACGATGTTTGGATGTTATTAAACTGGGATAACTGTACCTGTATACATGTGATTTCGCCTTTGAATCTGCAAACGTGTCTTGATGACGGTCAATGGATAGAGACAGCATCGGACTGAGAATGAGGAAAGCATGCTCAGGGGGAAGAATTTGGTCTTGTCCATCATGTCCCATTCGATAGTACGAATGAATGGTGGTGCCTCGACCGCAGACATCTTCTGGCCTTAGAAGTATAATTGATGTGTTTATCTGAGACACGACAGTTCTGTCATCTAGTCCTTGAAAACGTTTGTCCAGCCTAATTTGGCACATCTCACAAATGCTTGCTGGGCATTACTACCCACGACTTTCCTGTAATTGCAAATCATATACTCTTATTTCTATTACAATTCTCAGACAGTAGTGACTGCCATTTCTGTCATACTAGTTGAATATGCATTAGAGAACTATTAAAAGTAGTTTACATTAATAGGTTCAAGATACAAAACAAGCTAATAATATTCCAATAGTAAACACTTCAATACAAAAGTTATCTTGGTGCAAGTGCATAAGAGACATGTTAGAATATTAGTCTAACATACATTATGTATTCGATTCAGGAACTTAATAATAGATCAAGTGTAGCTCAAGTTCAGTATACTACGCAATACTGGCACGAAACCCAAATAAAATAAATAAATTAAATCAGTCGGCTTAACTAACAAACAAAAAAAAACAGTTAATCCTGTCAAGAGATCTGAAGCACATTAGAAAATCATGTGAAATTCAAGGAAATGTATGAAAGCTCCAGATTCAATATAATAAAACTAAATTCTCTACAGCACCCATGTTTGCAGGTTGATTCAGCAACGAGGCAAAGACGTTAAGAGAGCGAATAATTGTTCTCAAATGATGATATATAAGAGCCACGATACTCACAGTGATGTAACACAATGCCGCAATACAACGATGAATATCTTCCAGCGGGTATGAAGTCAGTATTGACCTTTAAATTTTATACGACAGTCTGTCACTTAGATCATATTTATACTTGCACTTGGAGGATTATTGTACAAATATTAATTTCGGTATCTTACTCGGTTCCTTTATCCAGCAGCATACCTTTTTCTTCCGCGAACAAAATCACGAGACAGCAGAATTCATGGACGTTTATCAGCTGGACGTTTTTTTTTCAGTAGTTACACATGCGTATCTCTCCTAAATCATGCGGACGCAGGCGTCACGATGCTCCTGACATCTAGCGGATGTTACTACAAGTTCAGTAAACTTAAAATGCGATAATTACTAGATAAGAGTAAGTGAACGTACCTTACCTTATCAGTGACTGATTCGATATCAGAATTCGCCAATGCGTTGGCTGAATAGAAAAAAAAAACAGAGTATACATCCCTATGTAATGTGTGCCGCGCGTTTTTGATACGTAGAATAAACCCTTCCTTCCGTTCCATATGACTGTCTCCTCCGATGAGGAGATGTGCCAGTAATTAGTATAATTAAATCAAAATTCAGAAGTGCACACAAGTCAGCGATGTACCTCGCGTAACAGATCTTATCTAGATAATGTGAAGACCTACGGATGAGCTTTGCAACAATTGAATCTAGTTCATCAGGTTAACGAAGTAATACCTTTAACGGCTCATAGGTGGCAGCACACTCGCCAACACTTTGGCGATAACTTAAGTAAGCCAATTGTACCGACCGATGTTACACGCCTCGTGTTACAGCATGTGGCGCTAAAGTCATCCCATCTAGGTTTCTGTTTTTTCTAGTTTAAATTTGAATCACTGACAGTATGCGTCGCGAAATAAAAAGTGTTCAGTAAATTCTGGAAATTGCTGACTATCAATCTTAACGTTGCAGAACATCGCAGAAACGTGGCTCCCATAAGGTGTTGTCATTCTTGTGCGACATCGAACAATCACGAATGGTTAGTGTATTTAACTTGGCTCGACGTGTGTTGCCATTGGTTAACAGCCTTGATGCATAGATGACGCCATTGCTGCCGTCTATTCGAACCGTCTAGCACTGTGCAGAGACGAGAGTACGGTGGCGATTTAATATGACTGCTTCGGATAGTAGCGACAAATTGGCAACGTTTTTTTTTATTATTTAAGACAAGTATGAGAATTTCTGAAATAATAATGATTAAATCCTTCGTAATCTGTTCGTGTGCATGCTGATTATTTGCGGAAGCCATCTTTAATACGTCTTTTTGGCATGTGCAACAACAACGTAGTTTCTCAGTGATGACTTTGTGGTAAATGCTTTGGAAAGGATACGATGTAAGACTATTTTATGGAGGACAGAAGATATGAATAAAGGATTGAACGGTAGATTTTGAAAAATGTGGGCCGTGCGTTGTTGGAATTTCAATAGAAATGCCGTGGAACGTTGCGAGTGTGAAAAAGAGGGGAGCCGAAGGAAGGTATCTAGAACGTAGAAGTAAGAAAAATGGAGAAATAAAAGTGAGGAAAAAAAGTAGAGTTTAAAAGTGAAGAAAAGAGAAACCAGGAGAATTCACTGCGGAGCAAAAGCGTGGAAACACGTCGTATTCGAAGGGTGAAAAGAATGTGCGCCCAATGAATTCGAGCTCCGCCCCTGTCGAGGGTTGGCAGCAACCCCTAAGCGCGCACTTCGCCCGCGATCATCGTGAGGATCCTGCGGGGGTGTTTTCGACGTCACGCGATGGGCGGATACCATCCAGAGACACAACCCCCTTATCGCGAGCGTAGCACCCTAGAACCAGCCGAGGGTGTCTTTCCCTTAGCCTGATCAAATCACTCGGGCCAGTAGTATCTTTGATCGCAAACTGTCACAACAAAACGTTACGTCGCGCGCGAGTTTTGGTTTCAATTTCAGTGGGATGTCCCAGTGTTCTCGGTTCGAATCGGTTATCGATTTTACCCGATCGCCGATCGATCAGGTGTGAAACTAGTGACGAAGGACGACCAAGGAACACAATCGGATAAGGAGATAAGCAAGAGAAAAGAAGAAGTAACCAAGTGATTTTTCAAGGTGATGATGAATCTACCCGATCAGGAGGTACCTGCCGTCACTGCAGATTTGGCCAGAATGGTGAGTTTATAAATTTAAAAAAATATTTGTTATCACTGAACCCTAATACCTATCATCGATATCATTCCACGTAGCCACCAGGTGTCGAGTCATTTGTACGTCCAACTTTTAGAACGTCTCTCTCCGTGTTACGAGCACCAAAAGATATGCATAGTTTTCTGGGAACTCACGTGGAACAAGGAGTAAGAGCTACTCGACCTGGACAATGGAGTCGTAATAGAATAATGTCGACATAATATACTGCGGAACGATGATCTTGGACTAGTGAATTGTCAGGGCACGCGCCTCCACGCTTCGGCTGATGCATCCCACGGGTGCCACCCCTTTAGTGTCCTCTAAACACGTAATTGTCACCCCGTAGCATCCCCACGTAAGGGAGTCAAGCACCGGGGGAGATCCATGAGGGATGTTGGTACCTACAGTGGATACGTATACGTAGACCGGAACAGTGGGTGGGCAGGGTGCCGATTCGGTGCCACGCGCACCAACCAGTAGGGGATGATGGTTGTCTGCCTGCCTGCGGAAACACTTGATTTATGTTTGTCGATTCTAAAAATCACTCGATTCCCACACTGGTGGGCGAATGCCAAGCGCCACTTAATTGACTCTTATGCTACAGGGACACAGGAGCATATGTTGCCACTCGAGGTTCCCATGATTAGTTAGGAAGGGGTCCGATTGTACGAGATGCCTGACTCTTCGAAAGTTTAATCGACCCAATTTCCCTGGCTCTGGATCGACGGTCCCAGGCGTTCCACGTGGATATACCTAGTCCAAGAACCATTTGAGGTTCAGAGGGTGAAACCTGGTCTAGCAGGGTGTAGCGTCTGTAATACGAACCGGCGTGGCTACTGGCCTCGACTGACATGTTGCTGACAGCTAGACACACATGGTTTACGTAGGTGTGCTCGCACACCTTTATCAGACAACGCTAGCTTCGCCATGAAGTACATGACGGAGTCAGACTGTCCTTACAGCCAGCAGGGGGTGGCTGGTGTGTATTCAATTAATTATCAAATAATAGGACGTGTCTGCTTGCGTTACTCTCACTATTTTCCCCATGACCACATAGGTGCATACCAGCCCAGAACGTACGTTGCTGAAGATTAAAAAATTTGGAAGGTCTGCGAAGTAATTAAAATTTTCTAAAAAATCCTATGTTTCACAGGGAGAATGACATTGGCTGGAATGTCCAAGAAGATGGCCAATTAGATGACAGAGTTTCTAAGATGAGCATTGTTGAGCTTTTTGGCACTGGCTGTGATCTGTATTGTCCTCGCACCCCTAGACGTAACAAAGGAATAAGGATTTGGGGATGGAAAGGTTAAGAAAGCTGTACCACTGTAACATGCAGTTAATTAAGGAACTTTCCCAGAGTACACCGGTCCTGTGTTCAAGGTCGAAAAATTGAAACTGCTCAAACAATTCGTTCTGGGCTGCACGATGACTTTATCATAAACGGAACCGAAGTGCGCAATTATAAGGGTTGGCTAGAATGGACGAGGGGTCGTGCACCCCTCGCTACAGAAATGCGTTACGAGTGATGGGGCGTTCCTCGTGGGCACCCTAGAGTCATTTTTAGAATAGGCACTGGATATATCCACACGATCGTATATGCGTGTTTACCTCTGTCTGTGGTAGCCAGTGAGAGAGACAGAAGAAGAAAGAGAGAGAGAGAGTGGAATACAGAGAGAGAATTGGTCCTGTGGGAAAAATCATGAGAGAGAGAGAGGAAAACGGAAGAGAGAGTCATTGTCAGTCAATTTACCTCGGCACGCGACCATGTTTGCCTCAGCCGCTTACGAGTCATTAGCTCGTTAATGTACTCGATTGACTTTTTCGCAGGCGTAAAGACGATTCGAAAAGAAAATTCTGAATAATCCATTTTGAGTTCTGCACTGGGTTTGGATGAGTTTTCATACTTTTTCCCGATGCCTAAATAATTACGTTGCTTCTCTGCAACCACGTAATTAGCAGTGAACGTTGCAGTTATTAATGATTCTGCGTAATTACTGAATGTAATCAAAATTAATTGGGACGGTACAGCTTTATAGGTTTAAAGGCTGAAGCAGACGGATATGAAAGCGGTCCAACGATTAATACCGAGTGACCATTAATAGCGATTAAGGGAGGATCTCCGGAGGACTTCCTCCATATACCTAGGATTTCAAGTAATCACCTATTGTAGACCTGGAAAGGAAAAAGGGAGTCAGTGAGTGAAGCGCAAGGATGGTGACGGAGGAGCCAGATACTCAGTGTGAATCCAAAGCTAATGTGTCTTCTGACTGAGAATTGAGGCTTCTGGCAACTTAGGGCCGGTAACCGGGTTTACCACAAGATTGCTCCGCGAGGAGGAAACCTTCCAATCGTTCGCCGGATGTCCTCCTTACCTTGGCTCTCCATCTAGTTTCCCCCCGGTTTGCTTCCAGTCTCTCTTCCCCTCTTGTCCTGGCATCTTGGCTCGGGATCTCCGCCTCCTTCTCTCTTTTCGATAATTCCCTCGCAATAACTCGGCAGGGACTCACTCCTCGCTCTTGGAATGATTTCAGAACGGTGAAGCTTTCAGCAGACTGACGGAGCCGGTTCAGAGCATCGCCGGGACTGCCTACTGTGCGAGCTACGTGTCCCAGACATCCAGCAACCCCGACAAAACCCATGGTAAGAATCGACAAATTACTTTCCTCTCCCTCCCCATCTCTCTCTCTCTCCGCCCTCTATTTTTATCTGTCTCACTTGCCTTCTCTAACCTGTACGCTTCTTACTAGACTTACACGTCAAGTCGAGGTAGGTCATTGGATCCTGGTCCCCCGTTCATCAGCAGTGAATTTTGACGGCGAAATTATAAGGAAAAAGCATTGCGGAACGGCACGAGTCACAGACGTCCCCTTACCAGTGTCTTTTGCTTTGAAGCGCTTTGATGGAACTCGAGGACACAGGATATGACGTACACGCACCATGCCACCGATACACCCTTGGAAGAATATACACTTACAGGAGAAAGCACGTGGAAGGCTGAAGAACTGATAGAATGAGTGAGTGAGGTTGAGGAAGAGAGAGTAAGAGGAACCTTCTCCGAGCAACCTGTCACCAGCACGCCATCGACTCGATATCTTTATAACGTCGCATCATCAGCCACCAACAATATTATTTTCCCAGAATCCTTGAGAGTTCGGTAAACTCCAAAAAGTCTCTTTGAAATAAAAAGTCGATTCAGGATAACTACTGGCAGATGAGGAGGACGACAGGAAGTCAAGGATGCTTTGAGGATGGAAAAGAATTTTTATCATGGTCATTCAAGAGACCTGACGTTCATTTTGGAAACCTTGACCTAGATACCTTGTGGGATTGAGCAAAGTGTAAGAGCTTCCTTTGGAAAAATTCAATAGCTGAGAAATTATACTGGAAAAGACTCCCCTGCGTCGCAAGGGTCCAGGAATACGCGGTGCTGCGCTGCTTTTCCAGTGATTGACACTTTATATCTAGTATTGAAATGCTGCGGTGTGAACTGTCACGCTCTATCCACTTTCTCTCTCTTTCTCGTTACTTCTACTTCTCTTCCTGCATCTCAACCTCCCCCCGAGGCCACCCTAACTCAATCAGCGCCTATAATGCCGCAATTTCTCTATCGTAATCGCGTTACGCCCTCTCGCCACGCAGTTCCTCGACGTTCTGAAATACTTTAAGAAAAATATTGAAACGTCGTCTCCGTTATAAGAATCGAGCTGCTCACCATGTTGAGTCAAGCCAGGGTAGTCCTGTAGAAGGTATGCTGAACTAAATCATTTAAAGAGTGATACCGTAGACAGTCGAGTCTGCTTATCATCGCCCAGAGGAATCCTAGATGGAGCATAGTAGAGGAAGAATTGTCTTGAGCCAATGAAATTAATGAGAGCAACAGAAAGGATAACCAAGAAGTGCACGACTATTCGTAATCAATGAGCTGTAATGTAAGTAGGAATTCAGTAGTGGACATAGAGTCGTCTCCGAACAAAACGAGATTAGAGACGAGTGGCTACCCGTGGCGAATCGTGTCATCCAGTCCCATTAATGGGACTTGGATAGGACTGGAACTGGATGACGCCCCACGCTGTGCTACGGTGGTGTGGACTCCCTTTTACCATTGATTCATTCGAATCACTCGATTCATCCTTTGGTGCTACTGTAGCACTAAGATCTTTCTATCGCCCCGATCATTCAGTCGGAATGGTTTTCCTTGAAGTAAAACTTCCTCATGACTGCACCTATCTCATATCTGTCTTTATCTTTATTCCAGGAGGAAGTGAACTCTACCCGACCCAGGAGTACAGGCAGGAACCATGGCTGCAGGATGGTAAGTTACAGGTCATATTGAATTATAATTTTTTTTTCTTTCATTTTCAGTGACGTCACTGTCGGTTAAGAAGGTATTCTTTGCCTCTACTTCTATAAGGCCCGGATAGCTCAGTCGGTAGAGCATCAGACTTTTAATCTGAGGGTCCAGGGTTCAAGTCCCTGTTCGGGCGTTTATTTTTTTTCGCTCTACTATCCCTGAACAAATACTAGAAGGTGCAGGGAATATCCAGGACACTGTCAGGATTCAGATCCTGCGGAAGCGAAGGATCAAAGAGTGCCTGTTCTCTTTTTTTCTCATCGATACAAGAACAAAGAATTTACTTTAGCCGCATACTATGTTGAATGAACACGATCTAGTTCTTTTTTCAAGGCACGATTATCGATCATCCATCGGCTTTGCGATTTTCAAGAGAAACTCCTGTCGCTGTAATTGATTAAAGGCATGAAAAGACGAGCGACCAACTGAACAATCGCGCCAGCTCGTCCAGCCACCTTTCGTCCGGCTAATATCGCATAATGCCTTATTGGCTTTCAGCTAATGGCTACACACTCAAAGAACGTGTACAAGGAACAGTCAACATGAAGCCGGAACGTTGTTTCCCTCGATCGGCAAATTCCGCCGAATCACGACAGCGCAAACGATCGGCTCCGAACAAAAGTCTGACCGAGTCTTAGACAAGAATGAAGAGTTCGGCCTCCGAGAGTCTCTGTAATTTCGAAAGCGATGGCTTTCCGCAATCGAGCTCATGCGAGCAGTCCATTAGTATGATTAGGCCAACTTGCTACAATCAGTACGACCCGCCACGTAACGTGTGAACTGAGGTCTCACCTTGATCCACGTAATTCACAAGGATTTCTTTTCCTTGGCTTTTTTCATTTCTGAACTGGCGACTTCTAGGGACATTGTGAGCATGGCCTGGCTCGTGAGAGGTCAATCGAACGACGTGCTGATGGTGTTGACCCACTGATGATTTTTCATGATCAAAGAAAAGAGCCTAAAGAAAGCTTCTGGGTGCCAGCCTAATTGAAAGGGAATCAGGAACAGGAGGATCGTCCAGGAAGATTTGACGTTCAGGGTTGAAAGTTCATTCTGGCTACAGCGAGGATCGATTAGCGAGGGTTAACTCTCGTCGCATTAATTTTAATTATTCCAGCTAACTGTAGATATAATACGCGATGGATAATACATATAATAGGGGTCGAGGGGGCGCGTCGGGGAGTACGGGGGGTTTAAAACGTGACGGGTATTTGGCCCTCGAGCTTCACCCCTCAGGAACGAGGAACTATAATCTACCCTGACCTCTCTTGCAATCACGTTAATGCGTACGCGTGCACCTACGGTGCATCTAATTGACTCCAGCGTGAATTGAGAATCTATAACTTATCTTTCCAAGAAACAACTGTACGATAACGTGGCACTTATATTCCCACGAATTGTTTCAGGCAGCAGCTGCGAGACCGAGGACAGCGAGCAGTACGTGCCGGAGTTCCATCATCATCATCATCATCACATATCAAGTGAGCTCATACTCATTAGTATTTCTACATCAAAACTCTAATATGCAAGCTCAGACTTTTCTCTGTGATAACCTTACGTTCTTCTATGTAGATGACACTGGCTGACACTGCAGTGACACTTTAGCTGAATCTTATCACAGTCGTAATTCCTCTCGTCTTATTACACCATCAGCCAATTGGAACCAAGCTAATCTTCAAGCTAATAGATATTTGACGAAAATCTTAAAGCTGGTGACGTTTACGGCATCCGGCGGCTCCGACTGCTTTGCATTTAGGATGCGACCCAACACAATTTCGCCGCATCCGGAAACAAGGTTCCCGGTTTCCCATTTGCAACAAATCGAAGCACTCTCTTTCTCTGTCTCTCTCGAATCTCTGCTGTGTGGAAGCACAAGGATTCTCGGTGTATCTGTCTGGACCTGGAAGATGGATTGATAGCTAGTCTACCAGGTGGAAGGACGAAGGTAGTTGGTACGGGGTATGAAGTAGGGTGGGAGCTGGATAAGGATCAGCCTTAAGAAACGGACGGTTGCTTCTTTTTTTATTCTCTTGAGAAAGTCGATAAAGGAGATCAGGAGGATAAGAGACCTTAGCCACGCTACACGTGGCGGGTAGGAAAGGATCGACGAAGTTTTTATTATTAAAAATTAAGCCCTTGGGTGATTTTTTTTAACTTGCTCCAAAATCAACATGGCTCCCACTCTGGCCCTGTACGATCGTCGATAGCGGATTACGCAAGCAAGCACTTTATATTAAACCAAGAGATTTTTTCTTTGCATTTATTAGAATCCACTCTCCTGCTCTCTCTTGGATACATACGAACCCTCTCTATCTGTCTACCCTACTCCCTATCTCAGTCCTAGTTAAACAGTTACCCCTCCGGTATTTTGATACTTGAATATGAATTTATCGCTTCATCTTAGTATACTTTTTCAATAGTACCTAAACACCTCAAATTCGAATCACAGGATTAAAATGGATTTCACGAACGATCTAGAACATTTGTATGTCCCTTTTTAGAATTTTAATTAAATATCCCCATGTCGAGGTCTGGAAATTTTGGATATTCGATGGCTAAGTTGAAAAGTATGTGTACCTACCAAGAAACAGATAGACTGGGCAAGTAAACAGCCAAAGGGCGGTAGCCGACTAACAGACAGAAGGGTAGGGTACTTACCCCCTACATACGCGAACAATCATCCACCCTTGTACGAATACACAGCGGATACACCGAGGTTACTTGTATTCTGTATACACTGTACATTGTAGACATACAGGCACGTACGTCAAGAGTATATATACTCGCCATGTCGAACCTAAGTCGAGTCTCAAACAAATTGAACGTTCTGGCTAAACTGGCTTTTTCGCGCGTCAACCGCTAACGGCTACACGTATAACTTATGTACAGTGTTTGATACAGATATCACACGGACGCGCACCCCTTTATGTATTCTACATCCACCATACTCCACAGACCCTGGGCTATTCAGACTGGTTGGATATGATTAATCCTAACTGATATACACAGAGTTGATATTAGCTGATGTCTTGTTCTTTTATATTTTATAATTCTTCGTATGCTCTTATTTAATTGTGGGTTCTGGAGTGACAAAAATATTATATGAAAAGCTATAGTGGTCCTACACGTCGAATTTTGGATTATCAGCGAGCAATAATTGTGATGGCGCAACAGGGCCCACCAATGTTTACAAATAGAATGATTGCCCGGGGATGCGACTGCCGCTTCCCACGGCCGGAGTCTGTTTGATTTATTAACGGTGCCCCGTGACACCCCTTGGCAACCCTCTGCTACGTCAGTGGTTGGTGTCTCGTCCATCCCCTCTGTACCCCATTACACCCCCACGTGCCGCTGCAACGATGCGTCTCCGCTTCCGGTTGGGCACGCGACTTTTTACGTTCTGCCCTGAAACCTTTAGTTAGGGGGGTGAACGTGAATTCGTTAAGGAGTACCACCAACCTGGTCCGGGTCGTCTGGAGTCTTCTCCAGGTCATGGCGCGCAGCTAGTCATGACTGTTGGAATAGAAGATGAAGAACTTGACGTAGTATTGGTTATTCGCATTACTCTGTAAGGGCAGACTACTTTCACACACCCTGGACGCTCCAGGGGTTGGTTGGTCAGGAATTTTACTTGGGTCTAAATGTAATCCTAGTAATGGATTCGTCCTACCTGTTGTCCTGACTCCACCTTCCTTCGTACGTGGCGCATTTAAACTTACTGGTAATTCGTTGACATTTCTCTTTTTTTTCCAGACGGGGCTGTCAAGCAGGAGACCGCGAATTGCAGAAGGGCTGCCGAGCCTGGTTACCACCCCCAGTATCCAACCGCAGTGACGCATCCTCACACGCAGAGCAGCAACTACCTCGACCTCAGCCCTGCGACCCCTGCTGCTACCTACTTTGGGTAACTGTTGTAAAATTTCAAGAGAATTTCTAATGCCGCATAATCGTTGTAGGAATTTCCCTCGTTGCGTTGAGTATTAGTGTAGCTAACAAGCAGCTTTCTCATCCACAGAGGTAGCAGATTGAGTCCGCAAAGTAACGATGCGACCAAAGGCATAGCCGTCAAAGAGGAACCAGCCGATCGTGGCTACGTGGAACCCACGTCCGTCACCAGTCTGACTACTACTTCAGCATCTCAGGATCACGGTGAGTTTCTGGAACCAATATAAAATCAATCGTTGAACCGAGTTGACAGACAGGCCTGTAGGACTTATTCAAGCATACGGATAAACCCAAGCGAAGTCAGCTCGTCGATGGTCTTCATAATGTTCTGGATGATGAGGATGTCGGGAAGGGACGAGTCAAGTAGCAATGTCGTCCCCTGATTCCATGACAAATCAGCGCACAAAGGATCCACGTGGCTCTGTCCTACCCCGTAGAGCCATAAATAATCTCAGCACAAGGGATGCAGGGTACGCAGGAGGCCATTAATCGGAACTTGGACTCTCTTCCGGTCAATGCTAGAAAAATTATTTTTCTACCTAAGATCCGTGTCTTCTGGACTCTGTTATCACCCTTGTCAAAGCTCCTTCATTCAACTTTCTTTTTCTTCACCAGTTACACCAATAGATCAGGATCAGGATTCATAAAAGGGGCACTGGGGTGCAAATCAGACATCAGTATCTCGTGAATGCTTAAAACATACCGAGCCGGCCTTTCGTAGCTGCGTTCTGGCATCGTGGGCCACAGCTACCACCACGTAGTCTGGCCTGATTAATTAGTGAGACGCATTAACAAACCACCCTCCTGCCTTATTCCACGGACTGGGGTACTCCCGCACACTGGCGCAGCTCGGACGGACACGTACGCACCTGGTGGTCGTACGGACAGGGCTTTTCCACTCCTAGTCATTTGGATGATCCAGTACGAAGGTTGGAATGGAAATGAAAAAAATGCTGAAAAAAATACAGCAGTCGTTCGCGTCAACTCAATTATACATAGGCCAACGAAATGAACGAGCTCACGGGCCATTCGCAGCCTAAAAAAAGAGCCGAGTTGCTGGCTGCTGTCCCTGGAACATCCCCGCGACCCCTCTTGCTACACCATCGAACATCAGCGCCATCTACGAACTCTGTTGTTTGCGATTTGTTACGTTGAATTTTTCATGGGCTTTCAAGAATTTCTGTCCTTTGTTTTTTAATCGACATCCTCCGCCCCCATCCGCCCCGGGGGTGCGCGGACACTTGTTACGCGAGAGGACTGAGTCTCTCACTCTTCTCTGACGACCTTTACCGCCATTGGACAAGACACAGCAGGGAATTCGATGTGACGACTTTCGAGGATTTCTTTCTTTGCTGCCCACCCGTTCCAGTGTCTACGCAATGTGTATGCATGTACGGTACGGTCAATCATGGATTCTTCTTGGCCATCCCCTAACCAACCCCTTTGAAAGGACCGGATCTTGATGAGCATCTATCGTGTACTACCAAGAAATGGACTTTGAGATTTATCACGGGTCCGCATGATTATCACACAATCTCCATCAATCCCTCGCCACTTTTCTTTTATGGATGAATGCGATATATTCTTTGTTTCTTTTTTTTTTTGAGATGACGAGAACGCAGCCAGGACCTGAGATCAATTTTCAATTCTGTCTACGGAGATCCTCATCTTGATGCCCATCCTATACTTTTTCTGCTACAAGCAAGCTCAGCAGCTTCGTGCGACATTGCCGATTGAGATCATCATGTTTGAACAGCAGGAAATTTTATTATATCTTATATCCATATCTTATATCATGTTGACTTCCGCTGCTAGTAAATACTGGACGGAATTGCCTGAGGCTGTTCACTCTCCTTCGAATATCGGTCTGTATCCATAGACAAACGATATGAAGATTCTCCAAACGTCTTATACAAAATAGAAAATACGAACGATTATAAAAGGCTTTAAAAAATTATGTAAGCTAAGCCAAAGGGAATTGAGCATCGGGTCAAGACTCACGCGTGTCTAAGTACACGTAATTGAATAATTGAAGAATGCTTTCAACTGGCAAGCCAAGGCAGCTCCTAGAACCAGGAGGAAAAGCTCTCCACGTTCATCCACGAAGGAGAAGACTCAGGGTGGTTCTCCCCAGGGAATACAAGCCGAAAGCTCTTTTGTATCTTGTTGGAGAAAACGGAAACCCCTTTCGTCCCCCGTACCTCGGAACAGCAACAAAACGGAAGTAGTACGTACAAACGGTCAAAAGAAGAACTACAAGATATGTTGAAAACAGCAAAAGAAAACGGGAAAAAAATTATCAAAATGAAACGAAGGGAAGAAAGCAGCTAACACGTTTCCAAGGGGTGGTATCGGCTATCGTGATCGCATTACGTAATAGTCAAAGGCAGGAACACAAACTCAGACTCACCCCCTGAGTTAGTTAAGTAGCCAGGAAACTCCTAGGGGTTGTCTGCGCCGTGGGATGAGTTCTAAATGTTTTAAGCTTCTAATCGGAACGATTAGTAACTCCCTAAACATGCGTTCATTGTCGAACTCTGTTCTATATGTTTATACACAGACTTTTGTTTTCAATTTTTATCAGCGTCGCCATTTCTCTCTTGGCATTGGCTCTATGCGTATCATATAACGTAGGCACTCTTCAGAGTCGCTCGGGAATTACGCTCGCTCTCTTCGTTCTCGCTACCATTAAGCTGGATAAATAATTCACTTGTAGTTTGCGTTAGCGGATCCATAGCCGTCATAGCGACCGACGTCGGGTCGACCGAAGAACAAAAATCGGTAGGCCAATTGCGAACTTGCCCCAAGGCAGTATTTTGCGTGGATGAAAAATAAATCACGACGTGTAGCATATATCGAATGCATAGGCACAATAGTAAAATACTTTAATGTACTCTATAGTAGGTTCGAGTTAACTCGTTTACATAGCTCGTATACGTATCGATGACATGTGATGCCGTCACTAACATTGCTGTTCGAATAATAATACTCTCTTAATGAATACAAATTGGTCGAGCACGCTCCGCTAATTAATCTCCATGGATTTCATGGAGTTACTGAAAATTATATGGTGCATTGTGTCTCGCGGCTTTGTTCAGACGCGTCGTTCTGTTTGCGGTTAATTTTCCTTACTTGACGCGTTTCTAATAATAATTGTTTGCAATCTTGTAGACTCGATGTCTTAAAATTTTCTGTCTGTGAAAATATTTCTAATCTTTTTTTTTTTGCTTTTTCCCGGGAGACTGAAGAGATAGCCACAGAGCGCAGCTAGAGAGAGAGAGCGAGGTAGTTCGAGGATCAAGTCTGCATTATTTAACGGACAAAGCTGTGGAATCCGAGAGTCGGAGCGCGAGAGAGAAAGAGAGAGACAGATAGAGTACTCGTTAAGCTCGCAAGCTAAAAAGCCAACAGTCTGAACTACGAACTCGTCCGAGAGTGGACGCCGGTCGAACCGCCCTGTTTTGACCTCCGCCCCAGTCCCCATCTTTCACCCCGTTCTTACCCTCAGTATGCTTTTTGGCCTCGCTTGCTCCGCGGCAACGTCGGCGTCGGTTTCATCAACTCGCGATTAATTTTAATCTAAAACTACCCGCAAAGCATCCCCCGTTCGCGACCGAACCCGAAGCCAACCCCTTTCAGCCGCTTTTATGCCAGTGAAACACACAGATTGGCTTTGCCACCCCGTCACCCCCTATATTGGCCCTTTAAGCAGGCATCCTCTGGCGTCTCGAGGCGGGACGTTTTCCGTGACGACTAAGTAAAACAGAAACTATGACCTCAATAGAGGTTAAAGCCCATAAGGATAAATAATGGAAGTAAGTTACGACCTTAATTCTGTTTTAGCCCGAAGCGTCGTTAAGGAAATAACGTTGGTTTATAAAAGTATTAAAATTATCACTGACATGAGTGCAAGTGTAAATATATTTTTTTATAAAAAAAAAAAAAAAATGAAATAGTGACACAAAAAGTTGTAGGGTGAATCAGGAAAAGGGGTATGGATGTACGGATATCAGAATCCTAAGGGTATCTCAGTTTTTCAATATTCCCCTACGCGACTTGGAGTGTAACCGGATTACCAATGGAGAATGGCGTTTTTCGGCGTAAGGGGACAGGGGGTGGCTCCGGATTGCGGCCTCGCGAGAGGAACGTTCGATTAATATACATATCGCGAAGCTTTGCAGCGAGGGGGAAGGTAGACACGAGGCCAGGCGAAGCCACGAAGGCATCGCTGCCTGCGAACGCGACCAATCAGCCCTGTGGGCTTTGAATATCAACCAATTTCCTGCCGACATTTGTGTGACGAGCACTTCACTAGCTGGCGCGCGTGAGTTCAATCGCTAATACTTTTCCTTTCAGGGCTGCTTACGTCCCTTCGGCAGTGCTAGATACCTTCTGACTCGTACCGATACACACTTCCTCTTCTCTTTTTCTCTTTAGCTCTTGAACCCTGAAACAGCAGACCCCCCCCCCGGTGGAATTGTAAACCGGGCAGTTTAATAAGGTGGAAGATTAGGGGTGGCTCGCGGTACGCAATCTCAGATTAAAATAACGCCCTTGTCATGAGGTCGGTTCGCTGATGTAAAGAAGCTTAAAAGGGTTACTTCGGTAGACTGCCTTCTGAATAATGGACGACTAAATTTGCTATTCCAGGTCTGCCATCTTCTGCTGGGTTTAGAACCGGTAGAAAGTTGCTGATCGTTCATGCAATTTCATGTGTCCAGTTGAAGCGCAGCAATCATCTGGAGGAAGATAAAATTATTTTTATTTCTTATTTTGTACTGATATCTTTGCTTAATGCTTGTTACAGGGAACAATTTACTCTACCGTTCACAGCAGCAACAGTCGCAGCAAGCTCAGCAACCACCGTACGCCAATGGAAGTGGTACGCGAGAAACAAGATCTTCGCCAACGTCCAGTCGACCGACTAGTGCGTCTTCAGTGACGTCTCAGTGGCCTCCAGCACCCACGGCACCTACTGAGGCATACGTTCAACGTCAGGATACCTGGACGTCCGACGTCTATACGAAACGTAGTACCACTCCGACCTGGACGGAGCTGGGAACACCGTCGGATCCACGTGGAACATCCTGGGACCGACAGAGTACCTGCTACCAGAAGAGAAGCTCACCGACCTCCTGGAATTCTGAGTACGGAAAGAGGCCATCTTCTACGACAGGATCATCCTGGACTGATGTGGCTGTTGGTTATCAGCAGCAACGTCGAGGATCTCTTCAATTGTGGCAATTTTTAGTTGCGTTACTTGACGATCCTGCCAATTCTCCTTGTATTGCCTGGACCGGACGTGGGATGGAGTTCAAGTTGATCGAACCGGAAGAGGTATGTCCTGGATGATTGTGTAGCTTGGCAGATTTTTTAAATCTTTAATTTACGATTATCCTCAGGTGGCCAGACGATGGGGAGTCCAGAAGAACAGACCGGCCATGAATTATGATAAGCTCAGCCGCTCGCTGAGGTACTACTATGAAAAGGGAATAATGCAGAAGGTCGCAGGTGAAAGGTATGTTTACAAATTCGTCTGCGACCCTGAAGCTCTGTTCAATATGGCGTACGGTGCCGGAAGTTCCGGTATTCCTGGTGAGATGCAAAATGGTACGGCACGAGGACACTCGATTATTGGAAAGACGTCGTCTGGAGCAGAGGCTAGTGATCTTGGAAAGCATACTGCCAGTGGTTACGGGGATGCTGTTCTTGCTATGTACTCAAATACAGCTGCAGGTAAATCATATTTAATTTTCTTAAGAAATTATCACACTTTGTCTCTAAGCTAATAGTATTTAATTGCATCTAAGTCAGATACCATGTAGAATTTACACAGATTTCTTTTCAGTATATGGACCACCCAGTCTCCATCATCTTCACCAATACCTGGGTGGCAATGATGGATTCAAGACACCCTCTAGCAGATACCATTCTCACTATCCCCATCAGTACAGCAATAACCACCCTTCAGCGACATACACCGAGACATTCCTGAACTATGGTCGGCTCTCGGCTCACGAGCTTCCGCTAGATGTGAGAAGTCAAGAATCAGGGAACAGAAGCAGTTATCCACTGAATCCTGAAAGCTCATTAGGTATCCGGGAAAGCTCGAGTAACAATACCAGTAGTACCAACACGACAGCGACAACTACAAGAGTACGAGACTCGACGAGTGTCGACGCGCCGCGTGCTGAAGTATCGACAACATCCGCAAGCTCCCAAGCGCCTCTCATAGATAGCAGCACCGGCTCAAAAATTGAGCAGGCACCCTACCCTTGTCTAGGGGTCGGTAGCTGTGTCTGTTGAAGGTCATAGGTCTAGTTATCCTCAGGAAGCCTTGATCAAGATTCAGTAATACCTAATAGGAAAACTCAGGATTTCATTGAAGCTCTGATCGGGGTGACTAACTCTAGAGAAATTTGTTGTACATACGTGACACTTTTAAAGACACTCCTTCGTTCCTGGTTTCGCACCTCTGTGCACAGATGGCGCAGTTTATCTTATTCGCTGGCTGATCCAGCTGGATCTGATGCGAATGGCGATCGAATCAGACAGTTCTAGTCAAGTCGTCCAAGGTACCTATTCCCTTTGAATGTTGTTACCTTAAACTTTCACGAGATTAGTAAGTTACCATCAACACTGTAATTTATTATGTATATAAAATAAATCTCTTTATGAATGCGCTCAAGGGAGGCGTTTTCTACTACCGCCCAATGGATTCTTGCATTCATAATCAAACCTAGCAGACAAGGGACCTTTAAGGAACGAAATGACTTGGCTGTGGTAAAACTGTAGCAACTCAATTGGCAATATCCCTCCCGCCGGAAGTAGAGATTCCTATCTGAAATCCTAGCTGAAGTCTGCTACTGCAAAAATGCTAAAAACGTGGATATGGTTCGACGGCCCTCCGCTCAGGTGGCGCGTCGACGTCAAAATAAAATTGATTTGAAGAAAATCGTCCCACTAATAATCTCCCTACTCATCTCTGGTTTTACTGCCTTGTCTATCGTCTAAATGACATATCCACTCTCCAGAAGAATATCAGTCCATAGGAATTAAAAAATTTCCATATAATCCCAAGGACGTTCACTCTCATCCAGAATTTTTGGCAAATGCGCAAAAGTCTAGTATATGCGGCGATTGGCGCATCACTCGACTATTTCGAATGTGATAAAGAAAGAAGTGGACACCGGCATAGCAGGTGTGTAAGAAGAATTACCAAAATATCGTAGCAGCCAGTATCCACTCCGGCAAGGTTCCCGAAGAAAAATAGGCCAGCGACAGCAGATAAGAATTCTTCGAAATTTATGAAATTAAGTCACAACATATCAAGCACTGTTAAAGCGTCGAATTCGAATGAGAGTTAACACGTGACTGAATTCTCTATCTATGAAATACAACGTTCATATGCAGATATGACGGAATCCAGAGAGCGTGGCGACGAGGTCGATGTATTATTTTTGGTTATGACACAACGAGCATGTTTATATCGGCGTCTCGCTCGCTCGCAGAAACGCACCTAATAATACATCCTTGTCTGTCCAATGCAGATTCCTTATTGGTGAGTATTGTCGTAGCTGACTTAAGTCGGTTGTTCGAATACGAAGAATCCTCCAGCCTACGAGGCTCACGAATCCCACTTAACTCAACACTTTCATTAGTTATCGAAATGATTTGCTGATCCGAGTGCCGCTCGCTAACACGACTCTTGCCATTCGACGTTACTTTCGTAGTACAGTGTAACACTGGAATTCCTACTGGCTCGACGCACTTTAAGCAATCTTAGACAATCAACGTTCCAATAGATTCTTGCCAGTTGTCTAGTAGAATTTCAAACGAGACAGTCGCGCTCCGTGCATTTATAAAGTTCATAATCGGTGGTGAGTTTCTCATAATTTGTGGATTATTATCAATCTTATTGGGACTTAAAAAAATGGGTGAGTTATATCTGGAGAAGATCTGAACGTTTTCATACGATTTTTATAAACCTACATGGTTGCGAAACAGAATTGTTTTTTCCCCTTTTTTAAGATTGACAATCTGTATTTCTATTACTGTATACGAATATGCGTATTGGATGTGGTATCTGAAAATAGTATAATAGAAAGCATCGTCAAACATATAAACGTATTTGACGCGACTCGTATTGATCGGCGTGCGGTAACTATGACACTGGCAAAAAGCCGCGCGTTAATGGTAAAACGAAGTTTGTCATTTCTGATTGGCTGCACGCGTTGCTTGATTATGCAGTAGGTGATAAATATGGATAAGCATACGTATCCAGAGATGACGCGGTCTGTCTGAACATCTTGGCAATTCTCTTTCTAAAGCGCTGACACACTGTAACCCTTGCGGGTCCATCTTTGTATGTTATACACACCTGATGGGAAACGTCATGTGGTAAATTTATCTGATGTGTTCAAATGATTTACGTGCAAATTGACTCTGACGTTGACGTTCTCTCTCTGAGCTCTGGATTGGTTCACGTATGTAGGTGGATAATTATGGGCTGATACTCTGACTGCTTATCAAAAACCGATTCATGTGTGGATCATTTGTGCATAGTAAATGTTGAACTAGGTAGCTTGAGGTTGAGACTGTAGCAGTTGGTCTGGAAAAGATTGGGAAGTATTTTTAATTATTAAAAATCAACAGCAATGGCTAAGTCGAAGTCAACGGAACCGGAAGAGGGAGCTATGGGATTCAAGGACAAGCAAAAAGCCTTGGATACCTTGAAGATGCTGGACGGTCGTGATATCAGCTACCAGTATCACGTCATCATGAGTTTCGTGAGTCGTGCCAGGAGAACCCTTCAGATTACCAAGGACGAGGAGAAGCTGGCGAACCTTCGAGAGGCGCAGAAAGTTTTCGAGGACTGGTTGAACGACTACAAGGAGAATAATCGAGGCAAGGATAACTTGGCTTATCTGCCGCTTGAAACCGTCAGAGGGTTCAGATCTTTGGCGAAGAAGTATGAGGTCCTTGATGATAGTTTTTATCTGTAAGTTTACGGCTGTTATTTAAGATTTAGATTAGTTAAGAGTTGCTGAGTTTTGAGGATGCATTGTTGTTTATCTGACTTGCAGTGCTTATAAGAAAGAAAAGGGTGACTACAAAGGACTGCGTGCTGTCAGGTCTCAGGACGATGAGGTCACCTGGGACATAGTGAGGAATCGGAAGCTCAAGGACATCATAGCTAAAATTAAGAAAGAGCATATACAGTGGTATGAGACTGATGTCGGAGACTTTCGTGGCTTTCCAACTAAAGAACATACCCAGTGCATCCTCTTGGGATACAGTCCCGATCCGACGAAGATCAAAAAACTCATCTCGCAGGTCGAGGAGAAGTTTGGGAGCTTGAGTGATTCCGAGGATATGGAAGTTGAGGATGAGAAGCATAGAGGTACCAAGAGGAGTCATGACAGTTCCTCCAGCAGTGACAGTGAAGACGACGAGCCCAAGAAGAAGAGTCAGAAGAAGGAGCAGGAAGCTGTGAAACAGGAAAAGGAAGAAAGTGGTCTTAGTTTCAAGGACAAGCAAAAAGCTCTGGATAGCATAAAATCCTTGGATGGGAGGGACGTTTCGTATCAGTTCCACGCGATTACAGGACTGCTGAAGAGGGCTGATAGAGTGATATCTTGTACAAAGGACGAGGAGAAGATTAAAAATATGAGGGAGGCTGTGGAGGTCTTCGAGAACTGGGTCACTGATTACAATGTCAACAACAGATCCAAAGAAAACTTTGCCTACCTGTCTGCTGACCTAGTTAGAGCTTACAAGCCACTGGCTGATAAATATGGAATTGAGGACAATGGATTTCTGGAGTAAGGACCTTATTCTACTGGTAAACATAATTCTACTTGAAATGTATATCAAATGTTTCGTGTTGCAGGGCCTATGAGAAGGAAGATGGCGACTATAAAAGGCTCAGGTCGGTAAAGGTTCCTGATTCCCAGATGACGTGGGATATCGAGAGAAATAAAAATCTACGCAGTCTCGTCGACAGGATAAAAGACAAACATATTCCGTGGTTCGAAACCGATTCTGAACTGCGTGGACTGCCGACGGAGGAACACACTAGGTGTATCATGTGGGGTTTCAGTCACGAGCCGACGAAGCTTAAGAAACTCGTGCCAACTCTCAAAGAGAAAATCAACCCGTCCGAATGAACAGAATTGTTTTCCTTATAATTTTTAATTACAAATGCATTTTGTCGCCGTAAAGAAAATAAGATAGGCTTTATTTTGTTATTGATTTCTTAGTAAAAACATACGTAAGTTGAGTTACCATACCATATCATTGTATTTTTGGTACCACGAGTCAGTTGTGAAATACATAACGGACAAATTGTCCTAGAGGGTATTCTTTCAACTCCTATACGTGACCTACTAACGATGTAACTAGTGACTGCCGGAAAGGCAGAATCGGGGAGATTCTTACACAGTTAGTATAGTGGCGCCATCGGGCGTGGGGAAGTGAAATTGTTGCGCAAGAAGTGCAGCAATCGCCTGGAAGGCGTCAGATTAGGAGCACGTGCTCACGTGTGCCACCCGTAGTATACCGGTACCGTCGGCATCGAGAGGAGATGCCATGTTCATTTTTGCGGGGTAGAATTCAAGATGGCGCTCGAGCCGTCAATGTCAAAGTTTTTTGATTCCGCTGTGTGGAATCGATAGTTTTTATTACTCGTGGCCTCCACGGCGAGGGTGAGTTCGTGCATTCGAGGTTATAGGGCTAGTGACTCGGCGACCTTCGAAACGGGAGAGTCGCGTGAGTATTCGGCTTGATGTTAGCGGTGCTTGCCGCTGTATTAATTTTATTGTTTTTGAAACGTACCTTTGTGAATCGTGCTGTTGAGTCTGATACTATCTTTTCAGAGTGACGTTTTATGAAAAAGTTCATCCATACTCCGAATTTTTATATTAGGGGATTATTATTACCGTGATTACAGTGATATATTTTTTCTGATTTTGAAAAAATATTTTTCTAATGTTTGACATAACTTCAAATTCTTTCATTTTCCAAAAATTCACTTGTCACGCGCTTCTTTCGCTGGATAATTCCCTGTATATCTGCTTTGCCAGAAATAGCTGAGTCTTTGTCAGATATTCTACTGTTTCTTTCCCAAGGGTCCCTTCTGAGGTTGTTTACCCCTTCTCCAAGAAAATACCAAGAATCATTCTTTGAAACAACTTTGAAAAATAATACATCAGATTTCCTGTGATCGATAGTGTTCTCTTTATTAGAATGATTGAAGGGCTTCCAAAATTTAGAGTGGATATATAGAGTTTTAATTTTGGGGAAAAATTGTGATTTAAAAGAAATTGATATCTTGTATCATTATCAAGACACAAATATTTTTTTAGAATTTTGCAGTTATGTCTTAATAGTAAATATATAGTTAAAGTAAACTACATTATCCCAGTGAGCCAGTTTGAGCTCCCTTGGTTCGTTGCAATGGATAATAGTGAATTTAAGTAAGAAATGTCACTTGACTCATCCACCTTGGCTGATGCCGAAAGTGAAGCAGGGTCTATTTGTGACGAAGAAAGAATCAAACAGCTCTTCCAAGCATGCGATGCAGATGGAGATGGCTTCATCGACAGGTAAGTGAAAAAAATCATACTAATGTTATGTAGATTTATAAAACTTCTCCTTTACTCCTAAATCAATATTCAAACAGTAATTGCAATTCCTATACTAAAGATAAGGTATTCGATAGCAAACTCATATTTCATATAATAATCCAAAAAGTACATATATTTAGTAGAAAAAAACAAATCTAAATTCCCCCTATAAAATTCTATAATTTACATAAAATCCAGCATACCTCAGAAGGAACACATATTACATTTTCCACTAACTGCTCCATGTAGACTTTAATTATTTCTCTAATTAATTAAACTATCTGAATGGGCGTAAACACGATGCTGCAGTTGACAATGTACGACGACTCCCACAAAGCATGAACGTTGAATAAACTGCAGAGATATTGTAACGCGATATACCGTAGAAATTCTGAGTAATGATAGAATCGTGACGCGTAGTTTCTTTCATTCCAAGTAAAATTATTCCGCATGATACAAATCCCCCCCCCCCAGTCCACTCCCATCTCAGAGCATTACTTTTCCATCTCATGGAAATTAAAATGCCCACATACACGTTGCTCCAACCACAAATAAAAAGAGGAAGGACGAACCATTCCAAAAGTCAAGTCATCTCGAAAGTCGGCCAAGTCATCCAATTTCACGTTCTTCCATCCAAGTCAGTAGCCACGCGAAGGAAACAGTGACGGCCGTGACATACCTCTGCATATGTATGTATATACAATTCCCCATTCGTGCCCCATAGAGCAGAGAGCAGACATTATAGAGCATACAGCACAGAGTATAGGCATGCCTGCTAGGCCCGAGTCAAGGGACAAAGTATAGAGAGAGAATAGCTTTGTGTAAACGAAGCATAATGTGTTTGTCCCGAGGCCTGAATGGGACACTGTTTGTCGCTTGGGTTCGCCTAGAATTCTATACACGGGGATGCATGTGCGTAGGTCGACAGTGCTTGCGCACGCGAGTACGTCTCGGCAGGGCGGCTATTGACATTTTAAACGCCAGGGAAACAACCCTCCGCCACGTCCACCAACTCCCCACGAGACTTTAGAGACTGCTGCGCTTTTCCGATCGGTCACGCAGCATCCACTCGCAACGAAATAAACACGGTACGTGTTTGGAGTCCCAAATTTCCAATATCTACAAGAAGAACCGCTGGTTGAGAAAAATATGAATGGCTCGATATTTACACGGACCCGCTAACGGATTTACGTTTGTTTGAAAAGAAACGCCTCCTAACCTCTCCCCCGCGTGGCTCAAGCAAACGTTCTGCATTCGTTTAAACGACAACACGCCGACCCGTTTCGATTTGGATAAATATTTACACGAGTTATCATCGCTTTACTTAATTTACTCTTACTTATTTAACGAATAAGAAATACTCGTCAATCCTTCACTCTCGAGAGTACTTTTTCACGTCAATGAATTCCCTCGGTCCTCCCGCCGTTGCGGTTGACAAGACTTCTAATCTCTCGGTATATTCGTATAACGTGAAGACTCGTTAACCACTGTATGCTCGAATAGATGTCGACTAGGTTGAGAATGCTTTGTTCTATTATAAAAAGAGATGAAAGAGATGCACGCGAGTATCGTTGACTCGAGCACGCGACGTGCGCTTACATAACGACAGGATAGCTTGTCAGCAGCAGCTACGACCTGCCCTATATGTATGTAATCGCGCAACCGTCAGTGACATTTGGTATGAAAAACAGAACGGAACTAATACGATCTATTCGAAGCTAAAAATTAGGATTAGAGCAAGTAGGCACTGGCTTTAGGTTTTTCTGTCTTTCATAGCTTTCGTTAAAGCTCGCTTTCATAACCTCATTAACCTTGCACCCGACCCTTATCCCGAGGTGACGCACGTCTCGTTGGCTTCCTGATCATCCAACCGGATGCAAATTCTTCCCAGATTGCGAACGTCGAACAACCCGAGTACCCATTTCTGCGACCTGTTTGCTCTCGGCCATGTTCTACCTGCTTACCTTGCTTAGCCTGATGTATATACACGAGCTATGCCAGCTAGTAGCTGCTCCGTATACACATATTTAACTGAATTAAAAAGGTCTCAGATTTTCTTGACTACGTTAAAAAATTTTCACATGTCAATAGTCTGTTCCTTAGCCTCGTAATCTTCAGAAACTACCATCGCAAGGCGGGAGACCCTTGCTTTGTCAGTTGAACCCCAACTTGCGAGGGTTGTCCCAGGGATTGGAGGGTCCTTGTATTTTATGGCAAGTGACTCACTGCCTCGTTCCAGGCACGCGTTACGAAACGCATTGTAAAATAGCTACGTCACAGACTGCTGCTTTCCATCCCTTTATCATTCTTTTTATTTTGAACTCCGTTAAGCGCAGTTCTCGACAAGTATTAAAGAAAAACGAAAAGTTTTCTCGCCACACTCGACAGCTTTAATTGTATATCCAATGATTGAGTATTTGCATTTTCCTGGTCTAGACTTCCCAGTATTCAAATGGGTATATGCATAGAGAAGAAGCGGAAGCTCGACGCCAGGTGGCAGCACTGCTCGAACTAAAGTTCCAGACGAGCCTCTCTAAAGGAATCGTGATTCGTGACTCTTGCCATATGACTAGTGATTCACGAGAGACGAGTCTTGATTACGACCTTCGACCTCTACGCGTAGGCGTCTCAACGACCCCAAGGAATGGCTTCAATGAACCAGCCTCTACCTCCCGCCGCTTCAGATACCAACATGGGCATAATCTCCAGGCCGGTTTGTCGAGTGGAGGCACGCACAGTAGAAACGTGCCGCGTGTACCAGACCCACGCTAAATCCTGCCGAGGTCTAGGCGTACCCGGAAGGGACGTCCTTGCCGCAGGACCAGTTCCCAGGACGTCGACGACCCTCAGACAAATTTGCATCAGTCGGCGACTGCAGGAGGTGCAAGCGCCGCGATAAACTCGACGCTGCAGACGTGGACGGAAGCTGCGCTGATATAGGAGCTGGAACATTCTTGGCATCCGCCCAGAGAAGGATGAGTAGGAGGACGAACCGCGCTAAGCGTCAAAGTTGAGCAAACTCGAACATGGCGTGAACGGAAGGAGACGGAGAGTGAACTTGCAGTGGATAGAAATTCAGTTGACGCCATAATGCGAGAATATCTGTAGGTGAGAACCTGAGAGCCATGGGGAAGATCTATCTGTATTATGGGTTCCAGAACCCAATGTCGGATGATCCAGTTTTATTCGCCTGGCATTATTCATCTTGCTAGGCTGTTACCGACTGAGCGATAAATCCTATATACATGGTTATCGTTATTTACATTACCGCCATTGTGGACTGGAATATCTACCGTGCGGCTTCGACGCGATCGCAGCGTATAAATCGTCGGCCATAGATTTCCCGATGAAAACCCAGCAACGGGTTCGAGTTTTGTTCAGTCGGGCAACTCTGCACGTAGACGCCAGGTTTACCGATACCGACAACCCATAGCTGCATACTCGTACGTATAAACTGTCATTCGATACATTTACAGTATCATATCAATACCGATACCGAAACTTCAAAAGAGAGATTTTCATAGATAAAAGCTTGGATGAATTTTCATTTGATTTATATCGACACGCTAAAATGCAATCGGCCAGCCGATACTGTAGGAATCTTTCTGCATTTCTCATCGATCTCAAATAGCTTTGAAATCCCGCGAGCTTTTTCCTGCCGCCTGAAGTTCCCCGTGAACCTTCGACGTGCGCCGGTGGCTGGTAATTGCGTGAAATTGGCAGCTAAATTGCAGGCTAAATAATTACGCGTCGATAGCTCATGCGTGAGAGGTCACGCCACGAATGTACACGTACGTATGAATACTTACCGATTTAACAGATACCTACAAATTTATGTATATCCTACCATACTAAAGTACTATTTTCATAGAAGCGACCCTATTATGGTGGGATATTCTAGTCGACTCTGCCATAGCTGGAGGCACTTCCGCGTCCGGTGTAAACGTGGCCAGAAAGCGCAGCTCACCCAGTATAGCATCCAGCGCTGGCCTGCACAGTGGGCCGGTGCCGAATTTACCTATAGGCCAACACCTACGCACGTAGCTCGCACGTGCACGTTGTTCCGGTTGATCCGGTGTTCGTTATAAATGACTGGGACCACGTTCGAATATTGGGCCGTGTCGCTAGACACTTCCGTGGGTCCGTTATCATTTTAGTAGTAAACGCGAACCCCGTCGGACCATTATTTCTATAGTGACGAATACGTGAATCTGTGAATCTTTGTGTACGTTTTTTGTAATTCGTGGGAAATTCGAGACTAGGAAATTTCGCACGGCTGATGGCTCAGCTTTGTATGGAATTACGCGACAGGAAGGTGTGAATGTGCGAAAATTATAAGACTGTTTAAAACATGTTATAGCGGTCGTAAAGTCTTGCCTCGTAGTGACAAATGTTTTGGTGCTTCCGCAATTTTGAGCCTTTCACTCTCGTTTCCTGTTTTTCATCGGGAGCGTCGGGTGAGGGTAATCTCGGAACGGTACTTCCGGCAAATCAAGTCGGTTGAAAGGGAGAATCGTTTGGATAAGGTGCAGTCTCTTTTGTGTTGGTAGGCATGAATGCCACGGAGAGAGAATGCGCCTAAAATGGGATAACCCTGTGGCTGTTCGGGTTCGACCCCTTTCACGAATCTGTATAGATTCCCTCTTTCATCTTGCACTTCCGGCTGTCTCCATTCTTCCGGTTTCTCACTCCTACCCTTGAACCCCTTCGTTGTTGAACCCCAGTAACTTTAATAGGCATTTTACCGATTTTATATATGTATACCGGCAGAGTCCTAGCGATCGATCCATGTCATTCGCATTTCATTGACCTTGTCAAAGGAAGTTGAGTAGGCTAGTAGGAAGTGACGTATTGTCAGATGAAAATTTTAAGGGACCCAGGCTCAGATTTAAAAAAGCTTACCTCTAACGATATTATCTCCAGACAGTCAGCAATTGCTGCCACAGCAGATCAGGACTCGAAGGCTTTAGGATTTAATTTTTTTTTTTAAGGGTTGGTTAAACGCCTCTTTCACCCTAATGAGCGAAACGGTAAGCTCCAACATTTTGAGTCAATGGTCTTACGGCGAATGGATTCTAGGTAGAGCCAAGGGTTCTAGAAGGTGACGTCTCTCACGTAGGAGCTTAAGCCTGTGGCTTAAACCAAAAGTTTTAAGTTAAGGGAGGTATGGTAACGCGGCGCCGGTTTTACACGACTAACAATGCACCACTTATTGGGCCGGGGCGGGGGGTATTCTGATGCATTGTTGAGCTTGCACCGGCGAAGTGGTAGATCCCAGCGACAACGAGAGCTTTCCGATGAAAGCCACGGGAACGCACGGTCTAAGCATATATACATACCGTAGGCATAATGTCAGCCAAGGCAGGCAACCATACTGCGAAAGCACTTGGAGAGCCGAACCCCAGGGTTATCCCTACCTGCCTGCACTTGCGTCCCGTTGTGAAATCATCGAGCGAGAGGGCACCACTGAATTTTCCACTTTTTCGCTTTTCCACCGAATCTCTTTGTCCTCGCTCTCTTCATAGCCCACTCATCCGACTCATCCTCTCTGCTCCTGGTACCCAGAGTACTCAACCCGTTCGCAGCTCCTCTTCCTGCCATTGCTCATCCTCTCGCTCTCTCAACCCCTCATCGACTTACTCGCTCTCTTGGATTTCCTTTGATTCCGAAAAAAGCCCACGCAACGCATCTTCCAACTTGAGTGAAAAAAAGTCTTTTACCCCCTTTTTTTTTTCATCCAAAAGGACCCTTGGTCTACGTGAGCTTTGGTCTTTTCATGGCTGTATATTCGATTGGGCAAAACGAAGCACGATCTTGAGGTTGTTTCGACTGGCTGGGTACTTCCGTTCTTTGAACTATATATATATATGGTATACAGTCATGAACTTGTGGACTTCCGGTCACTAGCGTCTACTGTATTTTTCTTTCTGAGGTCTCTTCCATAAGTGCCCTATCGAGAGCTCGAATCAGCCTCGGGGTCGAGCACCGGTAATGTAAACAAAGTACCAATCATCGAGTGCAAAGGTTCCTCTTTAAGCTTCGTTCACACTGAATATCTAAACGGTGTGAGTTTAATGCAGCTAGAAGTGACAACTCCGTTATGGATACCCGCTTTTTCCCACGACTCACAATTTACTCTCTCGTTCGTCTCCCTGCGAGTGGCTATACGTGATTTCTGTACGCCGCAAATACGAGACCTCAGTGACACACGAATCGTCAGCCGAGCCGGAGATCCGCGTACGTTACAATCTCCAGCGACAATAAAAGCCTGTGAACTCAAACTGATAAATATCGTCGAGGAAGTCACGCAGCTCATACTCGAAGCACCAGAAGGACAGGAAAAGAAGATGGAAACACCAAAGCGCTGGGAAAGCAGAACTCTGGAGCGACTGTCACTGCGACGACGAAGACGCCAATTGAACCGCTGGTAGGACAAGTTAGGTTATGTTTTTTTTTTTTTTTTTTTTTTATTAAAAAAAAA
>NW_014332941.1:978-54049 GCF_000341935.2 Cephus cinctus | reverse complement strand
TTTTTTTTTTTTTTTTTTTTTTTATAATAAAAAAATTCACCGTCTAGACCCTGTCTCCCTTTTCATGGTAACTCATAACTGCATCCGGTTGCAGTCTACTTCCGGTTTGTAAAAAAAAAAGGTTCTTAAAAACCTACTCGGTTTGCTTCGGCTGAACTCGGCTCTGTCCTCGTTTGCATAATGCATTAATATTGGCACGACCGGCTCGTGGCCGCGGACAATTAATAGGTGACGTTTAATCTGCAACAGTCCCCTTTACCCTGGGACCATTGTCCTCCAGCGGAGATGGAGATAGGAAGTGGTGGGAGTTCACCGCTTGGCCGCCCTGATGAATGTTCTACGCTACCACTACCGGTGTACTACTATCTGCTACCAGTACAAGTCGCCGCGTTGCACATCTACGACCGCACTTTAGTCTTGCTATACCTATATCTGACATTGGCAAGAGCGTCATACGTAGGGGCATGCGTGAGTACGGTCTATGTCGTTCATCCTCCAGGCTCTGCGTGTGTTGGCCAAGAGTCGGTTCAACGCGTAAAAGGATTTACGCACGAATTACGTCGTGGAGCATTGATTACGAAACTTCATCAGGACGACACTCGGATTTTAATGAACGTCATAACCTCTTATTTTCTTCCTTTTGTATTCTCGGTCTCTCTCGCTGCCATTAATTTATCTTTATTTTTTTCTTCCTTCTCTCTCTCCCAGAGTCATACGGAGGTATGCATGATGAATTTGCACGTTTTAATAAATCCTCAGTCTCACGATGAGGCGCTGGACCGACTGCAGCATCCAACCAGGAAATAAATATATCTCCTGGTCATTTTGTGCAGCATCTTTTTTCGTTCCTTTAGAGGTATACATGTAGCAGACTCAGACTTTCCTTTTCCACGTGGCACCTCTTGGACACATGGAAACTCTTAGCGAAAGTGATAAGACTCAGTTTCAGACGGAAAGTTTTTCAGGGTACTTTCCCGAGAAAAGCATTCACGTAGGCACTCCGGTATACCTGGTTCTGGGAGACCTTTCCTTCTTTACTGTTCTTCTCGTCCACTTCCGGTTCGTTGTTCCCGTGGGAATTCTGACGCGAGGGGAGGTATCGATTGCTTCTCGTGGCAGAATAAAAGTTTGCTCTATACTCTCATCAAACTGATGGACCATCTCCTTGCTCCTCTTCCAACGTATATTTACACCAACCTGTTCCTGGTATCGTTCCTGATTATAGTTCAAGTTTCTCGGTTCAGTTCCTCCTAAAAGGAATCCCGGGTACAGGAAGTGGAGCCCAGGCTCGATTACTAGCGATAAGAGTGACGCGGCGTTCCACATTCTCAATGATGACACAGACTTTACTATGGGCCCATGACGCTGAAGAGCCAGGACTGGAGTCGGACTTGGATTTTATTGAGTCTGAAATTCATATGAGACAAATCAAAAGTTTTTGAATCATTTACTTTTTGTTTTTAGGAAATATCCTTAGTTTCAAAATTTTTTCCTTTTTTTTTTTCATCGTGGCTATAATTTTTCTTTGAGCTGCTCTACCCTTTTGGGATACAGTCACTAGCATTATTCTTTGCCAACGACTCCAGTCTCGTAGACTGACGAT
The DNA here is from genome assembly GCF_000341935.2 of Cephus cinctus. Taxonomy (NCBI): domain Eukaryota; kingdom Metazoa; phylum Arthropoda; class Insecta; order Hymenoptera; family Cephidae; genus Cephus; species Cephus cinctus. The sequence continues at coordinate 52,446 of NW_014332941.1, read as the reverse complement.
GTTGGATTTGTAAAATATCGCTACATGAGAATATCGATGAATACCAGAGTCGCTGCATTCGAATAGGAAAGATGCCTGAAGGAATCCAATCACACTTAGCGACGAGCTCTTCGACGACAATGGCGATGCCGTTTAGATCGTTCGTCATTATCCTCCTCGTCATCCTCGCGAGTTCGAATTCAAAGAGATCTCTGTTCCCTCTTTTTCCATCCAGCCTCTCCTGGTCCCGCTACGCGCTGCTCTGATCATTTTACAGGCTTGCTATATCAAAGCCTTTTTTTATTCGCGACTCCATTTTTTTTGCCAACACTAAATTAATCTGTCATGATGTCAATAATTTCACAAACACCTTCTTTTCGCATTTCATCAGCCAGGACCTCCAGACGATCTGCCGCGAGCTCAACCTGGAGGACTACGTGGAGATGCTGATGAGGGAATTGGGCGCGGACGAGCAGGGTCGAATTTCCTATCCTGAGTTCCTGAGACGACGACTAGCCCTTAAGCCGGAAATTGAGTCCCTGAGATCCGGTGAACACAGGAGCAGTCCCAATACTCACACCTCGGAGTATCTACCTACTAGCAGCGACACCAGTCTAGGTACGTCTCATTCGATCCATCTTTTGATCCACTTTTTTATATGCACCCCTGTCACACATGAAAAAGTCCTGTTCATCCAATCGGTTTTTAGGTACCGTACCAAGACGTCACGAAACCTGGGAATTCGACAGTGGCGCCCGTGACCTTACACCAGAACCATTGAACATTCCTGACCTCGTGGAAGCCAGAGCCATAGCCGAGACGAACATGCTGAACGTCGTTAGTAAGGTAAGGCTGAAATTATTAGATTTCATTTAATCTGTGTTCATGTGTGTATATTGTGACGTGATTTTCAAATCATGGTCCCAAGGCGACTCCGGTTACCGATACAGATAACGTCCTCGATTTCTGGTTCCCTTCGGGTCGCCACCCTGCTCAGAAGCTACGCTCTCGGGTTGATTCGTACAGTTATGTCAAGGCTCTCGTAAGATTTCGTTATTGTTTAGTTGAGGTCGAGGTGCTCGAATCTGCCGTGGGGAGATAGTCTCGACGTACCGAGTTGCCCGGCAGAGGAGACGACCCGACGGAGACGTCTCCACGGACCGGCAGAAACCCGGGTGAGATACCGGCGCCCCGCTGGAGATGAGCAAAGGGCTGTAGAGCGGGCGGAAGTAGTTTTGATACGATTAAGGGCAGGAGTGGAACCTCCTGCCCGAGTTAAGGATGTGGTGCCCACCTGTCGCCCGATGCCCTGGGGAAGCGGCCGTGGAGGATCTCCAAAAATCACGTACCGATTCGCTAAGGAACGCTCTCGATTTAGTTTAAAGGGACGACTCGAAGGAGATAGAAGAGTTATCGGCTATAAGGCTCTCGACCAATCAGAATGATTAGTTCTCGGATTTGGCATTTGGCTATTGTCAAAGCAGTCTGTCTCGGGGCACCGACCGAGGTGTCACGAGGGAGGCCGTGCATTTCCGTAACCGTCCGCTCCCGTTCGTGTATCCAGTTGCGTTTGCTGATTTTACGCGACCCCAAAGATCAGCACCTACGGTTGCGTTTCTCGATTTTACGCGTCCCCAAAAATCGACAGGATCCGTTAAGCTATCGCCTCGTCCGATAGGTTCCGTCAGAGCTCTCGTTCTTGGTGGAGTTGGGCCTGTTCCACCCCAACTCCCAGTTTATACCGGCTCGTCAGTTCCCGGTGAAAGAAGAATTGGCTGGCGCCCGCCTGGCTTGCGGATGCACGAACGACGGGTGGACGGCCCAAGGTAACGTAGGTTGGTTCTCGAAGATAGTTCGCTCTCGTATGTTTTGCTACCGGTTTCGAGTCAAGGAAAAGAATTACGTTACAATATATATAACGTAGTGATCGATATGTCGCAATTTTTCCGAGGGAGCATATCCATCACCTGATTATTCAGGTTGCTCGGTTGGTTGACTGCTTGTTTGTTTGATTGCTTTGTGGCTTCCAGGCTTCCGCATGGTTAGACGCTCGTTCTTAAGGGAGCAGCGAATATTGATAATGGAGAGAGGGACGATTCTCTCCTCCACCCCTCCGACAAACTCACTCATACCAGTGTCCTCGGCCTCTCTCGTTGGTTCGAATCAGTCCCTCTCGCTCTCCCCAGCTACCGACTGCTCTCTCCAGTGTAGCGCGAGCACAGAGAAGAAGAGAAAAAAGGATTTGAAAAGACGCAGCGGCATAGAAGCCCGCCAAAGCGTAAAACGACTAAGTGCAAATTACCCTTGAATGCTGACAGTCAGCAAGGAAGGTTCCCCTTTTTCTCATTCGAATCTCCATCTCTGTCTTCGTATCCTGTTTGTCTCTCTTACTCCTCCAGGCCTCGGGCAATGGTCGAACTGACAATCGGGTAGCCAAGCGACTGCCAATCTCTTCGTTTAATTTCTCATCGGTCCCCAGCAGACCTACCCCAGCTTCGTAGTGCAGACAATGGACCCACTTCGGGGAATCTATGGGACTCGAGGTTTACCGAGGCGCAGCCAGAGTCAAAAGGTTTCGCTATGGAGTAGCTCAATGTAGCCCAAGAGTCAAGTGACAGGAGCGCGAGCGCCTTAAGACTCATCGACACTCGAATGCTGAAGAGGATCCTCTCTCTCCCTCTCTCTCTCTCTCTCTCCGTCATTCCATCCTTTGACCATTTTGCCTTCTCAACCGTCTCAAGCTCTCTGAGGGATCACAGGCTGCATCCTCCGTACGCGATACTCTTGTGTGCACAGGGGATCCCGTAGTATTTACTGCCTATAAATAACCGTTATTACGTAGTGCATAACGCAGCACCAGCCTCCGTCCGGACTAGCCGAACGCGTGGAGGTGGATGGCAAGAAGAAAGAACGAGAAGGAGAGCTAGTGAATATGGGTGAGAGAAAGGGAGAGAGGAACAAGCATTTAACCAGCTGCTCACTGGAGGCACGTTCCAGCCTGGAGCAGAGCCCGAGGCACGATGCACCGGACGACCAAACGCATCGGCCTTCCTTTCTCTCTTGTAAATCCTTTTTAAAGCTCCCTTCTGTCTCTTTCTCCATTCTCCGGGCCCCTCTTCTCCTCCCAGGAGCAGTAAACGCGAAATAAAAGTGAACGCCCGTTAAGCCCCAACAATATGCACGCACTGGCGTTTATGATGTGGTCCGTTTGAAGTCATCCGCTCTCAAAGTACCAAGCGAATCCATAAAGCTGGACCCGCTCGAACACCCCTCGGCTTACCCGCAAGGCGAATTTCCAACGTGGAATTCCTACCAGGCGTATCAAACGTCAATTTTGACCTCGTCGCTTCTGATTTCTCTACGGGGCGGTCCCTGCTGCCATCTACAACGTCCTCCGAGCCCACCCTTCTAATGGCATCTTGGATTTATCTCAGTCTATATACACGGATTACCTCCGACCGCCATACCGATGTCTGTTTGCTAACTCTCTCTGGACCAGCCTAAATGAAACACTCTGTAGACACGTAGACTCTCTCGTATCCTCGCTCGCTTAGAAACTCGAGCAATTCTCCACTGAGGAGGAACTCTGGCAGACTGTGTAGTCGTATATCCTTATAGACGACATGGCTGCTCCCCAACGAACTCACTTTACACGGACCTAGGTGCTAAGCTACCGAGTTCAATTTGCATGGCTACACCTCCTCACGCCTTTTCTTCCTCTTACACTTTAACTCTGCCAAAGTTCTCTCTTTATGCTTTTCTGGATTCCATTCTGCCTTACGTCCTCTCCTCGGGTCGGGAACGACCCAGATGACTCCGGGACGTTGAGGTCTTCGTATTGGCTATGCCGACTCGCGTCCCACGTTGTATTCTTCGTCTCACTTCGTTCCTACGAATATGACAAGGCGCGAGAGTGTCGTCCGAGTGGTCTTTGGGATATTGAGAACAGAGATAGAATTTCCATAGAAATGGGAATGCGACTCGGCGACTGTCGCCATCGACTGCCAGCTGCTGAACCGGGCTACACGAAGTCGATGTAGACTCGCAAAAAGCTTCACGGGCCAACCTATACCCTATTCTGGTTAACTTGACGCACTTTTTTATTCCATACAGTCGCGACTGTTCAACCGAGAGGCGCAGACAACACTGAAGACTGAGATGGAGACTCCTTTCAGAAGGGATTTAACTCTTAAGTCAGTCGCCACGATTCCTACCCTTCTCCGTGACTCTAGTCGAGTCGACTTGAAACACGGTTGTATTAGGCTTTTCAAACTTCCTACGAATTTCGTACTTCGGAATCGATTATCCTGCCCGGAGCATCCTTAAAGTAGCTACTCTGCATTTTGGGTCCGTGGAAGACAAGTGGGTTGAATTCTATCGATACAGTCCTACCGGGAAGTCATTTTACGGTTGTATATACCATGTGTCCTACTTTTCTACGGGAAATTTCCTTGCGGCAGAATCTGCTTCAATTTGTTGAAACTATATTTTAACGAGAAATAATTCGGTATAATAATTACTTGAGTGGATAGGAAATTTTAGTCTGATTCTAGAAGAAAAAAGTATGATTTTTTTATGCCAATGACTAATTCCAAGGATTCTGATGGCAAAAGTAGGTAATAACTCTTCCCAGGTAACATCGATCGCCAAGAATTCACTGTTGGAAATACATGGCACGGTTTCATCCACCATTCTGGCCACGTCTTGTAATTGCAACATCGATTGTGTTCGCCTTCCTACTACCAACGTCTATCGAGCGCGTGCTCCTCCTTGACCTCCAGGAATTTCAGGAAATTCAAGAAAACGCACACGGAAATACACTGGCGGTGTCTCTTGGAGTACACACACCGAAACACGACGACGGGCGTCGTTACGCTTCGTGGCGTCGCTCTGGCGGGCTACAGATACTTTCTGGGCCAAGAATTGCTCCGGCCACCCTTATCGCCATTCTCCCTCGTTCTTGGCTATTTCGTGACCCCCCCGCCGAGGACTTTGTTCTCTCCTACCTCGAAATCCGCCAAACTTCGATTCCGTAATGCTGAGAAGTTCGTAATGAAAAATACAAAGTGCGTGTCAAGATTGGTTTTAGTTTTTGGAAAAAATTTTTGAATTTACGATTAACCTTACTATGATCAGGTTCCCGACGACGACCTGTAGTTAGGATCTACTCCTTGACAATGGGATACGCCTGTATGAGGTTGGCAATCTTTTTTTTTTTTTTAGTGGCGACGTAGAACTTTCGTGAACTTCCACGAGACTTGGAAAGAAAAGAAAAAGAGAATGGGATTGGTAGTCGTACACTACAGAATAAGATGCTCTGGTGTTAAATGAAAAATTAGCAAAGTTAATTAAGAGGACCGCACCCAAGACTCTGCTCCTTGCTAATTGCGATAAATACAGTCCTCGAGCTGTGACTTCCTTTGACTTTGTCGCTGCTTGCGAATTAGCCAGGTTACTTGCTTCACTGTTTCCACCTACAGTCATTTCAATGTTATTCTCCTTGCTTAGTAGTTCTATGCCGACCAGGATGACGTTGCCGAAGATATAGATCGTTTCTAGAGAATTCAAACAGAACAAACGAAATCAAGCAGTCTCATGCCAATGAGAAATACGTGCTTCTAATGTAAATTTGACCGGGTCCAGTTGCTATGGTTAAGAGCGAAGGAATTCCATAAAAATAGGACATTCTAGTAAAGGAGGGAATATTCGGTGGTTGCGACGCAGAGCGCAACTCTCTCTCGGATCCACTCGGCCACGTTCGGGCCCACTCGGCTGGCGCCTCTATACGCTACCTTCAGGGTGTGAGAGGGTCGCCAGGACAGTCTGTCAAAGAACCGCCGACCGCGTATACGCGTGTCCTGTCACTCTCTCGGTCTATCCAACTGTCAGGCTGAAAGGTCCGTCAGTCGATCGGTCCATACTGTTATATAAGACTGTCAGATCTACACGTATGTCCATTGAACCGTGCGTGCCTCGGGATTCCATTACTTTCGGGAATCTGTCACTAACTTCACGTCACTAGCTCAAAATACATGTGGCTATCTACAGTCGCGAGTTGTCACTGTGAATTGTCAGCGCATTGACAGAGTAGTACAGAAAATAAGGCGAGCCGAGATCGATGAAAGTTCAGACAAGGATATTCCATATCGTTAAAGGATCTGCGCCCGAGAACAGGCAATATATCGCGTTATCATTAGCAGCCAACTTCAAGTCTATTAACAGTGAGTAAAAGTAGAGAGGACAAGATGAAATTAGCAAGAAAGCTGTAACACATGTGTCCAGGATACTCAATGTCCTCCCATACAGGGATAGGTACTTCCCTCGTGGCAGGTCACATCGTAATCAGTCAGCGTCGCGACGCCCAGATATACCCCCTCTGAGTATCTCTCACAATCCTCTGGCCAGTAGCCAAAATCAGACGCGAGTTTCGTCCCTCCCGAAAAACAATGTTATTCATTTAATTTCCATTGCCTGCAGACAATTCGTTCTTCCATAAGGTATTTCCCAGCGTAGCCCGGGCCAATGGCGTCCAACTAGAGATTCAACCAGTTCCCCAGGTTCCCATATTTTATTTTTCGAAGATAAACTTCTCACACCAGTCGTTAGTCCCCCTGCTTGAAACTTAAATAGATCCTCTTAGTCATTGTCGACGGCTTCCGTGAACTTTGACCTAGACGTCGCACGTTATCCTATCCTCATGGTTCCACGAATCGAACCGTTACCGATCATCGAACAAGGGTCGTCGCCCAGGACGTTGGTAGGCTTCGTGCTTTTACGACTCGACGAAAAAAAAAAGAAGCAAACAGGAGAAGCGTTAACGAGCTGGAATCTCCAAGAGGCGTTCCTGTCGCAATCCATAATAAAAAAAAAAGCCAAAGAGCAACACCGCTTTGTTGATCGGTAACGAGTGCTCGAGACGACTTTTCTTACGCGATCCACGTCCTTGCGGTCGCACGAGCCTGCAAGCGTTCGCTTGTTTTTCCGCGTCCGTAAAGGGACTCAGTGCTGCTCGGCTCCTCGGCGAGGACGGACGTCACCGGACTAGCCAGACCGAGTGAACTCGATTCGAAGTCGAAGCAGCGTCGCATTCGGGTCGAAAAATGTCAAATGATAAACTCGTGAATAATTTATGAGAGAGACGCGCGCGATCCGACACACTCGTATATACCGACCTTAGAAGGTACGTCCGCAGGTATGTAGGCAGTTAGGTAGGTGGACAGATACAGGTAGATTGGTTATGGGCATGTAGGCATTGCGAGATGCGATAAAAAAAGTAACAAGTATCCATGGTGTAAAGTTGTGCGACAGGCAGCCTTTTCTATCCTTTTTATTTCTTCTGTAGACTAAACAAAACGCGCGAGTGTATCGGCACGCTAACGTTCTCGTGACACGACATGCCCTAAAATGGACGGATTCATTTTTCTCATTTGACTTGACGGCCACGTCGCACCTCACGATAACGCCACTCTTCTCCTTCGCTACGAATTATGAATAAGCCTTCTCTAATCCATGCCAGGACTGTTGCCCTCTGACCCCCTTTACTCGCACTTCCTTTGAACCCCTATCTTAACGTGTCGCTTAGACCTGACATTCGATTAGTGTATTGAACGGATTGTCGAGTTGTATGGTAACCCCAAGCAGCCACTTACACCGTGTGCATTGAGGGTACAGCCCTGTCACATAACCTATACCTGCTAATTTATTCATTTGGCATCCCCAGCGAGCCACTGGACTGTTTTGAAATACCAACCGTCCTGGGATTAGTTATGTTTGGATTATACAGAGCGATATTGTCTCGTCTATTAAGATACTTGAGGAATGTTGTGTTAATGTGAAAATATCGTTTAGTAGAAGTCTTGTTTTTCCGTTTTTCGAACAAACACACGGAATCAGAGCCATATGGAATTTATATCAGTGATATTTGTGTGAGAAGTTCTTGGATCTGGAGAGTGGATCTTTCTCTTTGTTGTCAAGGTGTATATACTCTTGAGTGTCATGACGGAGAGAATGAGTCAGTGGATAGGAGTGTGTTCTGTCAGAGAGAGGGAATGAGTGTTAGTCTAATGCAAATGACGGGTGGATGCATTAACATTGATAAGGAGAGTGAGATAAGCTTGGATTGAATACATACAGGGTTATTAGAAGCCGAATCTGTTAAGTCGAGATGATTCCTTTGTGTTATGATTTCTCTCGATTATCGTTATTGGTACGGTTCTATATTCCTTTTGTCTCATTGTCGTCTCATCCGACCTTCACGAAATTCCTCCTGGATTCCTGGCACGCTTATACGGCGTTCCTTCTAGAATATTCTAGGCGAGTAAGCTTACGTCTCGGCGGAGACCCGACGAGCCCTGAGAATCGTTCGGGCCTGGAGAGACGAGTTCCATTGCTGACTTCAGAGCGTCGGAGGGATCGAGTATGACGGCGAATTGTATGCGACTAAATTCCGGCTCAATTCACGCTTCACTTCCACGTCTCACTTCCTCTGCTCTCTGTGTATCTTCACTGATCATAGGGAATTATGGAATCCCAGCATTTTCTATTAGCTCAAGCAGCTGGTGGAATTCGATTAAAAGACCAGCCGGCTGCCGTCTGCTAGTCACGACTGTCAAAGTGCCTTCTGGGTAATTAGAGATAGACGTGAAAAAGTCGTTACTTTTAATTTAATATTTTTTTCATACGCTTTGACGTCAAGTTTTTGACATTCTTTTAAACGCCACGATGCTGTCAGCCGGTATATATTTGCAATGATGGTAATGATAAATTAAATAGGTAATAAAATTAAGCAAAGCTCCCTGCTGAAATTCCATTCGTAAAATCTCGCTTACTCTCTTCTTCTAAGCATCCAATTAGCGAGCTCGATTGCTTGTCGGTAATTATGTATGTACCAAGAATTGAATACGTATTAAAGTTTTCTTGTATTACGCGCAGGCGAATCTTATAAAGCCGCTCTCGCCATAAACGGAGCAGCGATCGTGCGTGCGAGCGTGTTTGAACTCGTGCATAAATTCCATTCGCCTATGTCGAGCGGCTGCGCGAGAATCATGCGCACTGGTATCTTAACGGAATCTGATTAATTCGAATCGGAATAAAAGGTGGAATATCGAGAGCACGTGATGCAGTTCGAAGTATCCAATCGTTCTACGATCCCACTACTCCCCTTTCTCTCACTTCTCATTATGAGTGTATACGTCTTACCCAGTCTCTTGTCTCTTGCGTCATCCTGCGTAATCAAGGTTAACCTATGGTCTCAAGCAACCCGGAAAGTTTTCCCTTACCATTTTTTCACAGTCCCTGCCTGCTCGAACGTGCATACCACAGGTCTGCCATTATCCTACAGACTCCAGAGTGCCGAATCCAGGAAGTCTATCGAACTTTGTAAAGATTTGCTCGTTATAAAAAGAGTTATGACTTCTCTTCTTCCTCTCATTCTTACCGTACCGTTACCCCCAGGCAATTTCATAGGTGCATATCCCAAGCTACGCTGACTACCTCAGTCTCATCTTCGGAATCGCTTTGCAATCCCTTCTGAACCACGGCATCCCTCACACGTGACTCCCATATATTTAAAACAAGCTCTCGCAGACGCATCAACAAACCACCTATGTAATACGTAATGTACAAACAAATTTACCAACAAGATTTATGCGTCGGCTATTCGAACTCGCTGCGCACTCGTTTCCATTGCTCGACCGAGTAATGAGCAAGTAACGACTCTTAACTCGAACGCTCGCAGCTCGTAGTTACTATATCAGTACATACCCTGTTTATCCCATCGAGTAATAATCATCAACCATACAAATATACACGTACACCTGTCGTTAATACGCTCGATCCTCCCAATCATTAAAATCATGTGCGATACTAAATTTCAAAAATTCCCGCTATCCGCGATACGTTCAGATCGATCTCATTGGTCATTCCGTGCGTCGTTGCTAGGCAACGGTAAATTTATCAATGACGGAAACGTCCCTGCTCGTTAATCAAATTATCCGATAGAATTTGAGTTAACGAAGAGAAGAGTCCTCACGGGGTCCAATACTTTTATCCCTTTCTTTTTACATATACCACCCTATGGGAAAACCAGAAACCTGCTGACCGACACACTAACGAAGCGTTAACGAGCCAAGGTAATAGCGAGCCTCGTTAAAAACGTCGGAACGTAGAAAGTCGTGGCAAAATTAACACCATTAAATCCATGGTGGTAACAACGAAGGCGACGCCTAGCGTAACGGTGGATGCGTCGATCTCGTATAACCAATGTAAAATTTATTCGTACAATCGTTCGTACACTCATTTGCTTTCTCTCTCTCTCTCTCACTCTCTCTCTCTCTCTCTCTCTCGCTCTCTCTCTGTCTCTCTCTTTCTCTCTACTACCTTGTTAACGAAATCAACCGATCCTCTCTTCTCAGTCACACTCCTCATTCACCATAACAGACTTCTCCTACCTTTCACTGTACTCCGAGTCTTCCTTAAGTATCGTAGCAGTATCCTGGTATCACTTTCATATGGCTTAGAAGCTTCCGTGAATCTTACGTCACTGTATATACCATACCCATAAGCATCCGTAACCTCGACAAATACGTGGGACGTCGTTTTACTTATAAGCGCCGTGAACACCTATTCTGGACACGTAAGAGAAAAACTTTGGTATATGTTAACTGAGAAAAACAAGATAACGGTCCCTTTTAGGGAAAACCAGACGTATAATTTATTTCTTGGTATTTTTCTATTTTTACTTGAAACCATAAATTTAAGCTTTCCAAGCTTCACTTTATATATGTGTATTTATTATCTCGTATCGGGAATTCGTTTATTCTCAGACTTAATTGGGATCGTGGAAGGAACGATTAGGAGCATTCGAAATGAATAGTCGACGTGACCCCTGACCTCGATCAGTACGCGCGTGTCCTGTGCTCGTAGCAATAGGTCTGCTTGTGTCGAGGATGCGACAATAAGTCAGGAGGAAGATCGAGGGAGCGATATAGATATACATCGTGGCGGGTTTCACGGTGGCGGTGAACAATGGCTCCTCTACGGAGCCGGGCTATTACGTGGAACGGCTGCATCGTCATCAGCATTATCAGCAGCATCAGCAACACCAGCAACATCAGCAACATCACTCCCAGCATCCTCGACACGGACGGGACCTTGTCGGGAAGGAAGTCGTCATCGAGTCGGCCAGTAGGGACGATCTTGTTTACGTCCACTGTGCCACTACGGAGGACGAGGTCGAGGACGAGGAAGAGGAGGAACCTCGCGAGCTCAGGAGGTCCAGGTCTTGGCTCTGTTGTCCCGGAGATCGTCATGACGACAGGACCGTTCCTATTCAGGTCGAGGGCGACAGGCGGGATAGGCAGAACGTAAGTGTTCTCACCTGTACATGCTGCTGTCAAAATGGAAACAGTCTGACAGGCGCTTTTTTTTTAATATACCGGTGCAGGGGATGAAAAAAAAGGGCGATAATCGAAAAACCTGCGGAAAAGGGTGCGCTGCGGTATTGACGAATGAGAACCGCCGTTGTCGGGAGGGTGGAGTTGAACGGGATCGAAGGATTTTAGGGTGCGGTGGAGAAGCAAGTCCCTGGGTGGAACTTCCGCTGTGCCGGAACTCGATAATGGGACTGGGGGATGGTCTTCGTAATTTTTGCCACCGCCTCAGGATCTGATTCGAATCTGCATGTGGATCTACGACTATGCCGGGTCTCCCTAGGCAGAATTACATTTCCGTTTTACTCCTGCTATGCTATTCTCTAACCCTTTGCAGATCCGAGCCCTATCTACGGTTCATCCTACGTGCCCTTTTCCGTATGACCCCCCCATACCCAACCATCTACTTCTGGAAGTCGGACCTACTGGTTGACCTTTGACCTTTGATCTTTACGAAATCCCACCTCGAGCATCGGAATGATGTTAGGGGTTCTCAAAAACATCCCTTACTGTCTTACCACTCGGACTAATCAAAGTCAATTCTTTTTTTCTGTCCATTTGGAATGGACTCGATTGGTCCTTCGGATCTGCAATTGTGAATCTTTTTTTTTTTTGCAAGTCAAGAAAAAAGAGAACGTGCATCTCTATCAAAGAGAGTGCCATCTCTATCAGAGAGAGTAGGTGGGACGGGAGATAAGAGAATGAGAATATGGGAAAGGGTCATCGATCACCAGAAAGTCGATAGACCTACCTTCGAGCGACCTACCCTCTTACCCCGTGCCCTTTGACTTTTTCATGATAGCACCCTGGTCCCAATCGCCTTTAACGCTTGATTTATCTATATATGTCAGCGACCCCCATGACCCTCTACTCGTTAGTCGGAGGTTACGCTCTTCGCACGGATCCCTTGTCTTGCTCGCTTATCACGTCAACCTGCAATTCAACGTCCTTAAGCTCCGCTTCTTTCCTTTTTTTGATCCTGGAAAAAAAAAGGAAAGAAAACTCAGCGAAAGGTTAATAAAGATAAATACTAAGACAAAGGATCTAATGAACGGAGAGGCGGGTCTGGTAGGATCATTTTTTGACGCTCTTGAGAAAAGCTCAAAAGGAATAAGACGCTCGCGCAAAACTCTAAGAGAGTTTGAAAACTGGCGGGAAAGTTTAGTCGGCAGCTTTGAAAAGGGGCTTTATGTTTCTTCATTGGGGTATGCGTGAAATGGAACTCCTCCCCCCCTAAGGACGCACCCTGGGACTGTCTTTGAACCACAGTCAACCTCACAGTCACCTTTATTCCCAATACTTTTTCGAATTCAGATTACATTTCCCGGCAGTCTGTTGTTCGGGGATTCCCCCGATTCTTTCGATGATTCGATGAGCGAGAGTGACTATAGTCTTCGTTCATTCCTGTGGAATTTAATGGATGCATCTATCTGTCTTGGATGCTCTCTTCCTTCATCCTCTCTCTCTCTCTCTCTATCATTCCTGAACTTCCAATCAATGACATTTGATCGATATGTCTGAAAGCTATATTAAGTGCACCCTGCTATCATTCCCACATTCCATAATGGATTCTTCTATATCACATATTTACTTATAACACGTATACCTGCTAGCTTGCAATAATGCATATATATATATATTACTCTGATCTCTCCATATCATGCTAATTGATTCTCAGAGGACCGCTCTATTCAAATTCATTAATTGGAAGCTTAGTAATACCTATAGCATACACAAAAGCGTATCATTATATCTATAGAGCGTTCCAAGACACTGCGACTATCGATCTGGCTGATTTCCATGGACGAATAGCATTCTTAAGTCTAGGGCTATATTTATCCTGTATCCTGTCAGTCCCAGCATCCCTGCCTCTGTCGCCTGTAAAACAGGTGAGAGTCTTTCTAAAAATTGAATGAGACGCGAGAAGCAAAAATCCAGAAAAACCTGAAAGTATTTCAGTCCCTCAGTCTTTCCTGAGAAAGGCATTCAAAGGTACCTACTACCGACCGGAACGGTCACTCGAGAATCTGTCGTTTCGTCGCTCTTTGTCTTTCACCGCTTTACAATTTCCATACCCGACTGCATTCGTGCTAGGATGCATTAGCAACTCAGCCAATGTAGGTTAATGGTGTCACGTCCAGCGTTAGCACTATGACTATATGTCCCAGTGTAATCCCCGTGCTCACAGATCCTACCAGACGCGTTACACCAGTCAGTCATATCTGCAGTGGCTTCGTCCGTGGCCGCATAGTGCACTGTAGTAATGCAATCCAGATATCCAGTGGTCGGAGTGCAAAGAAAAAAAGATGGTGAGCATCGGAGAGACAGGAACGAAGGAGAGAAGAAGGCAACGGACGACCCCCGACGGCACTGACCGGCAGCTATTTTGATTGCTGCCTCTGCAGCCGCAACTTTGCACCAGCTGGAATGCACGCCCGGGTTGCGAAATGCACCAGCTGCATTGGCTGCACTAGTGGCTTCAAAAGCCACAGGTCGTAGGAAGCCAACGTCCCTGTCTCCGTGCTAAAGAACTTCACTCGGGCAGGCGCCATTGGAAACGCTTCGTTTATCGGGAGCTCTTAGTTCGACGGGTAGGGGAAGAACTCTGCTGCGATATACGTATAGTATATATATATATATATACCTGATGGTTATTAGTTGATAGCTGTCAGCTGGTCCGTTACTTCTCAGCAGTGATTTTACGTGCGACGAACCGGATGATAGATGAAGATTGAACGATGCATCTGAGTCTTAGGCTTCTCCACTTTGATGGGATGCATTAGCCGAATATCAGGGCCCTGGCTAAATTTCAGATTGATATTTTGGCTTCCATGACTCCTAGTTCAGGAACAGGCTGCTGGTTAGAAGAATTTCATACAGCAGGGGAATCGACCAGGCTAGAATCTCAGGAACAGTGTATTCCCTTTTTCTCTTCTTATGAACTCTCTTTTACTCGTGGCTCGTAGCCGTGTATGTATCAAGCACCAGGTATCTTTTCTGAGGACGTTACGAGTTGACAACAGGAACGTGGATACAAGGGCAGAGGCAGTGATGATCCTGGCGAGAGGAGGGACAGGAAGAGAACGGTAATCAAGTGGTATCAGATTCTGTATAGCCTGGTCTGAGCTGCTACGTGTACTAACCTCGTCCCCAATATAATAAAGCTTTCGAGGCTGCACTTCGAACAGGCTCGTAATTGAATTCTTGATTGCTTTTTGTTTGAACTGCACTCTGGACACTGTGTCATCCTGTTAGCTCAGAGGTAACATTCCTGTGACCTTAGTCCAGCCGTGACCCCCAGCTGTATGTACGAGATCTATTCTTTATGCACACCTCGCACGCTCTTTCGAATAGACCTTGGCGCGATGAGAAAGAATGAGACAGAGTTAGAGAGAGGGGCACGTGTGTTTTTACGGAAAATGGCAAGAAAGTCTTTCCTCTTTCAGGGTGGATTTACGCGGATCAAAGAAACAGCATGGAGAAAGGAGAGAACTTGAAAACGGTATTAGAGAGGATCAGTGACGATCCTAGCTGTCCGTTTTCTCGAGACTGGGTCGTTCACGCATCGTTTTTCTTTTACGAGGATATTTAACGCGACTTTATCTCTATCGTGCTCATAAGGCATTAAACCGTTCATTGTTTGAATAACAGTCGATAGATGGCGCCACTGCTCGGTTGCTCCCTTTTTTTTATTCTCGGAAAATCTATGGAAATTGCTTTGGGTAGTCTTACATGAATAACGGAAATCTTTTTGAATAATTCATTCGTCCATTGCGCTAAAAGATCAAGAGATTTCTCCGTCGTCTGTGTACATTTTCTTCTACGAAATACTCTTCTGCTGCACTTTTCAAATGAGTTCGGCCTATTGGACTAGCTGACTAGACGTACGATGGCAGCACTGAGGCGTAGCGTCCGTTGGGAGAATCTACGATTATCGTGTACTGCAGACACACTGCGGTTTCGTGTCTGCAGAGAGTATCGAGTATTCAAGGTGAAAACCGATATCTTCTTGTTCCTCGTCCGCCTTTCTCCTTCCTCTTGTTCTATTCTCAAACCTCATTTACCACAACTTCCTGTATTGCTTTACCATCCTGACACGTTCGGCACGACTGTCTCTGAAAGGGCCGGAATATGTGGGATACGACAGCATAGGAATCGCACATATATAATGTATTATTATTAATAATGAATACATAATTTCATAATGGCGACTACAATGTAAATTCAGTTGGTTACGCCGCACGAGGGCACCGGGTCAGTACCGCAGGTTCCTACGTTACAGTGTGGACTCGCCATTACGCAGGGCCTCCCGTCAGGACATGGTGGTGCGTCCTGACATGACTTTCCTGGCAAATGTATGTACTCTTGCTTCTGAGCCATTGCCGTGGAGAAGAGTGTGACAGCCAGGAAGAAGAGCAGTAGACCCATCAATGCTTTTTGTGATTGTCGTATCGCCATTTTCTATCGTTTCTATATAAAGAAAGCTGAAATATAATTTTCTCCTGATTTTTACCGTCGATCTATTTCTCTCGTCCGGATTAAAGAAATTGTAAATCGTCTGAAGAGCATTGCTGCGTCCAATAGTACTCACCGGATTTATCTGCTTCTGTCGTTGCTGACTCGTTCTCGAATGTTCCTGAATTCTCAACTGTAAGTCTTTTTATATACATGTTTTTTTTTCCTTGTTTACTGTATCGTTTTTCTCTTTTTAATACATTTGTGTCTGCTTCACGTATGTGTAATCATCGAGCAAATTTTCACGTGACCGGGAATCATTAGTCGCCCGACGAGACCCCGACGCCCGACACACCTGGGTGCTCCAGCAAGGACGCCGGCGGTTACGATTTAATTTGTTTCTCGCTCTCCCGACTCGTATACGCATAAATCCTCGCAAATTGACGTCGAAGGACAGATTGCAATTATATGCCTGCGTGGGAATTTTCAGCATCTCCTTAATGCACCACGTACCTCTCTGATACTCTTGCAATTTCAATTTTCTTTATTCTTCTTTTGTAAAGCCAAAGACCAACTTTCTTTTTTTAGCTCCACGGAGCGCTCTTTTCGTCCCTGCGTTCAAAGGTCGCTGAGTTAAACTCCAGGCTGGTCGTGGCTGTGAGGGCCCGGGAGGCTGCAGAAGGTGCCGTTATCAGGGCCCAGGCACAGGCGACTAGGGCAGAGCAGAGGACGGAGCAGCAGGCTGCTAGGCACGAGGAGAGACTCACTGAACTCCATTCTGTGATTGCTGAACTGGGTAGACAATTGGAGAGACACCGGGCCACCGTCATCGCCGAGGAAGACGAGTCTGGTAGGAGTCTTATTTTTTTAATTTCAAACTCTGGACATTTCACCAATTTTTTTTGGAATGAGTTCACCCTTCACTTATTTTATAAATATTTTATTTTCTTGCTAATCTAGAAATCGAGACCAGCAGGGACGCTGAAGGTTCCATCACGAATCCTGTGGAGGAAAGTGAGGGTGGTGGTGACATTCCAGGAGATGGCGACAGGACCCTGGGGGATGCAGACTCCAGCTGCTGTGAGGAAATCGAGCCACGACCCATCGAGGTACGATTAATCTCGTGGGATTCTCGAACCAATCAGAATTTAAATTATCGTCTTCTCGTTTTGGGAAATTCTGTTGATAGAATGGCAGAGAGCAGCTGGACAGTCCTGCAGCTTTACCCACTCCAGAACCAACACAGCAAGCTGCGTCCTGCCAGAGCGTCATCGTCGCTGCTCTTCAGGATGAGGTGACCGCTCTCAGAACGGAAATTGCGAATCTGCAATCGCAACTCGTTCAGGTTAAGAATCAGGGACAAACGACTCAGCAGCCAACGAGGTGCAACTCACCTAGAAGAGACCCCAGGGTGAGGCATGGAGCTGTGATTACGTTGTTATCCTATCATCAGGTTTTCAGCTTAATATCTTAGTGAATTTGTCTACCTGTCCTAGACTAGGGGAAATACCAGCTCGCCCGAACCGTTGACTGCGCCATGTTCACCGTTGTTGCCACCCTTGCAAACACCACCCGCGAAAACCATTAGCAGGGAGGAAGCCCCTGTCTTGAAAATGGCGGAAAGGGTCAGACTGAGGAGAACGGACGAGAGACATATTACGGGTCCTGACATTACAAATCTTGGAGTATGCACAAATATTCTAAATTATGCTATTTTAATTCTACAAGTCACTGAGCTATTGGTAATTCAGGTTTGCTCAACAATGGTGGCTGAACACCTGGTCTCGGATCTCCTGGAGCAATCGAACCTTCAAGAATTGAATGGCTCAGAAAAACAGTTTGAAGTGGAAACCGAGAGGTTGAACAGTCGACTTGAACACGCTCGTGCCAATAATGCGGTTCTGGCATTGACCCTTCACGAGAGCAAAGCGCAGTGCGACAGGTAGATTTCTAGCCTTTGACATTAGATGAAGAAAATGCATTCAAGCATTGGAGAAAACTCTATTTTTTCCCCTTAATTTGACAGGCTGAGCTTACTAGTCGGAAAGTATGAGTCAAACGCTACAGCTCTACGACTCGCCCTTTCGTATAGTGATCGGGCAATAGAAGCATATGATGTTCTGATGGCTCTACTGGAGAGCGAAATCGCCCTGACCACCGATAGAAATAATTTCACTGTCGATCAAAGGAGGACCGCTGAAAATGTGGCGTACCATGTTCTCAAATGGCTGGAAAATGATTGTGCCTCCCTTGGTGCTCCTTGGCAGGACAGCATTATATTGTCCGACGAGTATGATAAATCAATGAATTACTGTAGTGCAAAATACTTGAATGGCCATATCCTGAGACTCCATTTTGAATGTTCCTTTTAGTTCCGAGGCAACGTGGTCCGGCGAAGAAGAACAAAGACTCAGGAGACACATCAATAGATTAAAGGGTGAACGGGCGATGGTTAGGTCGACTGCGGTTGAACTCGAGAGTGTTCATGCTGAACCACTCAATTCTAAAAATACGATTTCCTTGGCGGAAGCCAGGAAGTTGGATTTGGAAACTGCTGTTTTGATGCAGGAGTTAATGGCTATGCGGGAGGATAAGGCTGAATTACGTGCACGGGTTTTCCTCTTGGAAAAAGAACGGGCGACCATAGAATTGAAATTGAGTGCTAGAGATACTCAGATTGCAGCTCAACATGCAGCGATTCAGCATCTCCAGGGTCAGCTTAGTGATACAGAAGCTATGCTTGCACTTGCTACAAACAAGGTATTCAATAATCAAGTATATACTATTTCCAATTTCGTGAAATATACTTATAGTTTATGATTTTGTTGAAAATGTGTTTAGGATCGCAGAATGAGTGATAACGGAAGTGAGGGTATAGAATCTGATCTCATAGAGGCATTAGGTAGAGAAGCTAGACTGAAAGAGCGGCTTCAGGAATTGGTATCAACATTGGATAAAGTAAACAAGAATTCCGAATTGAGACATCAGCAATCGGCTGAACTTGTAAATGATCTCAAGAGAGTCAATGGGTAATGAAACTTGTTTAATAACCTTTCATTGACGCATGGAAGAATGATCTAGGTGAATATTTAATTTTTGTTTCCTCAGAGTTCTCATAGAGACTGTCGAGAAGACTAAGAAGAAGTATCAGTCCAGACTTAAGAAATTGGAACAGCAAATGCTTGGAATGGTGGAAAGGCATGCTGCACAGGTAAGGCAATATCATTAAAAATGTAAAGACAGCTTTCGTTATAATATATTTTCCTTTATTTGATTCAGTTGTTACGGTAAATCTATACTACTTTGATCATGGTCTTTTGGTTATGATAGACACTGATTCGTTATGTGCTTTTTTCTGCCCTTCGTCTCTCCAATTCTCTTTGAACAAGCTCATCCAAGTCATCCAGTGGTCTATAATACATGTGAACAACCTGTGCTCCGGCAAACATTGTGAGCATCGCAGAAGCGACAAATGTTAAATATCGAGACGAAGATAATCCAGCAGGCATTCTTGAGATTTCTATTCCTAGTCCTTCGTAATGTGCGGTGCTGCCAATTTCTCCTTTTCTAATTTATTATTCACGATAGTCTCCACTTGCCGGCGTTTGTACGTGTTATAAAAGTTAACCTCTCCTACTTTCCACTTAATCATGGAAAACTCAAGGGCTGCACCCGCGACAAAGAAAATCGGTAGAAATCGATATTCTCCTAATAGCTTTTTTCCAGGCCACTTTTTAAGTAGCTTCTTGAGCCGCGAACTGTATAAAAACATTTGATAACTATAAAAATACTTTATTTCACCCACTGTATGGCACGCTGGTGGCCATATTGAATTAGTTCGCCTGCGTACATGGTACAAATAACTGCACATGCGTATAGTGCTTCGGTCATAACGCGCCAAAAGCTCCAGTGCGGCTGAGCGACAGAATTATATGTATAGTTTTAAAGCATCTTTTATTGTTTTATTTTTTAGGTGAAGTCTCTGAAGCAAAGAATAGCCATGTTGGAGGAGGAGGCATCAGGTTACAAAGGATTACCCTTGCAGTCGCAAAGTTCAGGAGCGAGCGAGACATCTTTATGACACACGAGTAGTTAAAGCAAATGTTCTTAATATAAGTATAACTTAACGAGTCTTTGAATATCTTTCCTATTGCCACGGATCAGACGCGATGGAAATGGAATCTACGTATTTTTTTACTCAAAGTGTCGCCCAAGCGTAGAGCTTAAAGTCATTCGCTTTATAAACGATATAAACGGTGCGCGATGTCGCTGCTCTATTATTGATTAAAATCCATGCTAAATTTACGCAAAAAGTCTGCTGCAAATGTTCCAAAGCAAGCAAGCTACTTATGATTAGATCCACTAATATCTCGTAAATTATGAATGAACGACTACTAGCTAGTAATACGTGTCAACTATAGACAGTGATATTTACATGTAAATATGTATATTGTTGTAAGCACACACGAAGCGTGATATATGTAGACTATCTTTAAATAAATTGCGCTTTATTGATTATAGCATTTCGATGGCCTGAGACAACTCTGGTCTGCGATTATTTTTTATAAAACTTACATATTCAATCAGTCCTTCATATAGTTAATATATTAATAATAAATATTTAAATGCTTATGCTTGCTGTTCTTCTTGGTGAGTAATTTCTATGCTCATAGCTTCAGTCGCATTGCTCCCTGGAACAGCAGGTTCCTGATCCTCTTCTGGTACATCATTAACCTCTACTCCTTTGCCCTCGGACAAGCTTGACTTTTGAATTTCTTCTTCCAAATGTACACACGCTTGCTCTATTTCATAGTTCTTTGACACCAATCCTACCCACTGTGCCTCCAATGCTCTTAACTTTTCTCCACCCTGTGTTTGCATTGATTTCCTTTGCCAATTAACTTCTTGAATTTGTTTTCTCAATCCCTGTAGCTGCTTTTGTGCTGCTGCCAATAGTTGAACTAATATTTCAAGGTATGACTTCCATGCTTCACAGCCATATTCCATCATTAGCTCCAAATTGCAGATTCTAGAAGAAGACATGCGTCAGATATGTTATAATATTATTACAATTAAAATTATACCTTGTGGCTTGATGCTCCAACTGCGCACTACTATTTTCAACACTCTCATTCCATGCTGTTAAATCGTTCATTTTTCCAGGTGGAGGTGGTGGTAATTCATAACGTTTCATAGTAAGAACCTCCATGGGTAAACGATTTTGCATTCTTTCAAATTCATGTTTCATTACTTCAGTTTCAAAAGCATTTATGTTGAGTGCTGGTAAATGTTCTAAATAATTTTTTGTTGGCCTGTATCGTCGAGTTTCTTCCTCGACCATTGCCAAAGCCTAAAACGATTAAATAGCTAATAAACCTAACCCTATAGTAAAGAAGGAAAGTAATGGAGCAAAGTATACAAAATAATTACCGCTTCCCTGACACCGGGCTCATCGTAGCCTTGGTCGATGTACGGTAAAGCATCTACGATAACTTCTCCTCCCATCAAGGCTTTCAAATTCTCCTCGGTTCTCATATTGAAATTGAAAAACGTCAAATGCAGATAATATAAATGTAGACTAAAAGCGTTTTAACATGTTTCTATTATCAGGCAGTCGTGGCGCCATCAGCAACAGGAAACATGACAAATTTATCATACGAGCAATATTTGTGAGATGACGTTCCTCAGTTTGAATGAAATAAAAATAAATGTTTAAGATCTTTAATAGGTACAGTTTGATATTCCAGAATTATAGTGATTTTAAAAAACATGTTTTCTTGCATTCTTAAGATGCTTATCATTCGTACAAGAGAGGATGCAAAATGTACGCAAGATTTATAAATGACCAAGCGCAAAAAATGGTGGCTCGCGTCCGCCATTTTACTTACCGTAACTTCCGCTTGCTTTCTTCTTCCTTTACGGCCAGGCGAGGCGTGTAAGCAGCCTGGTAGTGTTTCTCTGATGTGTGAGAAGTGACGAAAAAGCCGTGAGATGGTAAGAATCCCATATTATTGCACTAATAAATCATTGATTGATATGCAGCAATAATATTATGTAATAAATTTGCTCCGTTTCATGAGAAATATGTGTAGAAATTGGGAACGAAATAATCGCATCGTTGACCACGTGTATTTCCAGTTCGTTTATACGTTTTCTAATATTCTGTATCTTTTGAAGTTTATCTAATATTTCACTATTTACATTCTAATATTGAAATGATCGAAATACTTACATTTAATCGTCTTGTGTTGTTTATAATGAATTTCACTTATTAGAGTAAGCAGATTTCAAAGCGGTCGCCATGTGTATGTCAATCCGGTTTCATAATGGACCGAATTCTATATGAAATTTCCATGACTTTGCTGCGAAACTAATTCGATATTCACTCCTTTCGGAAATTTAAGCGTGGAATTTGTTATAAATCATAATTCGGATGTTTAAGAATGGAAAACATGTCGTGACTGTTGATAAATAATGTAGTCAACGTCATCATATGTCTTAGAATTGTCTTTCTTTCGTTATAGTCGTTATCAACAGCGCGTCCGCTGATCACTGTGTACAGTGATAAAAATGAGCCAACAGGAGACACGATCTCTCTGCCTTCAGTGTTTAAGGCTCCAATTAGGCCTGATGTGGTGAACTTTGTTCATCAGCAGGTCTCCAAGAACAGTCGTCAGCCCTACTGTGTCTCCAAGGAGGCTGGTAAGGTTTTTACTACCTTTCCATGAAATTGAATAGTAAATTCTGTGAGTTTCCAATGATCAATATTATAAATTTCTGTTTATAGGACATCAGACTTCTGCTGAATCATGGGGTACCGGTCGTGCCGTGGCCCGTATTCCTCGTGTTCGTGGTGGTGGTACTCATCGTTCTGGCCAGGGTGCTTTTGGCAATATGTGTAGAGGTGGACGTATGTTTGCTCCCACCAAACCCTGGCGCCGCTGGCACCGTCGCGTTAATGTTAACCAGAAGCGTTATGCTATTGTTTCTGCAATTGCTGCCTCTGGTGTACCAGCTCTTGTTCAATCGAAAGGTAAGGATGTAATAAAAACTATTTTAGCACAAGATTTTTCAATGATGACTTGCTTTTGGTCCGTGTTTCTGATTTGCCACTGATTGTATTCTCAAAAGCTCTGAGATGAAGTATTCATTGTTATACGATTTGTCATCATTAGTAATATTATTATTTTAACACATACGTTCATACATTGTGCAGGACACATGGTTCAGGAAGTACCAGAATTCCCACTTGTAGTTTCTGACAAGATTCAAGAATACAACAAGACCAAGCAAGCAGTTATCTTCTTGCGTCGTATCAAAGCGTGGAATGATATCCAGAAGGTTAGTGACAAATTTGTTGAAACTGATTCAACCATAGGCACCGTAGAAATGTCCCCAGCCTTGTGAACATTTTCACTCGGATGGTCCAAACAAGTGCCAGAGCAATATGGTGACCAGGCGTTCTTAGTCGTAAATCTTTTTACTGAATAAGGGTATGGTTCACCGCACAAATACATTATTATAAACGAAGCTACTCGTTAAAAAAAAAAATATCAATTTTCGCCTTCGAAAACTATGACACGATTGTTCTTTTGTATTCTAGGTATACAAATCGCAACGCTTCCGTGCCGGTAAGGGTAAGATGCGTAACCGACGTCGCATCCAGCGTCGTGGACCTCTAATCGTCTACGGTCAGGACCAGGTAGATTTTTTGCTTTATCCAAATTAACTTTCTCGGAACATTCGGTTGTCAAATAATTCAAAAATACTATGATGATTCAACTTTTGGTCCGTGTTACTGATTCAACAGTGATCTTAAATTTTAAAAGTGCTGACGTTTTCCATCTGAATAATATAATTTTCTATTGTGAAGATTGAATTGAATAATTAAAAACTAATATTTGTTGCATTCAGGGAATCCGCAAGGCTTTCCGTAACATCCCTGGCATTGACCTGATGAATATCAACAAATTGAACTTGTTGAAATTGGCACCTGGCGGTCACGTTGGCCGTTTCGTAATCTGGACGAAATCTGCTTTCGACCAACTCGACGCCCTTTACGGCACATGGCGCAAAGAAGCCAAACTGAAGGCTGGCTACAACCTACCCTTCCCCAAAATGGCCAATACCGATTTGGCCAGACTTCTGAAATCCGAGGAGATCCGCAAGGTCCTCAGGTCTCCAAGGTAATATATAATCTTTATTTAATTAACTTTATTTCTCTTACCTCTTCTATATCATTTACTTTCTTGATGATAATGTGGTCCGTGTTGTTGACTGATAGTGATTATAAATTTAACCATAACTGACTTAACAAATAACATTTAAATCGTTGAGTTACGATCGTAACATCGTATAAACCTGGTTTTCCATTTGTCTACTTGCAGAAAGAAGGTCATGCGCAGCGTTAAGAAACTTAACCCACTGAACAACACGCGCGCCATGTTGCGCCTCAATCCATATGCTGCCGTTCTTAAGCGCGCCGCCATCCTTACAGCCAAGAAGCGTCAGTACGAGAGGGACCTTATTCTCGCCAAGAAGCGCGGTGTAAGTACAAGCATGATCCTAGTTCCAGAGTCGAACACACCACTTCACGCTATTAATTTTTTGCGCTTTCAGATTACCCTGTCCAACAAACATCCTGCGGTGAAGACAGAGAAGTTGCTGGAGAGGCGTAAAAAACTAATCCTGGCAGCAAAGGCATCGAAACCGAAGAAGCCGAAGGCACCGAAGAAGGCCCCAGCACAGACAGCGAAATCTGCACCAGCTAAGGCTAAGGCACCAGCAAAGGCCAAGGCACCAGCAAAGGCCAAGGCACCAGCGAAGGCCAAGGCTCCAGCACCAGCGAAGGGCAAGGCTCCAGCACCAGCTGCTGAGGCACCAGCGCCCGCTAAAGGACCAGAAGCAGCACCCGCCAAGTGAAGACCTTTTTAAGAACATTCGTTGTTGACCCGTGACTTTTATTACTTGCAAATAAAACGAGGGAAAACAACCACATTGGCAGAGCAAACTTTAATTTATCAGCATGTTGCAAGTTTTCCTCCTAACTTTCTAAATTGACATCACTGACTACACGGAATGCCATCACGGTCATACGTACTTCCCCTTTAGTGGGGCGCGAACGAAGATCGTGTCGCCATTGAATACTTCTACAGATACTTTTCGCGCGTTCGCCTCGGGTGGAATTTCGAAATTGAAATTTCGTATTCGTTGACCACCTTCTACTTCCTGCATCTTCACGTTGAGTATGTCCTCGGTCGCTAGAGCAGCCGTACCAACTTTCAGGCCGGCCACTTTAATCTCTGCCTAATTACAATTAATAATGCACACAGATCAAGCGACCCACCAATCAGGACACCGTAGTCACTCTTCACGATGGCAAAATAAATAGTTGACTCACCGCATAATATTCCTGATCGTCAATCGTGTAAAAGTCTGGAATCTTGTTAAATTTAAAAGTTGTTCGCAAACCATCACTCATCATGTCAAGATCCATGTAATCCTGTTTCCGAAAAAATACCCCATTGTCTTGGCAATGATGAGGAAGTTTTTCCATAATGTTGATCGCCCTAGCAAACCCTACGTAACAACGACCGAATTCTGCGACTACAATAGCGTTATATGAAGTTTTGTTTGTAATTTTAAGAGTCAAAAATAATTTAGAAATGACGTTGCGAGGTTTAGCCTGGTCCAAAAATTTTATAAAATAAATACCATTCTTCTGTTTTTCCATGGATAGAACGACGACCACCTGCAAGCATAATTTTCTCTAATTTCTAGAAGGTGTCCTGCGCTTTATGCTCTTTGTCGATTTCAATGGCGGCGCAGTAACGATAAGCAGTCGTTTTTTATTGTCCACAACGGCGCGAACTTCGTCAGCATTTATGGTTTCCGGTATCAGGAAATTCTCGCAATGCTTGACTGTGCGTTTCACTAGATCACCGAGGGCGGATTTTTCAAGAATCCCAGGAAGCTGCCTAGCCAGGTCTCCTAGAGGTCGATGAACGGTCACCCTGAGATTGTCGTTCTTTACCGTTATCTTCACTGATGACATATCCACTTCAGGTGCCAGGAACATCCTCGCCTGATAACGTGACCTTTTCAATATAGTTATCATCATAATGTAACTTCCCGTCTTACCTCGTACACATTGTCTGTTCTCAGGCCTATTGAAACGATCTGCATAACGAAATTACTTTCTGAAGGCTTCACAGGAATCTTCACGGAATCTTTGCTACTCTTGTTGGCACATTTATTACTCTGTCGTTTTACACCGTGGCAGCCATTCTCTGTCTCTCCTTCGAATTTGGTAGACCTGTCCCTTCTTCCATTCATCTCACTCGAATACTTCTTGCGAATCAGGGATGATAAATTTAAAAAAGGTGCAGACTGATCATAGCGTTTTTCAAGGTTTGAAACGACTCCGTTTATTATTCAGTAATAACTCAAACGCATCAACATTGGATGTGTAATTATTTTATTTTCCCATTTCCGATTCTTAGTTGAGCTACTTCTTTATTTCCTTGTTACACAAAAGTTCCTGAAAATCCTAGAACGAGAACTAGTCGTGTCGGCAAGATTAACCTCAATTCTATAACCACCAGACGTTTCCTGGACATAAAAGAAATACTTCCCGCAGAACACAATGCCAAAAGAATTTGGATTTCGGAATTTGATGAAATCAAATGGAAAACTATCGATCGGATCTATGTATTAGAAAGATGCATCTCTTGACAGTCAACAGTGGAAGAACAAGAAAAACAAATGGCGCCTTTAATTCGTTGAAAAACAAATCGAGCGTATCTTCAATTCCTGTATAATATTTTCTTTTGGTAAAATATTATCAGTGAGAAATCTTGACCTTTCAGCAGATAGTTCAAACAAATTTATGTTATTATTTGTTGATAAATATATTTCTGATCTAGGAACGGTGAATTTCCTTCGAAGTGCAAACTCGCTGCAGGTTGCTGATTTAGGGACGCTTGCGCAAGCTGGTTTTATTCCAGGGGATTGAGAAGGTGCGAGTGGGGTGGTGTGGAATTTGGGGGGAATTCGTAACGCTTGAAAAGGAGCCGAATGATGGCAGTCGAAGTGTGGCCGTCAAACGATCGCGTCATAGCGCGTTTCTATGTCGTCCATCATCCTGATCCTTCAGTTCGCTATCCTGGCGATCATCCTCGATAACGGTAGGTCCTGATATATATACTCTATAATATATTATACTTTCACTCTGGACAATAACATAGTTATATTATTTTTTAGCTTGGCCTATAATACTCTTTTAAAAGATCTATACCATTTCTTCTTTCTAGTCCACTTCCGTCTCTATTCACTTTCCGCTTCCTTCTTGAAGCTGCATGCAAATAATCTCCAAAGAAAACACTTGCACCAGGAGTTCAACTCCTGGAAGAAAATCCAAGCTGCACCAAGTGCTGAACTCAGTACACGAGTACATAGGATACTGTATTTCCGCTTTAACTAGTCCTTCGTGAACATTGGCCGAAGTCACAGACAACAGGATGCGTAATCAACAGCACAGCCAGCAATGAAATTTCCGGCAAATTCTCAGGATTCTTGAAATTCCTATCATTTGAATTTACAGCAATAAGTAATGAACAATTCGAGTAATTATCCTTCGGAGTGACCCGAGCAAGTCATTTGGTTTCCCTTCATCCACATATACTGTCCCTTATTTCTTGTTTTAATTTAAGTTTCACACAAATATCCACAACTCACTCCTGTGAACTTTTCACTGCAAACAGAGAATACAGTATAGGTCGAAGCGACATGGAGAAACTTTTGAACTGAAAGAAGGGGAATACCTGATGTCAAAGTTGAAAGATTCTAGAAGACACGACTATAGAGTATTACAAAATCTTTATCAAATATTTTCTTACTTGGCAAGCCATTCTGCTACTCGAATATACATTATGGTCCCATCTTGACTTTGATATCGTTTTCCAAGCTCCCTCAAATTTGACTGAACGTTAATTAGAAAGTCATCCTCCGAACGGAGGGTGAGATGGCACTAATGAGATAAGATGAAATGATCAATTGCTCTGTCATACTATTGCGGACGTAGGAAGCAGGCTGTAAGTTATTATTGGCTCTGAGCATGCTCGATTGATTATAAAATCTATGAGAAATTATTACTGAGTTTCTATGGCGGAACACTTTCTTCTTCAGATTATTTTTCATAAACAAAACGGTATGGAGGAATGATCATTTTCTTTCAATAAATTTGATCCTTTTATAATATCCTTAGAGACATTATTTTCTTCATTTTTCATCATTTTCTTTTAATAAATTTGATCCTTTTATAATATCCTTAGAGATATTGTTTTATTTCATGTATAATTTCTTCAACTTCAACCACAGTAGTCAACGTCCTTTATTAGATTTTTCAGCGTTATCGTGTCTTCGTGCAAACATGTAAAAATTGGCAGATCTCTAAATAGTTTCGATCGCAAAGCTTCAAGTGCTTCGACTCTAATAAAACCTGCTTCCTGGAAACTTGAAATTCCTGTTACAAGTGTTCTGGGGATGGCTCCCTGTCAACCCCTTAAAAATATCTTCCAGGATACTCTCACTCACCCAATCTGTCCTTTCGTATAACGTCGCCTCCTGACGCACGATCTCATTACAAACCCGAAGTGTTTTTCGATTTACATCCCCGTGACGTACATTTTCTCACCCCTTTATCAGAACGTAAATGCATCTGCTATCTTTTGAGAACTTCCTGTCTCGCATCTTTTCAAAATCCAGTCTAACACTCTTCTTTTCAGAGCTCAGAATGTTTATGTCAATTTACCTATATGTTACACAGAACATAGGAAAATATGCAAAATGTGAAGGCAAGAAAAAATTTTTGAAAAAAAAACTTACTGGGATAGCTATCTAAAAAAATAACAGCTTTCCCTCTAGAACTTCTGTCTGTGGCTTTGATGCTACGTCCAGTGTCAATATATACTGATAGGACGTATGAGGGGTAGATAGGAGGGTGGACGGACTGAGCTACGTAGTCTACAGATTTAGAACATATTATAAAATCAACGAACGCTCAAGGGTTCAAGGGATGGACATAAATTCGTTCAACCGTGTCGGTCTGATAGCCTTCAAAGATTTCAAACGTTCGTCGCAGCTTGCGACTTCGTTAACTCAAAGAGACGATAAGTTTATCAGTCTCCCTCGAGGAAAAAATAAGCATACCTCATTGCGAAAGATTGTCATTATTATTCTTCCAGGATCCTGTGACGAACACGAGTATCGTCTTACCAAGCATCTGCTGGATGGTTACGATGCTGGTGTACGACCAGCGGAGAATTCATCGCAGCCTCTTGCCGTTGTCTTTGGACTGTCCTTGCACCACATCATCGACGTGGTAAGTATCCATAGGACCTTTGACTATTGTACAAATCTAACCTGTATTTATAGTACAGTACTTTTCGGGATTAAGTTTTACTTACTGTGTTTCCTGTGAAGTTTCGTAATACTGGACAATGCTGTCTGTAACGAACAATGAGCTTTCATTATATAGCCTCGTTAATTAGAGAGCTTTTTCAAAAAGCTTAACAAATCCTATTTACGAATGAAATGGAATACGATACATTGTGTCGGGATACACTGGGAAAAATTTAATTGTTCACGCAGTTCAAAAAAGTATTGTATAGGTTTTAATTGTCGATCACGTTAGTTTTTATGGATAAAATCAGATCGGATTGGATCTTTGAAAACCCAGTAGTCGATTACATCTCTAAGGAGTTCGATTAATCGATCTCGTAAACTCTGTGAACGTCACCACCTGTGGAATGAATACGTGATCTTTCAAGTCGACGAATTGAGATCAATCAGTGCTTTATCTTGTGAGGTTTGATGAGTCTCTCTATTATTTAAGATTTGATAATTATCTATTTACGGTTGTGGCGATTGATTTTGTGGAAATTA
The DNA here is from genome assembly GCF_000341935.2 of Cephus cinctus. Lineage (NCBI taxonomy): Eukaryota > Metazoa > Arthropoda > Insecta > Hymenoptera > Cephidae > Cephus > Cephus cinctus. Next base: position 22,639 of record NW_014332941.1, on the reverse strand, counting down.
CTAGGAAAGATATGTGATGTGACATTACTTATTGACGACGGAATTCGATTAGAAATTCGAACAGCTGTCGTTTGGAGAAATAGAATTCGCGTGAGAGTAATTCTGGAAATACTGGAATTTAGATGATCTAGTCGAAATACACATTGGATATACCTGTATTATGCATACACGTGTTATGTATATGTATACATGGTGGCCGTAGAGAAAAATTTCGATGTTGAATTTTTCATTGCAGGATGAGAAAAATCAAATCCTTACGACGAACTGTTGGGTGACACAGGTCTGGACCGATCATCATCTCAAATGGAATGCTTCCGAGTACGCAGGAATACGCGTAATACGTGTGCCCTATAATCGCGTTTGGAGACCCGACACGATACTTTATAACAAGTATGTAATAACGAAAAATTTGCACTCGCGCATAAAAGCACACTTTTCATCTTATAAGAACAATTCCTATTGCCCGAGTTTGCACGAAGATTGCCAAAGCCCTTTGGCTTTCTAGCTTCTCTACTTTCCTTTGAGTTTACACCAACTTTGTAATGCGCACCTAAAGAGAATCTAACGAGCAGAGTCCGTCCGACGAAAACACTACAGCCTGGAATTGCATTCAGTGGCGACAAAACTTGACTTTGTAACGTTTTCTTGAAACTTTTCTGATTTTCAGTGCTGATCCGCAGTACAGCTCAGCTGTCATCAACACCAACGTCATAGTCAGTCATACCGGCGAAGTCGTCTGGTTAAGTCACGGAATTTTTCGTAGCAGTTGCGACATCGACGTCGAGTTTTTCCCATTTGACGAGCAACGCTGCGCCCTGAAATGGGCATCCTGGACCTATGATGGTTATCAAGTGAGTTGTAAATAGTGAAAAAAAGTTGATGAGAGAAATTCTGTTATAAACTTGTACAGAGTACAAGAAATAGCATTGGATATTTCCTCCATTATGAACAATTCGTAATTCACACGTAACGTGTCACGTACATGTATAACTTAGCATCGAACATTTGGACGAGCCTCGTGAAATTTCTGGCATTATTAAATCGCAGCCATCTGTTGGAAATTCCGTGCATTATACGCTTACAGATTTGAGCGGCGTTTCGTGGACGATTGAATTAACTTTGGCGAGGCGTGGAAATGTCGGGTAATGCCCGGACGATTATTCTGTGTCTGTGTGTTCGTTCGTCCCCATTACCGTTTATCACGTTAAAAACATGTGCCCGCGTGATGTGGGTTCGTCCTGCTGAAAACGATAGTGAATCGGAGGTAGTAAATCCTTTGTTTTGCTACCGGACAGAGACAAGCATGGGTGCTGCTGTCGTAGGGACAACTTTGCGGTTTGATTTTCACCGTATACTGGGCTAATGAAACGTCTCGATCGATTCCTCGATTCTAGAGGCTTTGATGAAGACGAGGGAAATCTGTGCAAGAAACACGACAGTTTATTTAAGAAGAAATTATACTTTTGTTCGTGTTAACAACTTGTGGACAAATTGCGATTTTTATAGAACTGTTAACTGAAAATACGAGGTGCGAAACGTTAATTCATTTGTGTCAAGTATTTAGCACCACCTTTGTAGTCAAAAGATTGGCATACGTCAATGACAGTCGATCATTGAATAACTACCTCTCGAAAAGGCCTATTCATGCGTATCCACTGTCAACACCGACGGCCAATTACAGTTGTGGAAAAGCGACGGCAATCATTTAACGACATTTTGACAATTCATGACTTAATTATTTCAAGGTAAGACAAGAGGGAAAATAATGCTTTGCGTTCATGAATTGCAGAAAATTTGTGAACAATTTCGTAAATAATACTTTTGATATGAAAAACGCTGAGAGCATTTTGTTCTCGACTTGATTAGCTTTGTAGTGCTCGTATAGTTTGAACTTTGCGAAAACGTTTCTCATTCACACGAGAAAAGGCGTCGCGACGTCGAGTGACGTCTAAGAGGATTTCTTTATGCTGGAGCGAATACCTTACTCATTCGAGGAAGAGAACCAGAAGATGCTGTACAAGAAGAACATTAATACCGTAAAGGAAAAATGTCGAGTAGCGTAATATTTAGCGGTATAGGAATGTACTTAGACGCATCTCCATGGAACCCATAATACTCGTAAGTGGAAGTTGCGATAGAATCTTAAAGCCGCCCTTGCAAATTTCCTACTTCATTTAAGTTTAGCGAAGAATCTTCTTCGCCGTAAGCCACTATTTTCTACTCTGTCTTACACAGTAAAAACAACTCGATACTATGCTGCTAATAAGACCCACCCATGCTATTCTCAAAGTTGAAGAGTAAAATTATCAGGTAATGATGAATTACGCAAACGAATACAGTCATTTTTTTAAAAATTCACTCTTGTACTCTTAGCCGTATTTTTGTTTTGGTGTAATTTTATTTAATAGTCTACATTATTATCGCCGACTCTTAGGTTCAACGTTTTATAGTTTCCCCGGTGCAAATTAAACTCTTCCTATACTTGAACAACACAGAATATCTTTTTTGCATCGGGAAAAATCTTCATTCTTGTCACATTTTAATTTCATGGATATTCCAATTGTTGGTTAAATCCGTATTCCAAAATACCTTAAATTCTTTGTGAGCTTACGAAAGACAAGGAAACAGAAAGTGACAACGAAGGACAGAGAGAAAGAGAGAGGCGGAGGTAGTATGAAGAGCATATCAGTTCCGAACTTGGGCAAATGGAAGTCGCGTAAGTCGGAAAGCTTAATTCTGAATGCAACAAGATTTCAATGCTCCCACAACGTTCCCCTCCAAAGCCTGTATGGCCCCCTGTGGCTTTCCTATTTCCCATCCTTCTACTCTAGATCCATTTTCTATTTTCCCATGATAGTGTGATACGTCCCCCTCCCTCTCTCTGTGTCTCTCTCACTCCTATTACCAAAATGCTGAAAAAAATTGCACGTTACCGTAGCCGAGGCGTTCGATCGTTGACGAACAACTTTTCCGACCCAATTAGTTTTACTCAACCAATTCCGAAGGTTTTCATCGTTTTAAACGGACTTTCACGATTCCTTCACAGCTCGAACTGGAAAAGCAAACCGACGAAGGAGACGTCAGTAACTATCAAGCGAATGGCGAGTTCGACCTCGTCGATTTCTCTGCCAGGAAGCACGTACAATTTTACTCATGCTGTCCCGAGCCCTATCCGGATATCACATATGAGATTCGCCTACGACGTCGTCCAATGTTCTACGTCTTTAACCTGATCCTCCCGTGCATCCTTATCAATGGAATCGGTGAGTTGGACTTTCGTATGTTTTATAGAAATTCTACAGAATTATTTTCAATCTATTAATTAATTTTAAGTGGAAAAGTGCTCGCACCAATTTTTGATAACATGAATTTTCTCGCGAGTTTTAATCCCGCCATACAATATGTCCAACCAAAGTGGAATTTTTATGACATTTTTATGGTCGTAGTCATTTTTCAAGCAGAAAAACAAAAATTTTGATTCGTTTTTTTTTCCTGGGTGGATCGACGTCATTTGCATGCTGCGTTCGCGGCGCCATTTGTGCGTGACAATTTTTCTTTTTACAATTTTCTCTCAATTTCAAATATGCAAACTTGCATCCGGCAGCATGAAAATCCAGAAAACTGAATGAAGCTATGGGTATTTGTCACTTTGAATTAAAGTTTTATGTTTTAAAATTATTCTTTGTGAACGATAACTGGAAAACAAATTTTTAATTAATATGCAGCTACTGTGATGCAACTTGCTACTCTTTACAGTGCCATTCGATGCATCGCTGAGTAAACCTTAGCTAATTGCGTCGTTTGCAAAGAAAAGCGAGTTAACCTGACAGCCACGACTCTGTTGGCAGAAAAAGAAAGAAGAGAAATGGAAAAAAATTTCATTAACTCGTACCACCGAGCATCAAGCAAACCAGCCGCAAACTTTTCATATTTTTTTCTCCTTTCTTTTTTTACTTATTGTCGTTTTTGTCAGGAGTTCAAATTAAATCGATATTACAAATCGAAGTAAAAGATAAGATACAAACTTTGTTTCTTATGCACTCAGCACTGCTAGTCTTCTACGTGCCGTCGGAATCTGGAGAAAAGGTCACACTGGGTATATCTGCGTTACTCTCGATGACTGTCTTCCTCATGACGATTCGCGAGACGCTCCCACCCACAGAGAAGACGCCATTAATCAGTAAGTATTGCTGCAGACAGCTGATGATGCCCAATGCAACGAAAAAATCATAAGGCTGTAGGAATCAAATGGAATTATAATTATAATATTTAAAAGAAATTTCTGTCGTTCAGAGCGTTACGCAAGTAGGGATTAAAAACGCTTTTAGATCGTATACTAGTATGAATTTCTAGTGCACTTGGTAATCTTCAAAGGAAGCAGAATTGTAATTTACTATAATGTCCAGTAGGTGAAGCATAAATCTCAACAACGTAAAAAAAAGAAAGCTCAGGTGGCTGGTTAAATGGTCAGCAGTACATACTATAATGCTATTAGTAGAGATGTTGACGTAGCTTGTTAATAGTCTTTATATTTTCTAACGGTTGTTATCGTGAGCTTGCTGTATAAACAGAACTGAGTTTACGCTGAAGCCAGGAGTATAATTGTCAGATCTATAGAGTTTTCTTTTGCTTGATAAAATAACACAATAAAGCCTTTCTCTATCTTGATCAAGGCAAAAGACTTCTTTTATCCGGTGGTACGCCCTATTCTGTATATATGGTTCATAATAAAGTACTCAATAACCGAGACCTATCTTCTAGGTCTTTATTATGGCGTGAGTATCTGCCTGGTATCATTCGCTTCAGGACTCGCAGTAGTCACGCTCAATCTTCATCATCGTGGAGTCCGAGGAACCAGGGTACCGTCCATCATAAGATCCCTAGTGTTGGAGAAGCTAGCGAGGATCGTCTTCCTGAATTTTGAGGAGGTAGAGCATCGCGCTGCTTCACGCGTTGGTGCTTCTACTCATCGGCTGGACTCGTTCCAGGATGACAACGATGCTTCACAACGAAGGAACAAGTGTCCTCTTAATTGCAAAACGCAGACACCTCAGCAGCAGGTGTCACCGAAATACGTTACCAGGAGACAGGACAGCAACAGCAGTAGTCTAGGTATGGTTGTTCCTCTTTCAAGTAACGGATAGACGACATGAGGATCGCTGATCTTGGATAATAATACGTTTGATCACTGTGTAGATGTAGGGAAGGACAGTAGTGTGGAGACTCAGTGGTCTAGAGTCCTTGGGAACGTTCATGCTACTATCGAGAGGAACGAGAGGCGTCTCAACGAACAAGACCATCGAGAGAAAACGGAACTGGAATGGAAGCAGGTCGCTCTGGTGAGCGACCGCGCGCTCCTTTGTATATTCTTCCTGACCACTATCGTCAGTACCACGGTCATCCTTTGCGGCTCTCCTCCCACATCGGAAATTCCCAAATAAGGTTGCTCAAAAGTTATTCTGAGTCTCGGGAGACTCGCTCTCGCTACAGAGTATTATTCGTTAAAGAGCGATATCAATTTTCCGATCATTCATATGATTCTCGAAGGACATTTTTATCATTTTTAATGACGCTCACGAACTTTGTTCCAATTGCAATAAGATGTGTTGTATCAGTCGAACGTTAATATTGTAGATCAAATTAATAATACGTGTATTCGGAACTGTTCTCGACGTTCTGAGCTCTGTGTGAAACGATGGTTGTCTAATAAGAAAGAAGAGGATAAAATAAAGCATTTGTGGGAGTTAATAGTTGGAGACAGGGAAGGGAAATATATGTGCGTAGAATGTTGAGGATGCAATAATTATATAAGTGTCATTGCAAGTATCGGAATAGATTAAAGATGTTTTGACTTTGTGAGAAGTATCGTTATTGCGACATATCGTCAGTGCATGGATGTTCTGTGTCACAGAAATAAATGGATTTACGATCAAACTGTAAGAAAGGGATCCATTTGTTTGGTATTTAGAAATTAATTAAAAATCGACAGCTTTAAGCCGTTTAGAAGCATGCATAAAAATCTGATAATCAAGACGATTTTTCCGCCTTCCAAGACGGCCGATAGCAATTAGAGTAATGAAACACTTCTTTGCTCGAATGATTTTTCTTTTTGAAATACTATTATACTCAGCTCCTTCTACCAAAGACATAATACAAATCTAGTTGAGTTTTTAGTTTCTCCAGGTATATTTTCAAATGTTGCTGGTCCATTTCCATAGTTCTCCTTGATGTTCTTATCACTCTCCAATCCAATGGATCATCTATTACGATCAATATTCCGTATTTGGAAAGTACGCTGGACGAAGTCTCTTTTAAATCAATTAAAATCGTTAATCAAACCATGAGATTCACGAAGCGGATGAAACGCGCGCGCTTTTCGTATTCAATTATCTGCTCTGTCCGAGCACGAGAATTTAGTAGTACTGGTCGATTATGTAGAGGGACGCACGTCCGTGTTTATTAAAATTATCTGGTTTCCGCAATCGGTTGGGTGGACGCCAGGGTGGAATCGTAATTGCACAATGCAGAAGTCAGTTTGTGATTCCTAGAAAAGCGTTAGAAAAGGTGAAAGGTCATATGGGAATGTTGAAAAATATATTCCATTTATTTCAACTGTGTACAATAGAGGTACAATAACACCACAACCGAGTTTTATAAGTTATCAAAAAATTGTGTAATACTGCCAGTGTGGAATGTATTAAACTTGTTTGACCGTTTAATAATAATCTGGAACTGGAGCGCAAGCGATTTTTACGAAATCCTCGTATTTCACTTGTCCGTTAGGAGAGACATTAGCTTCCCTGAAGATTTGTTCGACTGAAACGCAATATTTTTATTATTTTTTTCTTATATCTCAATAAAATAGGATCTTTTCAGGAATAATTTTACCTTCTTTGCTACTCAATTTCTCTCCCCAATTCAAAAGCATGTGAGCCAGCTGCCGTGCTGGTATAGAACCACTTCGTGAAGTGTCCGCTGCTTGAAATGCCTCTATCACCTCGTTTGGAAGGTTTTCTGCTCGCGTTTGAAGATGCATCACTTCTAAGAAATCAGCAAACGACATCTTACCACCTGTAACAAAATCAGTATTGCAAAATAATGAGTTTCGAAATAATAACAAAAAAAGGAGACAATTCTAAATATACAAGACCTTTGTCTTTGAGATACTTGTTCAATTCAGCAATAGTGGGACTCAGGCCAAGGGATCTCATAATAATAGTTAACTCGTCCAAAGTTCGAATTTGCCCGCTTCGGGCAAATAGATAGAAGCATTCTCGGAATTCTGAAAAATCGATCAATTACGGTCAGCACAAGAAAGCAAGTAAGTCGGAAAATTGTAAAGTCGATGATCACTTTGCTCACTCTGTCGATTTCAGTTACGTACCATCTATGTCCTCTTCACGAAAATAACGTGCCTAAAAGAACAAAGCATTAAACCAGTAAAATACATAACGTAATAAAAAGTGTAGTGCAGTTCTGCCAAAAATATTTGATCGAAAAAAAAATTAATCAACAAACCAATCATAACTTGGTTATCAAAATTATGACGGATCTCATATCTAGCCAGGCTCGAGCAATCAATCAAAATTGAAATCATAAAATAATAGTTACCATAATTGATTCCTTTTTAATAGTTAACTCCGAAAAACAATCAGCGATATCAACTTGGCTGGTTACGTGTCAGACTGGATACCTAACCTAGCCATCCCCACTATCAGGTTAGTCGGCATCGAGGCCTACGCCATGTCTAACCCGGACGCGTTGTTCTCTCGCTTAATTTTTCAATTGCCAAGTGAATGTTCACAAAATGAAGTCCACTAGTCAGACACTTGTCTCTCACCACAATCACACAACTTTTCATTCCGAGCTATTCCTCACAATAATTCATCTTAACAGGAAGAAAAGGCCTTCGAAGCAGTAGAGTGAATAACAGGCTGTTAACCTGTAGTAGGCCACGGAGTGATGGCAGTCAGCTGTGACGTTCATTCTCAGTCTGGTTTGGTCGGGCAAGACGCATGAACGTACTGCGCAGAGGAAGACTGAGAAACTCTAGAGCAACTAACTCCACTCTACGCTTTGTGTGGCGCACTCGGAGGAACGTGCGGTCATAGAGATAGATTAAAAACAAGCTGCAATGTAATGCCAGTGTCGTGACGTGAGCCGTTCGCGAAAGATCGCCGGTTCGGGGTAGTATAGAAAAAGCAGAGAAGAACGAGAGGAACGAAGATTGACAGAAAACAAAATACCTGAAAAGGGTGGAAGAGATAAAGACAGAGGGTGAAAGAAAAAGTATAGCAGTGCCAATAAAATAATGTAAACTTGTCATAAGGCTTAGTTGCTAGCAGCGTTTAGGGAGATAACTGCCCTCGGTTCTTCGGCCAAGAATAAAACTTCAGAAGGGACCAGTAGGACAACATTTAAGCACGATTCGACGAAGGTACGAATGCGAGCTCAAGTTTATTTATATCGACCTATCGAGGAAACTGAGTGTCGAACGTTTCGACTCGCACGCGGACTTTGCATTTAGTAGACTGAAGTGCGGCATGCACAATGTATTCAACGGGATGCGATTATTACTTGAAGCTCATTCACTTTTCTCGAAAATTGACAAGAATTTCTGCTTGATTAATTATCTTGTGTATTATGTCTATCTTTGCCACGTACACACACTTCTCATACACACACCCATCTTTGTCTGTGAATCTACATAATAGACTAATTTTTGTTTAAAGCATGTACGTCATGTACACGCCGTATTTTGACGGGTTGATGCATGGAAATTATTAAAACATGATTAACTCATTATCTTTATGTTTACGAGTACGCCTCGTCGTTGTTTGCGTCCTACGCGTACCTACGTCGTTATGGCTGAGAATCGAACATAAGACTGCTTCTCTTAATCCAACCAAAGGTACGTGCTTTTATCGTGGTAGCTCAGATTTTTTGCATTTTGATACGTACCAAAGTGATTTCGAAAATGTTAGATAATGCTCGAGTACTATCATTGATAATTCGTCATACGCTAATCGATTTTTATCCATTGACACGTAATCAAGACAGATCAAGAACAAATCAGACATTCTTTCGAGTTGAACCATGCGAGCAGATCATTCATCTTTCTCTGTGCATCTTCCTCCTGACTATTTTCCGTACACAGTAATCAAGACCAAATCATAGTACGTGAGGAACGAAAGATCAAGGCCTTTTCTAACTATTTTTAAGCGTTTCAAAGTTTTCGAATCCTTGATTATAACGACGACCCGCACTTGAATTTTTGCTTATCTTATCATATACAGTTACGCAACTCATAAGACTTGCAGACAAACAGCTGTAATTATTATTTCTTTATCATGCAGTTCTCATTTTCGTCAATTCCATTGTCAATGGGCAACCAGTTATGAGAGTTGCTATAAATAGCCGATCGTGACTTAAGAATTATTGCACAGACATGCCGGGCACGCGGACTAAGACTGCTCCCATTTCGTTATGTTTAATCTCTGCTGGATACCTTTATATAGGAGTGGAAAGGATTGTTAAACTTTTGGAAGATCTATAAGAAATCAAAATTATCAATTCTGATGAGTAAGGCATTATGGAATTTATATATATATGTATGTACATTCATAAAATTGTCTTCTCTCATGATGCTATTTTTCACAATGTTCATAGCAGTTATATTTGTTAGACTTGACCTACTGCGTAGCACTGATAAAACGTTATACATAATGTGCTGATAATAGCTATTATTGAAATCGTTTATTAAATATGAAGAAATAGAAAAATCAATTCTAGGCAATATTTACAATTATGATTTTTTAGTCTTACAATGGTAGGAGAATGAAGTAGTTCGTTAAGACATCACTTTGCCTGCTAATCAAAAGTAATTAACATATCTGCGTAGAAAAAAAAGCGAAGGTCACTGGATCCAGAATTTCGCATCTATTTTCAAACTTTAGTCACAGTGGAAAAAGGCAGGCTCAGAGAGTATAGTAATTTTGTTCAGTTTATTTCGATTAAATAATTGACTATCACCGATTTTTAAATTCTCAAACGATTTGTTATTGCGAAATTAGATATGTTCTAGCGAGCAATAAGAATGTTATAAAAATGCCAATATTTATTTGGCCAATTAGTACTCCGGTCTTCCATGCGACAATGCGCCATATTGAAATTCACGCCACAGCTGATACGACATAACGTATGCATATAAACACGTCGAAGAGTTGGAATTTAATGAGATAGAATTAGCGATAGGCACTGTCAAGGCTGTTTCGTATTTCTATAGGTTATGTGGATTTATCTTCGTATCGCTCGTCAAAATAATTTGAACGACATAGTAGGAGTGTTCGCATAATAAGTTCGTACGTGCTAGGATTCACATAACCTCACAAACAGTTTTTAATACGCAAACCTGTCTCGTGAGCTATGTTGGTAAACATCTTTTCAAACGTAAGAGAAGATATTACATATAAATTATATTAGTATACAAGATAAAACTACAGAATACTACTCCTTCTTGAAGAACTCCATGTAAAAAAACGAACTAAACAATTTACTGCTAACTTCAAGGAGTCGTATTCTACAGTTTAGCCGTATACAATTATACTATAGTATAAAACTATAACTAGTTCTCTACGAAGGATCTTTACGATACTACACGAGATGAAATTTCTTGAATTCTCTTCAATTGATATGTCAGTTATGACGTAAGTATCATATCACTATATGACATTAGTTATCCGCTTTACTTATTTATTTGTACGCATAATCGATAAACTGCCAGAGTACTTCCGTCAATAAAATATTTAAAACTGCTTACTAGACTGAAGTTTGTTTTTCAATGCATGACGGGTAATGGCCTACGTGAACTCTTTTGAATCACTTGGAAAATGTTCAATTCTTTTTAACATGCTTACAAAAATAGTATTCAAGTATATTTACGGAACTTTTACTGAGGGCGTGGAAACAGCAAGGAAACATTGAAAAAAATATAGTAGAAATTTTGAATGGATTTTTATATTAACGAGGAACGATTACTGTAGTAAAACTTTCAGGTGCTTATGTTGCATAACAGTAATCGTAGTTATTTTTTAACAATAAATTACTATTGACATTGGAGATTAAGGCCATTTAAATATTTGTTTTTCGCCGATGCGAGTTGTTAACCGTATATCGATCTTCCTGAGGCTGTGTTATATTTAATCACCACATTTAAAGGACATTTTGATTTACTTTTAAAAAAGATCACATCATGGTGAGTCAGAGAGGATGGAATAAAAGGAAACAGAATTCAAATCGATTATGGATGGCTGGAATTTTGCCACGCTTATGAAAATAGAGGTTCAGCTTTCTTCATCAAATCATAAAAAATTCAAAATAGAACAGTTCACGCACTGTGCACGTGCAGATCATGTCATTATTTACTGTGATATATTTATATAGCGAAGGAAGTTAATATCTATGTATAATCAGACCTAACATACAATAAGAGTCACTGATCTTCGTTCAGGTACAGAATATTTTCAGGTCATATGTTCTTCACGCAAATTTCAAAAATCTCGTTCTAATTTTATGAACATAATTTCAGAATTTCAAGACCAACTTAGCGACACTTTAGTACAACAGAATGGTAGCGAGTCTGAGCAACAGGTGTTCCACTGACAAATATTGACTACGAAATTAATATTTAAAATTTCAATTATTGTTATGTCACATACCCTACGCACTTCCATCAAACATCATATGGCAAATTCGTGCAATATATTAGTACGATAAGGTTGATTAACTCGAGTGAAAGTCCAATTAAAAAGTTTTAATCAAATATTTCAAGAAGTCTTAAATAATCACTGACGTCTGTGTTACATCATGCTAATATTCTGATAAGTTTTTTCAATTGTCAGTAATAACGCTAACCACTCGGAAGATTTATAAACACTAATCAGCCAGAGTGTAATACTTTTTCAGGTATTACAGTATTTTTTTTAAATTGGTGAAAAAGGAATCTCCCTCTCTCTACTAAGTTCAGTTATTCAGTAATCTAATAGTTATTAAAGAATATAATAATACAATCAGCTGTCTTATAACTGTTATATACCTAAGTATAAAATTTTAATATTGTAAATTTGTAGTTGTTACATACAATATTGTTTGCTGAGGCGTTGTTGAATTTTGTAGATGTTCTTTCCCTTTATCAGGTTTTTCACATCCTAATGATAGCTATTAGTAGGACTTTGGTTAATTACTTAGTAACAGTATTTTTTTTCTTATTTAAAGAATTACACCTTGACCCAACATTGTGCTTCCTTATGGTCATTTGCAGAAGCTCCTAGCAGAGGCACCTGGACGGCCAGAGAGGCGCAGGGCCAATCAAGTGTTGGAGGATATTGCTACCTAATTGGAGAAGGAGATCCAAAACATTAACATCCTAGTGGAAATGAGTGGACACGTTGCACCGAGTCCTGTAGATGGTAGCCAAGTGGTCCTTGAAAGGATTCAGGTATCCGTCATGCCAGGCATAACTAAGTCATCGGTACCAAGTCAATCCTCGTCCATCCATGAGATACTTACGGAGGAAGGTCAAGGGAGCGTCCAACAGAACATCTCGAATACTCAGAGGGTCCTCACCAGTTTGTTAGCTGGAGCGATAGCAGGAGCCCTGGCGAAGACTACCATTGCACCCCTAGATAGGACGAAGATCAATTTTCAGATCTCGAAGATGCCATACTCTGCTAAGGCTGCTATTGAATTCTTAGTGAACTCTTATAAAAAGGATGGACTGCTGAGTCTCTGGCGTGGGAACAGTGCAACGATGGCCAGGATCGTACCCTATGCTGCCATTCAGTTCACTGCTCACGAACAGTGGAAACGATTGCTGCATGTAAATGGTCCAGAGACGTAAGTATTGCGCTTAGTGATTAGCTACTTCCGGTAATGTGACAATTTAAAATCTTTATTTTATTTGAATTTTAGGACGACTCCTGTTAAAAGATTTTTAGCTGGATCCTTGGCTGGTGTCACGTCGCAAAGCTTGACCTATCCGTTGGATCTTGCTAGGGCCAGGATGGCTGTGACCAAGAAAGCAGAGTGTAGGACACTTCGACAAATGTTTTCTAGTATCTATAGGCAAGAGGGAATCATAGCATTTTACAGAGGATTCACCCCGACGATACTTGGTGTTGTTCCTTATGCTGGATTCAGTTTCTTTACCTACGACACGCTCAAAAATGTAATCGCTGGTAGGTCTTACTTATTAATGATATTTTAGATATTGAATTAAACAAAAAAAAACATTTTTTAATGTCTATCAAATTTATTTGTTTCGTTAGTGTATACTGTAAATCGTCCTGGATTATCAGCAATGTCTGCACTGATTTGTGGTGCTGTTGCTGGAATGGTTGGCCAAACCAGCAGTTATCCTTTGGACATCGTACGTAGGAGAATGCAAACCTCAGCGATAAAGGGTCAACATTATCATACGATATACACGACAACCGTCAAAATATATACGTGAGTTTTTGACCTGAGTTTGTGACGAAACTGATTTGAATTAAACTTATTGACTGTTTTTTTTAATTTCAGGGAAGAGGGAATCATGGCGTTTTTTAAAGGTCTAAGTATGAATTGGGTGAAAGGTCCTGTTGCTGTGGGTATAAGTTTCGCTACATACGATGTTATAAAAGACTCACTCAGGAAGATCATTTGCTAATATTAGTAGGCCCAACCTAAAGATGGGTGCTAAATCAATTTCTCGTATTGTCTGTCTCTCATTTTCTCTCAATAGAGAGACTCTAGGAGCAAACGATCGATTGTGTAAATATATACATATGTATATCATAGTATGCACGTAACGAGGTGATTTTTGCGGGCTGCAAAAACATTGAGATTCTCACAGAATTTCATGGGTCTACTGAAAGTGTATAGATAGTGGCTTTGCAATACTAAGAGGGCACCTCAATTTGTAAAAATTGTTAAAGATTGTGTACATATTGTCGTATAAGTTGTTACGTTAAACATTTAATGATACGAAAGAAGCGCAATCGTTCTGGTCCTTGAAACTTCGTAGGAAAATTACGATTTATATATTATTCCTATTCGCAATTTATCGCCATACTTTTTTTTACCTCGTCAATTAGTAGAAGAAAAATCAGTTAAATAACATTTCGAGTTTTTACGTGCGTTTATGAGAAAAACCTATTATGTGAGTTTTAAAATCTTATTGATTTTTTATTAGACTATTTTTTTATTATTAGACACTCTTCATTGAGATCTTCGTCAACTTTTGCATAGCAACTAGATTCGAGCGCATTAAAATTTTTCACGAGACTATATGTACTTAAGGTACGATTGATCGGTAGAGTTGTAGCAGGTATATTGGATAAGGCCGGCATTATCTAAGGTTAATGCTGCTTGTATCCCTTAAACATTTATTAGTGAGTTGCATGGATGGAAACAATAATGAACAGTACTATTGTTAATATCGGGCTTCCGTTTAACGTATATATCAAGATAGTTGACGATTACAAGAGCATCTTTAATGATTCTTTTAAATTAATCGAGCGATCAAGTAAACTTGGAGACCACAGAAAGTGCAGTCTGTTAACGAAGCTTTCTCTGAAAAAAATTGTAATCGTTTAATCAGAATCGTTATTTGTTAAAAAAAAAAAAGAGAGAAAAGGTATAATAATTATTGTATAACTCTTCAGAACACGAGACACTTGAAATCAACTGTTATTCAACTTTAAAGGTTAATCCATGTTCTTTGAAAGGTGCGAAAAAAGGATCTCGTACCCCTAAATGAATATTTTGTGATTCTATTACAAAGTTTGTTAAATTCCGGACGAGTTCCGGTAGGAAAATAAAGAACGAAATATTTTTTACGAAAGATTTATTCCAAATGACTGGTCTGTCATGATTCAATTATTTTTTCAAGTCGTAAGACGTTCCTCGCATTGTTTGTACATGTCATTAGCCAGGCTGGTTATAAGTGGACTGTTTCATTCTTATTAAAAGTCTGAGAACCATTCCTCGCTTTTGCAAATGTTTAAAATACGAAATTCTTCCAAGTAGCCACATGACTTTTGATTCTCACTTGGCGAAGTTTCTAATGGTAATAGGATCACTCCAAACTATAGGCGCTCTGTCAAAAGTTCTATAAAGCTATTTCGGCTTGGTTTCTTGGTCGTTGACATATCTGATATAAATACTTTCTTCATTCGAACCACCAGGTGGTATCTCTACTTCATTCAGATAGGAGACTCCTATTGCCAGAACAGAGCCGTCGTGACTGAAGCTAAGTGCAGCCACCCCGGCATTGTATCTGTGGAATTGGCAGAGACGCTTCTTGTTGAAGCCATCCCAAATATTCACGTATCCATCTGAACCTCCAGTAGCGAATGTGTTGTACGTGGAGTGGAAACTGAGAAACGAAGAAACAAAAGAATTAAATATGAATCACGTGGTATTATTTTCGTTATACGAATGTACACACCTAATGGCATTCACGGGATAAATATTTTCTACGTTATTCTCCTTTATTCTGTGACACTTGAAGGCGTATTTCTTTTTCTGGGCTTCCTGCGTGGTATCCAGATACTCTACTGCAACGCGTCCTTCGATGCTACTCAGGACGTAGCCTTGCTCGTTCGGAAATCCTTTGATGCACCGCGTTTGATACTTGAGACTACTCTCACGACGTTGAAACATTCCAGCCATATTACGTAAGTCCCATATGCAAACTTTACGTTTGGCTGTTCCGACAACAAACTTGTCTCCACATACAGAGAGTGCTAATACAACGTCAGGTTGCAAATATGTGCCCACACAAGTTGGGGAACGTGGGTCCCATAACTTGACGGCAGCATCCCAACCTCCAGTGAGTATAGCATGAACAGCACCGCAATACTCAATTTTTCTTATTGGTTTTTCATGAGTTCCCATTATCGATTCTATTGTAATAATACATTTTTTGTAACAGTCTATTTAATATAGTCTTGTTAAACTATTAAACATTGCATGTACTCAGGACGTACCTGTGTTACTATTAATATCATACATTTTTAACGTATTGTCTAGCCCACCACTGTAGGCATGTACGGCATCCTATAAATAATGTCATGGTTAATGGAGGGTCAAAGAATAATAGACAAAATTTAAATTACCTGGAATGCAACATCTAATACAGGTAGCTCATGGTTGTACTTGAGTCTCATACTATTTGCATGAATGTCATACAATCTTACTGTGCTATCCCACGAGGATACCAAAAGGAACTGAGTTGAATTGGGTCCAAATTCCACCGCCGAAATTGCATCTGACGGTGGAGTTTTTATTTTAAATTCAGTTCGTGACTCCATTTCACTGAAAGTCAAATGAAAAATTAGTCTGTAATACATGTAAATAACTTTGATCTAACCTAACAGCATGGAACATAAACTATGTACTAAAGATGTCTACAACGCGTAATGAAATTTTTAAAAAATGTATCAGTAAATTGGAAATATTATAAGGTCAATATTTGTATTTACAGTATTCTGTATATCGTAGACGCTAAGTTGCCTTCGAAAATGCATGGAGGTTAACTTTGTATTAAAACTTCATAATTTTCTAGAATAGTATTAGTGTGCTATCCCATGTATAGAAGACAGAACAGGAACGACGGAATCAGAAAAATGGTTTGGTGGGGGTTGACCAATCATCTTCGTTCCAAAAATTTTCGATGACTGAGTTCCCCATGTAGAAAAAAAAAGACAGAAATTCGGAAAGATTAAATATCAATTTTCGTTCATTAAAATCAATAAGGACACATATTGTTAAAAAAATCATTAAATATTAATTATCTATAAGACTGTATAGATTGAAATGCGAAGATTTGGAATTCGCAAAATTTACCAGTTTTAAAGTTAGAATGTCTGCCTGTTTTCTGAAAAATATGGTACCCGGGAATCGTTTGACATTTTCAGAACGAAGATGATTGGTCAACCACCACCAAACAATTTTTCCAATTCCGTCGTTCCTGTTCTGTCTTCTGTACATACATGGGACAGCACCATCGACAGATAGGTGTTGGCCCACAAGCCAGGTAAGTACACAGATGAGTAGAGAGATGTTCAACGCTACCGTTTTAAACTATACCAAAATCATGGCGCTAAATCGTAACGACGAGTGTGGAAGTAGCATTTTTTTGATGATCGCCTCCGTCAACAATGTGAATCCCGTCGTAGCCGAGCTAAACGTGAACACGAACGCGTAGCTTGGAGGGCAGAGGTGCTCCGCTGCTCACCGCTGGTTCCCGAAGTAACCCGTAGAACGAATTTAAATTGAATTCGGAATTATTTTAATCGAGAAAGTTCACTCGTTCGCTCAGAGATGGCGCCACATATCATGCCCAGGAGGTGCTGCCCTCTTATCGGCGAAAATTCGAACTAATGCGAATTCTTTGATAAGATTTACCCATTGAAATTTCGAAGATGGGATTTTAAATTGAATTCGGAATTATTTTAATCGAGAAAGTTCACTCGTTCGCTCAGAGATGGCGCCACATATCATGCCCAGGAGGTGCTGCCCTCTTATCGGCGAAAATTCGAACTAATGCGAATTCTTTGATAAGATTTACCCATTGAAATTTCGAAGATGGGATTTTAAATTGAATTCGGAATTATTTTAATCGAGAAAGTTCACTCGTTCGCTCAGAGATGGCGCCACATATCATGCCCAGGAGGTGCTGCCCTCTTATCGGCGAAAATTCGAACTAATGCGAATTCTTTGATAAGATTTACCCATTGAAATTTCGAAGATGGGATTTTAAATTGAATTCGGAATTATTTTAATCGAGAAAGTTCACTCGTTCGCTCAGAGATGGCGCCACATATCATGCCCAGGAGGTGCTGCCCTCTTATCGGCGAAAATTCGAACTAATGCGAATTCTTTGATAAGATTTACCCATTGAAATTTCGAAGATGGGATTTTAAATTGAATTCGGAATTATTTTAATCGAGAAAGTTCACTCGTTCGCTCAGAGATGGCGCCACATATCATGCCCAGGAGGTGCTGCCCTCTTATCGGCGAAAATTCGAACTAATGCGAATTCTTTGATAAGATTTACCCATTGAAATTTCGAAGATGGGATTTTAAATTGAATTCGGAATTATTTTAATCGAGAAAGTTCACTCGTTCGCTCAGAGATGGCGCCACATATCATGCCCAGGAGGTGCTGCCCTCTTATCGGCGAAAATTCGAACTAATGCGAATTCTTTGATAAGATTTACCCATTGAAATTTCGAAGATGGGATTTTAAATTGAATTCGGAATTATTTTAATCGAGAAAGTTCACTCGTTCGCTCAGAGATGGCGCCACATATCATGCCCAGGAGGTGCTGCCCTCTTATCGGCGAAAATTCGAACTAATGCGAATTCTTTGATAAGATTTACCCATTGAAATTTCGAAGATGGGATTTTAAATTGAATTCGGAATTATTTTAATCGAGAAAGTTCACTCGTTCGCTCAGAGATGGCGCCACATATCATGCCCAGGAGGTGCTGCCCTCTTATCGGCGAAAATTCGAACTAATGCGAATTCTTTGATAAGATTTACCCATTGAAATTTCGAAGATGGGATTTTAAATTGAATTCGGAATTATTTTAATCGAGAAAGTTCACTCGTTCGCTCAGAGATGGCGCCACATATCATGCCCAGGAGGTGCTGCCCTCTTATCGGCGAAAATTCGAACTAATGCGAATTCTTTGATAAGATTTACCCATTGAAATTTCGAAGATGGGATTTTAAATTGAATTCGGAATTATTTTAATCGAGAAAGTTCACTCGTTCGCTCAGAGATGGCGCCACATATCATGCCCAGGAGGTGCTGCCCTCTTATCGGCGAAAATTCGAACTAATGCGAATTCTTTGATAAGATTTACCCATTGAAATTTCGAAGATGGGATTTTAAATTGAATTCGGAATTATTTTAATCGAGAAAGTTCACTCGTTCGCTCAGAGATGGCGCCACATATCATGCCCAGGAGGTGCTGCCCTCTTATCGGCGAAAATTCGAACTAATGCGAATTCTTTGATAAGATTTACCCATTGAAATTTCGAAGATGGGATTTTAAATTGAATTCGGAATTATTTTAATCGAGAAAGTTCACTCGTTCGCTCAGAGATGGCGCCACATATCATGCCCAGGAGGTGCTGCCCTCTTATCGGCGAAAATTCGAACTAATGCGAATTCTTTGATAAGATTTACCCATTGAAATTTCGAAGATGGGATTTTAAATTGAATTCGGAATTATTTTAATCGAGAAAGTTCACTCGTTCGCTCAGAGATGGCGCCACATATCATGCCCAGGAGGTGCTGCCCTCTTATCGGCGAAAATTCGAACTAATGCGAATTCTTTGATAAGATTTACCCATTGAAATTTCGAAGATGGGATTTTAAATTGAATTCGGAATTATTTTAATCGAGAAAGTTCACTCGTTCGCTCAGAGATGGCGCCACATATCATGCCCAGGAGGTGCTGCCCTCTTATCGGCGAAAATTCGAACTAATGCGAATTCTTTGATAAGATTTACCCATTGAAATTTCGAAGATGGGATTTTAAATTGAATTCGGAATTATTTTAATCGAGAAAGTTCACTCGTTCGCTCAGAGATGGCGCCACATATCATGCCCAGGAGGTGCTGCCCTCTTATCGGCGAAAATTCGAACTAATGCGAATTCTTTGATAAGATTTACCCATTGAAATTTCGAAGATGGGATTTTAAATTGAATTCGGAATTATTTTAATCGAGAAAGTTCACTCGTTCGCTCAGAGATGGCGCCACATATCATGCCCAGGAGGTGCTGCCCTCTTATCGGCGAAAATTCGAACTAATGCGAATTCTTTGATAAGATTTACCCATTGAAATTTCGAAGATGGGATTTTAAATTGAATTCGGAATTATTTTAATCGAGAAAGTTCACTCGTTCGCTCAGAGATGGCGCCACATATCATGCCCAGGAGGTGCTGCCCTCTTATCGGCGAAAATTCGAACTAATGCGAATTCTTTGATAAGATTTACCCATTGAAATTTCGAAGATGGGATTTTAAATTGAATTCGGAATTATTTTAATCGAGAAAGTTCACTCGTTCGCTCAGAGATGGCGCCACATATCATGCCCAGGAGGTGCTGCCCTCTTATCGGCGAAAATTCGAACTAATGCGAATTCTTTGATAAGATTTACCCATTGAAATTTCGAAGATGGGATTTTAAATTGAATTCGGAATTATTTTAATCGAGAAAGTTCACTCGTTCGCTCAGAGATGGCGCCACATATCATGCCCAGGAGGTGCTGCCCTCTTATCGGCGAAAATTCGAACTAATGCGAATTCTTTGATAAGATTTACCCATTGAAATTTCGAAGATGGGATTTTAAATTGAATTCGGAATTATTTTAATCGAGAAAGTTCACTCGTTCGCTCAGAGATGGCGCCACATATCATGCCCAGGAGGTGCTGCCCTCTTATCGGCGAAAATTCGAACTAATGCGAATTCTTTGATAAGATTTACCCATTGAAATTTCGAAGATGGGATTTTAAATTGAATTCGGAATTATTTTAATCGAGAAAGTTCACTCGTTCGCTCAGAGATGGCGCCACATATCATGCCCAGGAGGTGCTGCCCTCTTATCGGCGAAAATTCGAACTAATGCGAATTCTTTGATAAGATTTACCCATTGAAATTTCGAAGATGGGATTTTAAATTGAATTCGGAATTATTTTAATCGAGAAAGTTCACTCGTTCGCTCAGAGATGGCGCCACATATCATGCCCAGGAGGTGCTGCCCTCTTATCGGCGAAAATTCGAACTAATGCGAATTCTTTGATAAGATTTACCCATTGAAATTTCGAAGATGGGATTTTAAATTGAATTCGGAATTATTTTAATCGAGAAAGTTCACTCGTTCGCTCAGAGATGGCGCCACATATCATGCCCAGGAGGTGCTGCCCCCTTATCGGCGAAAATTCGAACTAATGCAAACTTTTAATATTCGTAAGTTCCGAAAAGTAAAGAAATTTTTTGAAAGTGGCCCTCTCGCAATTTGACCTGTACTAGCGCCTTCTATGGACCATTCTGACTTTCTGCGTTAAGAGATCTTTCAAAATTTCAAGGCAAAAGCCCTAAACCCAGCCGTTTCCGAGATACAGCCTCCCAAAGGTGCAATTTCGAGAATTGAATTTCAAATTATATTAGCGGTAGGAGAAGGATGCTGTGAGGACGGAGGAGAGTACGAAAGAGACAGAACTCATTCGTACTCTGGAATATTCGCATAGGGTAAAAGAATATCAACGTGTATATGTGTTTAAAGATAATTTATTCGACAAACGCAATAATGATACAATATACGAAGTACAGATATACATACACATATGGTTTACAAAAGATTAGCAATAACAATACCATTAGAGATATATTATATATATCACTGCAATATAATATACCTGTGGTATGTTACATGCGCTACTACTTTAAACTTTTCTTTTTCCAAAAAACATCTTAAAAACTTAGTTTTTAAGGATATACTAGGAGGAGAGTGATGGAGATATAGGAAGGAATAGGAGATTCGAAAAGTGTACAAGTGTTACAAGATAATTTATTGGACAAATACAATAATGATACAGTATA
>NW_014332941.1:0-869 GCF_000341935.2 Cephus cinctus | reverse complement strand
AATCAGAGAGAGCCAGAACTCACTCGTACTCTGGGATATTCGCATAGGGCAAAATAATATCAACGTGTATAAGTGTTACAAGATAATTTATTGGACAAATGCAATAATGATACAGTATACGTATACAGTATATGGCTTGCGAAAGATTAACAATAACAGTACCATTACAGATATAATGCATATATCACTACAATATAATATACATGTGGTATGTTACATGCGCTACCACTTTGGACTTTCATTTTTCCAAAGGACTTTTTAACAACTTAGTTTTTAAGGATATATTAGGAGGAGTATGATGGAGATATACGAAGGAATAGGAGATTCGAAAAGTGTATAAGTGTTACAAGATAATTTATTGGACAAATGCAATAATGATACAGTATACGAAGTACAAATGTACATATTGTATAGTCGGCGAAAGATTAGTAATATCAATGCCATTAGAAATATATTACAATATATCACTACAATATA
The DNA here is from genome assembly GCF_000341935.2 of Cephus cinctus. NCBI lineage: Eukaryota > Metazoa > Arthropoda > Insecta > Hymenoptera > Cephidae > Cephus > Cephus cinctus. Next base: position 392 of record NW_014332941.1, on the reverse strand, counting down.
ATTTACGTGTGGTATTTTACATGCGCTACTATTTTGGATTTTTCTTTCTCCAAAAGACATTTTAAAAACTTAGTTTTTAAGGATATACTAGGAGGAGAGTGATGGAGATATAGGAAGGAATAGGAGATTCGAAAAGTGTATAAGTGTTACAAGATAATTTATTGGACAAATGCAATAATGATACAGTATACGTATACAGTATATGGCTTGCGAAAGATTAACAATAACAGTACCATTACAGATATAATGCATATATCACTACAATATAATATACATGTGGTATGTTACATGCGCTACCACTTTGGACTTTTCTTTTTCCAAATGACATTGTAAAAACTTAGTATTTAACACTAAACCTACCAGAGCGGTCAAATGACCGCTTTTGAGACTTT
>NW_014332940.1:1302-7537 GCF_000341935.2 Cephus cinctus | reverse complement strand
GGCTAACCAGCTGGGTAGGTGGCACGGGCAATGCACTGGGTAACGTGCTCATTCTGCAATTATGCTTCCTGTCGGCTACGTTATTCTTCTGTTTAGGAATGAAGGTCGATATACGTAACAGGATCATAAAATGGACTCAGGGGAGGAGGTATATGGATCATCGGAGGAGCTATTTTATCGATGGAATCGAGAACCGATGGGGTGGAATCTCTTTGATCAGCAGACAAATTCACTAGTGATCTAGATTTAAAAGCTTTGATTATATTCCACATCTTGGAGGGATCCATCTTATTATTTATAGATGAACAAAACCTTTTGAAACTACTCCTCTTCTCCCTAGAGAAGACCTTCCTGGAGTTTTTTAATTTGATTTTGTACATTTCCAGGTTATGAGGCGTAGGTTGATACTTAATTTTTGCAAAGGCTGCGTTCCTCTCAGCAAGCGCCTTTCGACACTCAGCATTCCACCAAGGAGCTGGAGGAGCTGTGAGGTTCCTCAATCTACCACCTGCACGATGAGCCCCGGACTTTTCAGCCGAGTCAAGGAGATGTTCTGTAAAACGTCTGTACTTCTCCTCAAGGTTGGTATTCAAGGAGTCATTGTCAAATGTAAAGAGCTTAGACCATTGACCAAACTTATTCCAGGCAACATCATCCATGTTTAACCTGGGCCGGCCTGTAGAGAAAACAACATGGAATGAGTTCACCGAAATTAAGATGGAAAGATGACCACTACCGGCTGGATCGTCCATAGTCTTCCAAAAAACAAATAGGAGAATGTCCGAAGAAGCCAAGGTGATATCTGGCACACTGGAATTAAGCATCGGGTAAGTGATCCTAGTAGCACTACCATTGTTAATGACCGAAAAGTCCGAATTATCAAGAGCATATGATAAGTTAATACCCGCCTGGTTGGAGCCGGAGCTACCCCATATCGGGTTCTGGTCATTAAAGTCTCCACAGATTAAGGTGTTCGCCTGCGACAACTGGTTGAGAAAGATTATCCAATTTGTAGAAGAAATAGAGGAATTGGGAGGCCTATATAGAGAGAAGATGCTTAGAGCAGTAGAGATAGGTCCAGATAGAAGCTCCACGCCAACCACCTCCAATCCGCCAGTAATGACGGGAGATAGATTAATAACTGTAAATTGCATTGAATCCCTCAATCGTATCGCCACCCCGCTATAGTTTCCACCAGTGATTCTGTCTTTTCTGACGATTTTAAAATTCTTAAACTTTACTTATTGAGCAGGGCATACAGAACACGAGATACAGAGGACATGTGCTTCTTTCGCTAAAATCTGGAGTTCTGAAATAGAAGACCTTAAACTGCGTGCATTCCATTGAATAATCCTCAGATTATTTATAGGGGCCATTTCTAATTGAATCTAAGTAATCACAATTGGCTTACAAAAATAAATAAATTAAATAAATAAACGATTTAACTAGGTAGCTGTGTAGCTAGTGTAACTGCACAACGATAAACATATATAAATATATAAACAATACTATTTAAACATTAACGTTCAGAAAATTGTTCTAATCAAACTTATATATGCTAGTCATAAAGCAAAGTGTAGTTCTATATCTGAAAAGCTTCCGAACATACCCCTCTTATGGAGTCCTCAGATAGGGATTGTTCATTCAGGAGCTTTATCATACTCTCCTCTATGAAGCCAATAATGGAGCCAAATTTTTTGTTTACTTCTCTACTAATGAATTCCTTAAGATTTAATATCTGTATTTTAGAGAGAGTAGCACCAACAGAAAGATTTTGGTTCTTGACAGGATTAATATCGGGATCTGAGATCTGGGGATCGCGACTCACTTCGTTCTGAAGCACTGGATTATGCTCCTGACCCTCTTCCACCTCAGCCGAATTGTGGCATTGGCCAGGGATTATATCTCTAGTTTTGGTAAGAGGGACCCCGCACTTTAAATTAGCCTCTTTGTAAGAGATGCCTTCATGAGCCATCAATTGTCTGATTCTTTTTTGAAGGGTGAAAACTGGGCATCTAACTGAGTCGGCTCTGTGATCGGAGCTGGAGCAATTGACACAATATTGTGAATTTGACTCGCAAGTATTATTTGCATGTTCGCCCCCACAGTTAACACATCTCAAGGAACTCCTAGAGTTGGAGGTAACGTGACCAAAACGTTGGCAGGAGAAACACCGTATTACAGGAGGTATATACGGCTCAATTGGGCATTCAACCAGCCAGACACTAATGCTCCCCGGGAGGGAGTCACCTGCAAACACCACTTTAATTGCAGAAGAGGGAACCCTCGTCCTAGAACCATCAACGCCTATGGCGGTGCGAAATATTCTTTCAATCCTGATTACTTCCGGAGCATGAGGATCCTGAACCATAGAAGAAATGCCTTCGAAAATGTATTCGATAGACAGTTCGGGATCGACGTTCCTAATAACTCCTACTTTTGTAGTTTTGAAGTCAGGAATATAGGCCCACCATTCGTTATTCGAAGTCTGAATTGAACAGACAAATTCGTTAGCACATGAGTGTAATTCGAAGGTGACTATCAGCTTATCCCTACCATCTCTGGAGAGAGTCAAAATGCCCTGAAAATTAACTAGCCTCTTCCCGATGGAAAAAGGGTGTTATCTAGCTATATTCTTGGATATATCTCTGTTGCAGATGTATACAATAAAGGGAGCCTTAGAATCCTTAGAGTAACGGTTAGAAAACTGGGACCTGATGTTTTCTCATAGGTTGCATGGAGGTAACGGTGAAATTTTATTAGGAGGCGAAAGGGCAATCGCTTCTGGAGTAGGAGAAGATGACTCCCTATTTCTTTTTTTATTATTTAAGATCTCAGTCTCTGCCATCGCAAGGCAAAACCCATGCGGTCACTAAAGAAATAGAAGGAGGAAAAAGAAAAGAAAAAAAAAGAGAAAAAAAACCACAAAACGTAGACTGTTGAATCGCGGGGAAAGAAAGGAGGTTCAGATTGATGTTACTGATAAGGGAGCCTAGCTAAAATTTTAATATTACTCCCCAAACTCCACTCAAGGAGACTGAAATCTACAAGCTAAACAGTGGAGTGATAATATTTGCGGGGAGACCGCCTAGCTATTCTTTGTGACTAGGAGTATTATTGTGGGTTTGTACGGTAAGTACAGCTTAAAAAAAAAAAAAAAAACTTTCTCCCAGGGTTAAACAGAACAGCACGGAACGAAAGGGCATGGACAGGATACAGGAGACGACACGACTTATCTGCGTTTGAACCCAATGGAATCTTATAAAGCGTGAGATGGATCTCAAGATTCCCCGGGGAGATAAACCAGGCCACGCACGTCGGCTCCCAAGTTCCTCGTTCTGTAGTAAACTGGGGCTACACTCCAATTAGCACTCTTAAACCGCGCGAACTTATATTAAGAAAAATTAATTTAGTTTATTAAATAAATAAATCTAGGATAATTACAGATTAAGGGGGTTCTCTGGTTTGACGGTCAGATTTTTAAGCATTTTGTCGGATTTTTTTGTGAGGACCAATGAAGAGATAGAACTTTGGAGTTTTTATCATTTATTTATAAGTGTTTCAAAAGTATACGTATAAATTTTTAGCTAAAAATATTCATTAGAACAAAAATTATAGCGCTCTGAAGACACCTCGGAAAAATGAACGCTCACTCCCGCCACGAAATCAGCTGATTGGCTTATCTGAAACTAACAAAATCGGGGACGTTTTAATCTGTAAGCTTAAGGGGTCTACCCTAATTAGACGGGCAAAAAAAGGCTATTTTCACGAATTTTTTTGACCGGTATAAATTATAAATATGGATATAAAAAGTGTTAGGTCTAAAAAATACACTCTTAAAATACACAACAAAATTTTTTTTATATTTATTTTACTCAGTTTTTGTACAGAAAAATGGGGGAGAAGACAGGTCCAAAAAAAAGATAGGGGTGCGCTATTGATAAAATCTCTGGAATGGATGATCTGAAAAAAAAATGGTTTTAGATTCAGTAGGTAAATGACTATAGCGCATACATGCGATTTTTGATTTTTTTAAAAATTACAAAATGGAGGCCATTTTTCAAAAAACTACGAAAAAGCACGTTTTTTTTCATCGTTTTTTGCAAAAAAAAATAGTTACACTAAAAATTTCGAAATTCGTATGATATGCGCTATAGCTTGTAACCCGGTGGAGGGGTTATTTTTCAAGGGTCAATCCGGGAAAAATGCGGGGCGTCTGGGCCGGGATTCGAACCCGGGACCTTTCGATTACCGGTCGACTGCTCTGACCACTGAGCTACGCCAACCGCTTACCACATCCCCCGAGATCGTCCCTACTAACGAAAATTCATTTTCGTTACAAGCTATAGTCATAAAGAACATGTGGTAAAATTTTGGTAAGGGTCGGTTTAATAGTTTCGGAGATTTATCAACAAGCCGTCCAAAAACGTCATTTTGAGATAAACGCGTTTAAAGTTTTCTTTAACGAAAAATCATGAAAAAATCTTACTTACGTCTAATCAGCGATGCCTGCACCATACATTATGCCTTCAGTTTCTTCATAGCGCTCATTTTCATCCAAAATGTAGTACGGATAGTATATTTGCAAAAGGTAGCAGCTCCTCATGTATGCAAAGGCAGGTAGGTAGTACCGCTCCGAGCGGTGCGAATATTAGCACGCTCAGATACCTAAGTAAACGTCGCTCAAAAGTACACTTAGACTGCTCTAATCTTTATAAAATTGTAGTATGATACTTTTAAATATGTATGCTTTCGAAAAATCCAATAAAAAAAATCGGTTTTTTCAAAATTCTAATTAGGGAATACCCCTTAAATACAGGGAATGGACTATTATGAAAAGAATATTTTGAAAATTGGACTTTTGAGAGACTTCGGAACAAAAAATTTCGAGTTTCACGTATTTTTTGTCAACTTTTTGTTAAAAAAAAATAGAAATATTTTAAATTTTGGGATGATAATAGACCATTCCGTGCGTCCATATGTGCTAAGTCGACCCTATAAATTTGAAGTGAATCGGCCAAGCCGTTCACGAGATATGATGGAGAAAAGTTTGAAAAACATAGTTTTGAGAAAAACGCGTTTGAAGTTTCAAGTACAGTTACAACTATAAAAATCCTAACTTACCATTAATCTGCGATACCTGGTCCATAGAGTACGCCTTCCACCTCCTCTTGAAAGTCTTTCAGAGCAGTTTTTTCTGCTTTTGCTGCAATTCTGGCGTTTTTGGTTTCGGAGCGCGAGATCCGCTTTTCATCACGTTTTTCTACGTAAGCATGCGCTGTGCGTCCAGTGGGGCATCCCATGATTGTCATTATTTTTAAAATCCCTTGGAATCCTTTGTTGAATATTATAACTGCCAAAAACGTTGCAATTTCAACGATTTTGGCGAGTAGTATAAGTTTAGGGGTTCTGGACCAGGAGACCTGTAACAGACATATACCGACACTCCAGAGCCTTCGAAGGTGGGTGTCCGTGCTAAGTTGCCGTCGTGAGCTCTACGATTTCCGGAAGTGACGTCACCAAGACCCCTCGATTCCAAGAATTTTCGCTCGATTCCGGGAATTTTGCGTCACATTCCGGGAATTTTGCGCTCGATTCCGGGAATTGCGCACGATCGAGAACCTTCTAGAACATTCTAGAACCTTCTAGAACATTCTGGAAGCTTCGACGGTTCGTGTCCGTGCTAAGTCGGGAAGGTTCGCTCCCAGAGCCGGCGGTCCTCTCGCTCGACGTTTTGAGACAGCCCCTTGCCCCCCATCCCGGTAAGCCTTCCAGAAGCTTCGACGGACCCGTACACGTGCGTGCAGGTTTCGGACGTCAGCCCTCAGTCCGTTTGATCTTGAACGTTATCTCGACTTGAAACCTTCGTATAAAAAGCCCTTCGATGATGCGCAGCGATCATTGTCTGTTGAACCTTCAAGCGCATTATTGCTATTAACGAGATGGATTGTACAAAGTGTAAAAAGTTGATTGAGATTATGGAAGGAGCGTATAAACTTCTGAAGAAGGGTTCATCGACGGCAGAAATTGAAAAATGGACGAAATTTGGAACTCAAAATAACAGACTTTTGAAAAAAATTCTGAGAGACGTTACTCTTACGATCGGAGAGAAAATTAAAATTTTAACAACGATCGGGATCCTTAAATCTCTGAACGAAAAATTTAAACAACAACTTCGAAAAAGAGGTGGAGGAACGGTGAGGGAGAGAAGAAGTGACAGAGTGCGTTGGGATGA
>NW_014332940.1:0-178 GCF_000341935.2 Cephus cinctus | reverse complement strand
AAATCTATCCCGTTTACTGAAATCACAAATTACAAAACATAAAGGTTATACTAAACTCTGTGATCGATGTCTATGCCACTTTACAACAGTAAACTCTTTCGAAAAACATAGACTCGATTATGCAATTTAAAATAAATGCAGAGTCGTATTACCGGATGAAAAAGATAAAATTATGAAA
>NW_014332939.1:0-1929 GCF_000341935.2 Cephus cinctus | reverse complement strand
GGACAGACTGCGACCGACTGGTATTATTTTGGAACAGTCTGGGACTGTCATGGACGGACCGACTGGGATTCTTCTGGAACAGTCTAGGACCGTCTGGAATGTTTTTGGAACAGTCTGGGACCATCTGGGATATTTTTGGAACAGTCTAGGACAGCCTGCGAGAGTCAAGGACAGTCTGGGACAGACTGGGACCATCTGGACTTTTTTTGGAACAGTCTCGGACAGTTTGGGACATTTGCAATTTTTTTGGTGCAGTCCGGGACTGTCTGGGACCGTCTGGGGCAGACTGGGACTGTCTGGGATTTTTTTGGAACAGTCTGGGTCTGTCTGGGACCATCTGGGACAGAGTGTGATATTTTTGGATCGGTCTGGGATTCTCTGGGACAGTCTGGGATAGATTGCGACCGACTGGGATTCTTCTGGAACAGTCTGGTACAGTCTGGGACAGACTGGGATATTTTTGAAACAGTCTGGGACTGTCTGGGACCGTCTGGGACAGACTGGGACCGTCTGGGATTCTTCTGGAACAGTCTGGTACAGTCTGGGACAGACTGGGATATTTTTGAAACAGTCTGGGACTGTCTGGGACCGTCTGGGACAGACTGGGACCGTCTGGGATTCTTCTGGAACAGTCTGGTACAGCCTGGGACAGACTGGGCAGTCTGGAACAGTCTGGGACGTTCTGGAATTTTTTCGGAACAGACTGGGCTAAGTCTTGGTATGTCTGGAACAGACTGGGACCAGCTGGGATATTTTTGGAACAGTCTAGTACAGTCTGCGAGAGTCTGGGACAGTTTGGGACAGACTGGGACCGTCTGGGACTCTCTGGGACTCTCTGGGACAGATTGGGACCGACTGGGATTCTTCTGGAACAGTCTAGGACCGTCTGGAATGTTTTTGGAACAGTTTGGGTCCATCTGGGATATTTTTGGAACAGTCTAGGACAGTCTGCGAGAGTCTGGGACAGTCTGGGACAGACTGGGACAGTCTGGGATTCTTCTGCAACAGTCTGGGACAGTCTGGGACCGTCTGGGACCGTCTGGGATTTTTGTGGAACAGTCTGGAACTGTCCGTGACCGTCTGAGACTGACTGTGATATTTTTGGAACAGCCTGGGACTGTGTGGGACAGCCTGGGACAGTGTGGGATAGACTGGGACCGACTGGGATATTTTTGGAACAGTCTAGGACAGTCTGCGAGAGTCTGGGACAGTCTGGGACAGACTGGGACAGTCTGGGATTCTTCTGCAACAGTCTGGGACAGTCTGGGACCGTCTGGGACCGTCTGGGATTTTTGTGGAACAGTCTGGAACTGTCCGTGACCGTCTGAGACTGACTGTGATATTTTTGGAACAGCCTGGGACTGTGTGGGACAGCCTGGGACAGTGTGGGATAGACTGGGACCGACTGGGATATTTTTGGAACAGTCTAGGACATTCTGGGGCAGTCTGGAACAGTCTGGGACCGACTGGGATTTTTTTGGAAAAGTCTGGGACTGTCTGGGACCGTCTGGGACAGTCTGGAACCTACTGGGATATTTTCGGAACAGTCTAGGACAGTTTGGGACAGACTGGGACCGACTGGAATTATTGTGGAACAGTCTGGGACTGTCTGGGACCGAATGAGACAGTCTGGGATATATTTAGAGCAGCCTGGGTCTGTCTGGAATAGTCTGGGACAGTCTGGGATCGACTGGGACATTTTTGGAACAGTCTAGGACAGTCTGGAACAGTCTGGGACAGTCTGGCACAGACTGTGACCATCTGGTTTTTTCTTGGAACATTCTCGGACAGTCTGGGTCAAACTGAGACCGTAGGGATATTTTTGGAACAGTCTACGTCAGTCTGGGGCCGTCTGGATCAGTCTGGGACCGACTGGGATTTTTTTAGAGCAGTCTCGTGCTGTCTGGGAATGTCTTGAACAGATTGGAG
>NW_014332938.1:1178-1352 GCF_000341935.2 Cephus cinctus | reverse complement strand
AAAAAGTTGTAGAGCCGTTGGAGGTTGCTGGCTACGATAACCATATTGCGCCGGACAACGCACGGTCTCCGCAGGAGTACGACGACGCTGAAGAACCGGTGCTATGGGTTCGTAGGAACGGCGTGTACGAGGTAGCGGATGCCGACGAAGCGGCCGATGCATTAGCGGGGCGCG
>NW_014332938.1:813-952 GCF_000341935.2 Cephus cinctus | reverse complement strand
GATGATGATGATGAAAACCTGTTAGACGCTGTATTCTCATACATCGGGTCGATGTTTAATCCTGGAGAGAAATGAGAAGTCAGTATGAGCCGAATACTCTTTCTTTTTTTTGTTTAATAACAAAAACAATAATAAAAAA
>NW_014332938.1:478-741 GCF_000341935.2 Cephus cinctus | reverse complement strand
GAGGGAGCCAGCGATAATGACGTGTTACCACCAGGGTATAGGTTTACCGTACAAGCCGAAACGACACGTCGCATAAATCGGTTTCGATTAGACGGACGCGAGATAACAATGGCTATCCGGCAGCCACCCCAAGATCCTGATACGAATACGGTATCTTGGCTGCAGGGTGCAGTCCGGGATATACACGCGTACCTTACAAGCTCGTGTACCGCGCAAGATTATATAGTTCTGACGATTAAATCAGACAGTTTTGCGTGCGGAAC
>NW_014332938.1:0-185 GCF_000341935.2 Cephus cinctus | reverse complement strand
CATAATAAACACCGATAATCTCTGTCTACCTAGATCGCTCGCTGTGGCGATGGTATACGCCGAACGCGGGGAAGTACGCTCTGGGGAACTGCATGAAAGATGGAACGCTGTACGGCGTCAACAGGGCAAATTTCACAAACAATTAGCTCTCGAGCTTGTGACAAACGCCTGTGTAGACATACCGC
>NW_014332937.1:1458-1656 GCF_000341935.2 Cephus cinctus | reverse complement strand
GGACGGTCTGGGACATTTTTGGAACAGTCTGGGACTATCTGGGACAGTCCGGGACAGTCTGGGACAGTCTGGTACATACTGCGACTGTCTGGGATTCTTCTGGAACAGTCTGGGACTGTCTGCGACAGTCTGGAACAGACTGGGATTTTCTAGGATTATTTGGAACAGTCTAGGACAGTGTGAGACAGTCCGGGACAG
>NW_014332937.1:1076-1331 GCF_000341935.2 Cephus cinctus | reverse complement strand
ATATTTTTGGAAGAGTTTAGGACAGTCTGGGACAGAATGGGACCGACTGGGATTTTTTTGGAACAGTCTGGGTCTGTCTGGGACCGTCTGTGACAGTCTGGGATATTTTTGGAACAGCCTGGAACTGTCTCGGTCCGTCTGGAACAGTTCGGGTCGGACTGGGACCGACAGGGATAATTTTGGAAGAGCCTGGGACAGTCTGGGACAGACTGAGACCGACTGGGACAGTCTGGGATATTTTTGGAACAGCCTGGG
>NW_014332937.1:0-975 GCF_000341935.2 Cephus cinctus | reverse complement strand
CTGGGATATTTTTGGAACAGTCTAGGACAGTCTGGGACAGACTGTGACCGACTGGGATTTTTTTGGAACACTCTGGGATTGTCTGGGACCGACTGAACAGACTGGGATGTTTTTGGAACAGCCTGGTGCCATCTGGAACAGTCTGTGACCGTCCGGGACAGACTGGGATATTTTCGGAACAGTCTGGTACTGTCTGGGAGAGTTTGGGACAGTCTGGGACAGTCTGGGACAGACTGGGACGGTCTGGGACATTTTTGGAACAGTCTGGGACTATCTGGGACTGTCCGGGACAATCTGGGACAGTCTGGTACATACTGCGACCGTCTGGGATACTTCTGGAACAGTCTGGGACTGTCTGCGACAGTCTGGAACAGACTGGGATTTTCTAGGATTATTTGGAACAGTCTAGGACAGTGTGAGACAGTCCGGGACAGTCTGGGACAGACTGGGACAGTCTGGGACAGACTGGGACAGTCTGGGATATTTTTGGAACAGTCTAGGACAGTCTGGGACAGAGTGGGACCAATTGGGATTTTTTTGGACAGTCTGGTACGGGATGGGGCCGTCGAAAACAGACGGAAATTTTTGGAACAGCCTGGGACCGTCTGGGACCGACTGGGATATTTTTGGAAGAGTTTAGGACAGTCTGGGACAGAATGGGACCGTCTGGTTTATTTCTGGAACGGTCTAGGACAGTCTGGGACAGACTGGGATATTTTTGGAACAGTGTAGGACAGTCTCGGCAGACTGGGACCGACTGGGATTTTTTTGGAACTGTCTGGGACTGTCTGGGTCCGTCTGAAACAGACTGGGATATTTTTGGAACAGCCTGGGACCCTCTGGGGCAGTCTGGGACAGTCCGGCACAGACTGGGATAATTTTGGAACAGCCTGGGACTGTCTGGGCGAGTCGGGGACAGACTGAGATTATTTTGGAACAGCCTGGGACTGTCTGGGACAGACTGGGACCGACTGG
>NW_014332936.1:15712-15888 GCF_000341935.2 Cephus cinctus | reverse complement strand
GGGCACCTCCAGGCATCGCCCACTTTACGGTCCAAAAGCAATTCTGGGACACCATGTATATATATTGTAACGTTTTTCGATAGTGCAATTTCGTACGCTCCTTATGAGTGTACGAAATGGGATGCAGGTAAGTGCTCGGGGCTGGCGTCTTTAAGAATGTAGTCGACACAGGTTGG
>NW_014332936.1:9812-15474 GCF_000341935.2 Cephus cinctus | reverse complement strand
CCTGGCGCCCAACAATTAGATCTTCGGATCTTTTCTTTGATAACAGCACGTTGGGAGCAGCCACGGGATTATTTGTAGGCGACGCCGATGAACGGTACACGTCACAGTATATATGTATAGTATATTTGCTTATGTATACTGTAACGTTTGTCAATAGAGCAATTTCGTAAGCTCCTTATGAGTGCACGAAATGGGATGTGGGTAAGTGCTCGGGGCTGGCGTCTTTAAGAAGGTAGTCGACACAGGTTGGTAACGTAAAAATGAAATAACAAAATTTTATTAAATAATCGATGATCGATACAGTAGTTGTGGAGTAGGTGTTAATTACCCAGTCGTGATTAATAGTCGGTATTGTAGAAAATCGGATTGTCTAGGTATCTGCCTCTGTTTGTTGTCTATCCCTATTTCTCTCTGACCTATGCGTGAGGTACAGAGAATCTGCCGGTGTTGGTTCGATAACCCTTGTGGATGACCGATTACAATATGGCGATAATGAAAGTCTCCGCGGAAGATCACGGTGGTCTCCACCGTGCTTTGACAATCTTTCTACGCAAGGTTTACGTGGAGTAGCAAGAGGTAATATCCCGTAGCCTTTAGACACGAGTACGTACGACGAGTTTTCTGACAACTAGCCACCATCCTCGCTATCGCTGTAGATTCTCGATGAACTTGAGTTTATCTACTCTAGTAATTCCGATTTTTAGTGAACTCTCTTTTGATTGACTTGAAATGTCGTATTTCATGAATTGTAATCCGATATTTGTTAGCGGGAAGCGCTAGTCATCTACCGGATTACTTTGATACTAACTTTCCTTGTTTTGACTTTTGGGAGACGTTTTCCATCTATCGGCGCGTGTTTATACCAGCCGTGTGTTTTTGTCGTCCCTTTGTAAGGCGTGCGCTCTTAATACACGAGTACTGAGAAGCTGATCATTTTGTAACGTTACAACTGTCCCCCAAAATAAATTGTGGTTGTGCCGTGCACCTTGGTGGACGGTCACAACAACAACTTATTTTCCTAATCTTATTAACACGGTTTGTCATTATGCTTAATTTATTTTTCCGCGTCTAAATCTCCTTAAGGGAATTTCGCTCATCCTTAATCGCCGTCCGGCTGAGCGTGTAACGATTCTGGTTGGTGGCTGTCCTCCTTGCTGTAATGTCCTTTCTATCATCTCGGTCTTCATATCCTTTCGTGTTGGATTGGTCTTTGTGGGTGTTTTATAGTGTTTCATATTGTTACTATGAAACCTGCCACGTTCCCTTCTCGTATCTGGATCACCAATGATGTACGTGGCCTCTACAATTTGGTTAAGGATTTTGTATAGGCCATCGTAGTAAGCGAGGAATTTCGCAATACCTTTATTCGCCGGATCTCGTTTTCTTTTTTATCGGGTGGTACCTTTAGCCGCTCAATTGCAATGTATTTTTCCCAAATCCTTTTGAGTGGTTCATTGCAGTGAAGTTTTTGCATCTGTTTCCACAGGTCTTCCACGCATTTCTCGAATGATTTATAAACGCACGAGATGTCATCTACGAAGTTGATGGTGTTGTCCCCCAGCCCATGTAAGGTGTAATCCCCTCTTCTTATTAAGCAGGTGCTACTTGTCTTCAGTCTGCATGGTGTTACTTTCATTTCGTAACTTTTCCCCTTATGTAGGAAGGCGGTGTATCTTCTTGAATCTGGATGGAGTGGGATCTGCGAGAAGCTACTGACCAGATCCAAACTCGTCATCATCTTCACCCCGCTGCATCCATGAAAGAGTTCTTTAGTAGTTTGAGGACATTCTGCATCCGCGACGAGGAGTTCATTTAGCTTGCGGGCGTCAATGCACAATCTGACGGATCCATCCTTCTTGGTGACCGGTACAATCGGATTGACGTACGGGCTATTGGACCTTTGGATGATACCGTAATTTAGCATCCGTTCAATTTCTTTTTCGACGGCACTTCGAAGTTTCACTGGTATCGGGTAGGAGCGGTTAGCGAATGGTTTTTCATCTGACACATTCAGTTTGTGTTCGTAGATGCTCATTCTGCCTGGTTGGTTATTAAAAACACATCGATATTTCCATATTGTCTTCTTAAAGTGGTCTAATTGAAACGGGCTGAGTTTAGTGCAGCCGTCAAGTTTCCTCGACTTCTTGCTTGGTGATGCTGTCTTCTTTTTCTGGTTCTTCCTTGTTGATGGGGTTGCATTCTGGAATTGAGTCCTTCATGCTGGGTTGTTCCATCGGCTGAGCGAAGGAGATCGAAAGTTGTTCGTCCTTGTTGCTCAGGTAGATTTTGTTTTCTCGGAGGTCGATCTTCCCCTGGTGTGTCCATAGGAAGTCTATTCCGAGTATGCAGGTTCTTATTAATTTAGGGATTACCATAAATATGGTGTCTAACCCTTCTCCTGCTATTTCTGTCTAGGCCAGGATTTGTTTCTTAATTCGCACTGACTTGTGGGTTGTCGCATTTGTGACGTACATGCCCACTATTGGAAGTGTATGACAATGTCTGAAATTCTTGAGGTGTTGATTCACAAAAGATTCAGAGAGGTCAGTGACTTGACTTCCAGTGTCTATAAGTGCTTTAGTCTTGATTCCTTGAATGACGACGTCAATTTCTGGGCATTGCAGTGGACGGCCGTCTCCTTGTGCTTCTTCTTCCTCTTCGAAGATATTGTTGCATGTCAAGATGTGTTCGGGTTCTAGCCAAGCAAATTTGATTGTGTTTATCTCATTCATGTCCGGTGAGTTCTTTTCCAGTTTCGTCATATACGTTGTGGACGCGCCTTGGTGTCCCTGGCTAGTGCGGGGCACCTTAGTGGCCACAACGTTTTTTAGTTTTCCGAGGTTGTTGGCTTCGGGCAGTGGCTTTCTCCGGTGGACTCCTCCCCTGGATCCGTTTCACGGGGTTCAGTCCGTTGCGGAGATTGCCGGTTCCCGTGCGTTCCTTCCTTTTGGATGGCGTTCGCTTGGTGATAGCCTGCTCGGTTGTAATTATTATTCCGTCCTTGTTGTTGGTTATTTGGTCGAGGACGGTTATTCGGAGTTGACTGCTGGTGAGGTTGTCTTGGTGGCAGCTGACTGTTCCGTGGAGGTGTGGTTGGAGGTGTGGCTGCTGCTCCCGAGTTCGTCCTTTCCCTTTTTGATGCTGGTTCGCTTCTAGTATCTCTTTCTAGTTCATGTCGGGACGGGCTCTCGTATTTTTGGAGTAGCTCGGTGAACGCGTTTATATCGTCAATCTGTTTTCCGTGGATAATAAGACTTAATGTCTTGGAAAAGTGATCCGCGAGTTTACTAATAATTTTAGCTGAGGGGAGAGGTGGTTCTAAGTCTTTGGCCTCGTTGAACATTTTTGCCGCATATTCAACCGCCGATATTTTCTGTTTGGATGGGTCGTATTTCCCGTAATGCAGATTTAATCCTATTTCTTGTTAGATTACACTATTCCAATACCGGGCCTTGAATTTTTCCTCAAATTGTTGGACTGAACTGATATTGTCCTCCTGCACCTGCCACCAGTCTTGCGCTGTTCCATCTAAGTTATTGCCTACAATAAAACGCAAATTCTCGCCTTGGGCCTGTGTTGCCCTTAAGTAACTCGACATTTTCTTTAGGTAGGTGAGCGGACGCTCATTACTTGTGCCCTTAAATGTCGGTGGTTTTATTGATATCGCATTGGGTCTTAAAAAGCTTATTCCTAAACTTTCGTTCGGCCTTATTGCTGTGATGTTTTATCTTTCTCTTGGCGAGGTATCCCTATGGGTTTCACGATGTGAGATCCTCTCCACTTGTTCCCTTAGATCCTGGATAATGTTAACTAACTTATGGTGTTTAATCTCTAAATCCGCGATATCTATCCTAGTACTTGCTAGGTCTACCTGCTGTCTTTGCTGAGCTTCTTGGTGCTCTCGTCCTGATTTCTGCATTTCTGCTTGTATCAGTTCCAGCAGATTTCGCGGTAGTCTTTCCTCGATGATCTTTCTTAATTCATGATTATCGCGTTCTAGATCGCGCACCCTATGTCGTAATTCTATCAACGCTTTTGTGTCTGCGTCTGGATCTATAGGACTTTGTTCGAGGATTTCCGCCAAATCTAACTCGCTTGCTAGGTTTACCCCTGTTACCGGGTTTTTTTTTAATATTATGTCTCGGATGTGTCTCCACGGGACTATCCATAATTATATCTTCCGATTCTGCGAATCGTACTACCGGATTTCTACGATTTTCTTCGATTTGTTCAAGTGCAGTACTTGCGAATAACGTTTCGATTTCATCGAGCGGTCGGTTCGTTTGATACCCTGTGTCGTGGGAATCCTGTTCCTTATTTTCGGCCATATCTAAAGTTTTCACTTGTTTCGATAATCAAGCCTTTTTAATTGTGCCAGCCCCACGTTGGGCGCCAATTGTAACGTTTTTCGATAGTGCAATTTCGTACGCTCCTTATGAGTGTACGAAATGGGATGCAGGTAAGTGCTCGGGGCTGGCGTCTTTAAGAATGTAGTCGACACAGGTTGGTAATGTAATATAAAATAACAAAATTTTATTAAATAATCGATGATCGATACAGTAGTTGTGGAGTAGGTGTTAATTACCCAGTTGTGATTAATAGTCGGTATTGTAGAAAATCGGATTGTCTAGGTATCTGCCTCTGTTTATTGTCTATCCCTATTTCTCTCTGACCTATGCGTGAGGTACAGAGAATCTGCCGGTGTTGGTTCGATAACCCTTGTGGCGCTTTGCCTACCTAGTGGCTATGACACTGTGTGCGACGCAACTCCTAACGGCGCGGATGACCGATTACAATATGGCGATAATGAAAGTCTCCGCGGAAGATCACGGTGGTCTCCACCGTGCTTTGACAATCTTTCTACGCAAGGTTTACGTGGAGTAGCAAGAGCTAATATCCCGTAGCCTTTAGACACGAGTACGTACGACGAGTTTTCTGACAACTAGCCACCATCCTCGCTATCGCTGTAGATTCTCGATGAACTTGAGTTTATCTACTCTAGTAATTCCGATTTTTAGTGAACTCTCTTTTGATTGACTTGAAATGTCGTATTTCATGAATTGTAATCCGATATTTGTTAGCGGAAAGCGCTAGTCATCTACCGGATTACTTTGATACTAACATTCCTTGTTTTGACTTTTGGGAGACGTTTTCCATCTATCGGCGCGTGTTTATACTAGCCGTGTGTTTTTGTCGTCCCTTTGTAAGGCACGAGTACACGAGTACGCACGAGTACTGAGAAGCTGATCAATTTGTAACGTTACAATATATATATTGTGACGTGGTGGATTTCACGCCGAAACGCGATACGGGCCGAAAGGCCATTGCAAAGTCCAGGCAGGATCCACCGACCGCAAGGGCCTAATTGAAATTTCGATAGATTATTTTATTATTTTCTTTTGTTTTGCGTGTACTCTGCCGGAGTTCGAATAGGTGCTCACTTGCCGTGCCCGTGAAGACGCGGAGAACGAGAGAGAGGGAGCCAGCTGGAGTCCCAGGAGGAAGGGAGCTGCGACACGCGAGGGTCGACACTCGCGCTATCTGCGGACAGCAGCTCTACTGGCCCCGGAGGCGCGCGCAACGCGGAACAGCTTGACGTCACGCGGCAGCAACGCGCTCTACTCAGCTGGTACTCAACCACGACGACTGGAAGCGGCGTACA
>NW_014332936.1:9193-9755 GCF_000341935.2 Cephus cinctus | reverse complement strand
CGTCAGGCGTATGTAACTTTTGATTTTGTAACGCGAAGAACGCGTACAGGTCCTTGACGGTCGGTTGTCGTATTTTGGTAAACGCGGATTAGCCGTGTTACGATATTTGGCTTTGAATTCGTACGGTACGCGAAGTACCCGTTACTATTGCTTGATTGTATTTTGGTTTTATCTTTTCGATCTATATTAATTACTATTTCTTGTGTAAATAATTCTTTCGGTATTGTAAGAGATCGTCGCGCTTCGCGCCGCCGAATTTATTCAATAAACCGAACCATTTAGTTGAGATCGAAGTGTCCGAATGATTTTGTGTGTCGCGTGATCGTCTGACCCCTCCGACTTATTGTTCCGAATCCCGCCGCGTCCGCGTAGCCACCCGTTACTATTGTTTGATTGTATTTTGGTTTTGTCTTTTCGATCTATATTAATTACTATTTCTTTTGTAAATAATTACTTCGGTATTGTATAAGATCGTCGCGCTTCGCGCCGCCGAATTTATTCAATAAACCGAACCATTTAGTTGAGATCGAAGTGTCCGAATGATTTTGTGTGTCGCGTGATC
>NW_014332936.1:8367-8710 GCF_000341935.2 Cephus cinctus | reverse complement strand
GGGTGGACGGCCGAAGGTAACGTAGGTTGGTTCTCGAAGATAGTCGTTCCCGTATGTCTTGCTATCGGTGTCGGGTCAAGTTAAAGAAATACGTTACAATATATATTGTGACGTATTTCTACGCGATCGACCTCACCGGAAAATGCAAGACCGACCGGCGCACAACTTTACGCGATTCCTACCCGTTCCAGGCAACCTAGGAGGTAACAAATTTTTACTCTCGAAATACCTAAGGTATTGTTGGGCGCCAGGTTCCAAAACGGGAACCACGTATCAGTTCCTACGATATGTCTTCGCGTGTCTACGTTGGCTAACTCAGCTACGCGGAGGCGGCGGGATTCGG
>NW_014332936.1:8023-8357 GCF_000341935.2 Cephus cinctus | reverse complement strand
GCCGAAGGTAACGTAGGTTGGTTCTCGAAGATAGTCGTTCCCGTATGTCTTGCTATCGGTGTCGGGTCAAGTTAAAGAAATACGTTACAATATATATTGTGACGTATTTCTACGCGATCGACCTCACCGGAAAATGCAAGACCGACCGGCGCACAACTTTACGCGATTCCTACCCGTTCCAGGCAACCTAGGAGGTAACAAATTTTTACTCTCGAAATACCTAAGGTATTGTTGGGCGCCAGGTTCCAAAACGGGAACCACGTATCAGTTCCTACGATATGTCTTCGCGTGTCTACGTTGGCTAACTCAGCTACGCGGAGGCGGCGGGATTCGG
>NW_014332936.1:0-7997 GCF_000341935.2 Cephus cinctus | reverse complement strand
CAGAAAAATCGGCGGCGCGAAGCGCGACGATTTCGGACAATACCGAATTGATGAATTACAACAAAAAAATAGTAATTAATCTAGATCGAAAAGACAAAACGAAATACAATCAAACAATAGTAACGGGTACTTCGCGTACCGTACGAATTCAAGTCAAATATCGTAATACGGCTAATCCGCGTTTACCAAAGTACGACAACCGACCGTCAAGGACCTGCGCGCGTTCTACGCGATACAAAATCGAAAGATATAAATGCCTGACGGGCGGACGACACGAAACAATTCGGAGAACGTACAAAATTCGAATTCAATAATAAAATCAAAACAAAAGTTTTAAACCGTGAACCCTGCCGGTCGACGGACCTTCGTGCCGTGGTCTTATTCGAGGTGAGGGATTGTCCCTCCGCGTGTTCGTTACACGCGCAAGCAAAACGTACGAGAAACACCAAAATCCGGTACCACGATTTGCACGAAGTTACGTCGCTCCCAAAAGTCAGTTAGACTCGCTTACCGTGGTGTTCCCTGGTCGCGTAATCCAAGAAAACCCCAATCGACAGCCCAATAGCACTTTGTGCACTCGCGTAACTCACAATTCGACTCCAATAAAACAAAACGTCTAACGTCTACACGTGTCCAAGCAGGAATCCCTCATCTTCACGCGCTTTGTCTTCGCGTGAAGGATAGCACCCCCTCCCTTTAGGCTAATGGGCGGCGATTCGCCCTGCGGACGAATCCTTCAACCCAGCGTCTTCGCCACGCGCCAGTTTCGAATTTGTCATTGCGACAATTAATAATTTTCATCTCTTGTGGACAATTCATACAGCTCGGTCCTACGAAGAGTAACATTCGTTCTTGCGCGAGGGTGAACCAGGCGTCCCTGGATTCCCAACTCGCGGAAATATAATTATGCGCAAACTGACGATGGGCGCTATGCCATAGGGGTCGGTAGTGGTGCTCAGTCGGGTGGCGCTGTGTACGCCGCTTCCAGTCGTCGTGGTTGAGTACCAGCTGAGTAGAGCGCGTTGCTGCCGCGTGACGTCAAGCTGTCCCGCGTTGCGCGCGCCTCCTGGGCCAGTAGAGCTGCTGTCCGCAGATAGCGCGAGTGTCGACCCTCGCGTGTCGCAGCTTCCTTCCTCCAGGGACTCCAGCTGGCTCCCTCTCTCTCGTTCTCCGCGTCTTCACGGGCACGGCGAGCGAGCACCTATTCGAACTCCGGCAGAGTACACGCAAAACAAAAGAAAATAATAAAATAATCTATCGAAATTTCAATTAGGCCCTTGCGGTCGGTGGATCCTGCCTGGACTTTGCAATGGCCTTTCGGCCCGTATCGCGTTTCGGCGTGATTTTCCGCCGAGGACAAGACGGGTGAAATCCACCACGTCACAATATATATATACTGTACATTACACTTCCTGTCAAAGAACATGAACAGCTAAGGAACCGATTCACAAACCAATAATGGGCTTCTATCAACTGGAGATAACGAAATCTAGCCTAAACGTACATTGTCGCCTCTCACTCGCCATTCGACTTGCTGCGCGAAACATCGTGGCGAGCGAGAGTCCCCTCTCGAGCGCAAAGGGTGAAGAAGCACATCAATAAAACTTATCATTGTACTCAAAGCTGTCGATCTTACTTATAATATGATTTTATAATAAATATATATTATGTCCCCGAAAATTATTATTATTATTGCCATCTAGACCCTGCATTACTATCTTACGTTTAAAGAGGTTAATTTTGCGAAGGTTTAGTAAAAGATGGATACATTATTACGGTATCCCCCACCACTATCCCCCATGATTCATGGAGCGCACCGCGCTCTGATCCCCTCCCCACACAGCACTACGGCGTCACTCCCTCGTCCGTGTGACCGGCTCTCCCCACCCCCTCACTGATGTCATGAATCCCCACCATGCGGACCTGGTCCTAAGACCCAAAACCCCTAAGTAGCAGCGGTGCTGCGTGTCCCCAGGGGACACGATCGGTAATTATGCACTAACCCCCGGTCGGTAACAATTTTTTAATTATCCTAAGGAGGTAAAGTAGAAAAAAATACCATATATTATAGAAACATCGTACGTATCGCCTTTTTTTTCGACACTTTTAGTGGGCGGATATCAAATCCTACTAATATTTTGCTAGTGGTGAATCTTCCACGTACCGTGTAGCTGTAGGAACCGTGGTTCCCTCTTTTTAGTCGATTTAGCAAATGATGCGCAAATACGCCAGGCGTGGCGCGTACCATTGTCTTGGCCGCGTAAACTGCTAAATGCATCTCTTATTTGCAACTATGCAAAAAATTATGGGCATGGTGGGGAAAATGCCAGTACCCCATGAGCTATCCTCGCAGCATCTAGTGAGTGCCTTGGTGAGAAGCAACAGAAGCAATATAAAAAAAGAGGAGAAAGTGACAGCCAGTGTGTACAGTGAAAGTTTTAAAAAAGGGGTATGTATAACAGCGTTAAGTTCGTACCCATTTTTATCTAATTTTAAAAAATTTATTTTATATTCGACAACTTTTCTCTTTATTTCTAGACGACTAGCCAGTCTGTCTAACAAATCTCTGACACAGAATTTTGCAGGGTATAAAAAAAAAGTGGTATCTACAACAGCGAGTTATGATGACTATTCTTACGTACGCCGTAGAGGCTAGCGAGGCTAGCCTCTAAATTTGATAACAAAAATTTAGAAGTAACCAAAAAAAAGGAACGACCGGAGGTAACGTGAATAATGTTTGAGTGAATTCGGAGCGGTAAGAATGCACTCAATGGTGTGGGTTCGCTGCTCGTTTAAGGTGTTGAAACACGCCATGCTATTCCAACGTGAGTAGATATTCTCTGAAATGTTAAGGATAGGTAAGAGATATTTAAAACTTGAGTAAAATGTGAGTTTACGATATATTGTTACAACCAATTTAAAAGTTTTTAATTAATTGTCGTGTACAGTGTTTCTATTATGAGATATTGTGAAATCGGATCACAAAACCTGACTGTGTGTGAGGTTAAGGCAAGAAGAAATTTGGCGGAACAGAAATCTATCAAATCTATGCGATATTTGGAAAGACTAGTCTATGCGGCTCAATTTTGCCCGGTAACCGATCCAGCTTGTTCCCTAGGGTATGTAATAACGAATCCGTACCTAGGCCAGATTGCGAATACTACACTGAATCTAATACTCTAACGGTTAGAGCCACGAGTGACAACGTGCAGTCCGATCTTTTACGCGTGAAACTGAATGATTTTCTGAGCGTCTGTGCCATGATTTTGGCTGCTTGTATAGTCGATTTTTGCTCATGCTCTAGGTACGGTGAGGACGTTAGGAATGCACTCGGCTAACCAGCTGGGTAGGTGGCACGGGCAATGCACTGGGTAATGTGCTGAGTCTGCAATTATGCTCCCTGTCGGCTACGTTATTCTTCTGTTTCGGAATGAAGGTCGATATACGTAACATCTCCCCTCTTAGACAAAACATCGTCTATTTGGGCGATGCTTTTGCACAAACTTATGTTTTGTTGTGTTTTCCGTATTTCTCATTTGCTCACTTAATTATGCATCTTCGGAGATAGTGTTCGAAAATATCTCTTTATCGATGCGCGGCCATGCTGCCCTGATACAATAGGTCTTGGTTTCCTCCTCAGGGATTCCCCTGGTATGAAGTCACGGATGGTGTTGTCAGTGATGTCCTCTGGTTCCGACACATCCTCTGTGTCATAGGGTTTCCAGGTTTCCTTGGTGTTGCGGGGTTCCTCATCATCGGTGCTCGGATCTCCAAACAAATGTTGTGTGCGGATTGTGGTGAACAGACACTTTTCGGTTTGGGTGTATCTATTGGCTCTCCGGATTTTGGTGGTTTGAGTTCCTCGTCCCTTACTGGGTGCGTTCGGTAGGTCCCTTTCCAGGCTATGTAGCCACTTTAGAGATGATATTTGGTAGGCTTCTTCCTTCATGGCGTTTTGTTGCTTGCTTAGTTCTGTGGCAAGTAGTTCGGTGGTGGCTTTGTTTCTATTGGCCAGTATCGTGAGATTCTGAACGTGCTGATGTATATTTTGGAATTCTGATCGAACTATATGGGTCTGGTTTGCCAGTAGTTCCGATAGATGATTTTGGTCCTTGTGTAGTTTATCTAATTCGATATTGTAGTACTCAGCGTCGGCCTCTGTGAGGGTTCCAAAAAGAGCTTGACTTATAGTGCCTATGAATCCGAGTGGTGCACCGCACTTCCGGCGGTTTCCTTCTTCTTTTATTTCTCCAACAATGCCTTGTAAGAGATCCTCATCCTTACGAGAGTCAGCGAGTCTGGCCATTAGATGGGTTATTTCTACGCGGGCCTCGCATGGCATAGATAAGCATTGTTTATTTTCTTCAAGTTTGTGTTCCTCTAAGCGTGGATGATGCTTTAGGAATGCACCGATTTCTAGCGAGGTGACCAGATTCCATTCCACATGATAAATGCGCATGTCGTGGAGTTTCTCAAAATGCAAGCCGATATTGTTCTTTAATGGAGAAATCTGATAGTCAGGTGCTCCATCTTGCGGAATTCCGTTGATCCGTGGTGCGCAGAATAAGGTTAAAATTATGCGCAACATCCTGTTTCTGGAAATTGAACAGCTTATTTTTAGCATGGTTGATGATTCTGGATCGGTCTTTGGACAGAGCTCACAGGTTTTAATTTGTCCAAATGTTTTACTTTGATTTTTCCTTTGTCGGTTTTTATGACTGTGTTGTTCAATTTTAATAACTGTACAATTTCGTACGGGCCTTCATAATGTGGATCGAATTTGTGATGTCTTGGCTCCTTTAAAACGTATACCCTATCTCCTGGGTTAAATTTGATTGGTTTTATTTCCTTGTCGTACCGTTCCTTTGTTTTTTCCTTAGTCTGCACTAATGTATTGCGGGCAATGTTTCTGATTTTGTTCAGATGGGTGATTAGTTCTGCTAAGTAGTCACCGTACGTTTTTAGATCATTCGTGTCCGGATATGATGAAGGTATTCTTGCAGGTTTTCCAAAGATGAGTTCGTAGGGAGTGAAATACGTTGCTTCGTGTACCGAGGTATTATATAAAAATTTCGTTTTACCCGACTTGTATGTGACCGTATATTCGTAATCAGCCAGTTTAAGTCTCCATCGCATCAGTCGTGAACTAGGGTCCTTGACGGAATGTAGCCAGACTAGAGGACGATGATCTGTTACCAAAGTGAACTTGTGACCGTCTAGATAGGGTCGGAAGTATGCTACAGCGTAGATGATGGCAAGACACTCCTTTTCAGTTGTTGAATAGTTGGTTTCCGCAGAGTTCAGAAGTCTTGAGGTGTAAGCTATTGGCAGGGCTTGACCAATTTTTCCTTTACTCAGAATAGCTCCGATGGCATAGTCAGAAGCGTCAGTTGTTACAATGAAGGGTTCATTGAAATTCGGGTATTGGAGTATGGGTTCTTTGCACAGCATATCTCTCAAGGTTTCAAAACCAGCTTGTTGTTCCGGTCCCCAATGAAAGGTGACTTCTTTCTTCAGTAAGCTTGTCAGAGGTTTAGCTATCTTAGAGAAATTTGCAATGAACCTTCGATAGTATCCTGCTAAACCCAGAAACTGTTTAATGTTTTTCTGGTTTTTGGGTATGGGGAAATTTTTGACTGCTATCAGTTTCTTTGGGTCAGGACGGACTCCTTCTTCTGAAAGTATGTGGCCTAAATAAGTGACCTCCTTGCGTAAGAACTCGCATTTATCCGGTTGAAGTGTTAATCCATGTTCCTTCAGTCGTTGGAGCATAGCTCGAACCTTCTGTCCATGTTCTTCAAGAGATGATGCGAAAATGACGATATCGTCTAGGTACACAAATAGCTCTGTTCCTTGTAGTCCAGTTAGAACTTGGTCCATTAACCTCTGGAAGGTTGCTAGTGCGTTTTTGAGGCCAAAGGGCATTCGGATGTACTCGTAGTGCCCATTGGGTGTTGTAAATGCCGTTTTCGTTCTGTCCTTAGGATCCATTCCTATCTGGTGGAATCCACTGGCTAGGTCGAATACAGAGAAATATTTAGCGCTACCGACTTGGTCTAATGTCTCCGTGATGCAAGGTAGAGGATAACTATCTCCAATCGTTTTTTCGTTAAGCGCTCTGAAGTCGATCACCTCCACCTTGGGTTCCCTTGTGAGTCGGCCTTTTTGGGAACAATTCACAGGGGTGAATTATATGGTGATATGGATGATTGAATGACGTCATTTTCAAGCAAGTTGGAAATTTGACGTTTAATCTCCTTTTGATGAATTGGCGGGTACCGATACTGTTTAGTATGGGTCGGTGTTTCATCTATGGTAGGTATTGTATGAACGACTGTTTTTGAAATTCCTAGTTTGTCACCGGTAAGGTGGAATTGATCCGGAAAGTCGTTGATAATCTCAGCTACGTGTTCTTGTTCTTCCTCATTAAGATGATCC
The DNA here is from genome assembly GCF_000341935.2 of Cephus cinctus. Classification (NCBI taxonomy): domain Eukaryota; kingdom Metazoa; phylum Arthropoda; class Insecta; order Hymenoptera; family Cephidae; genus Cephus; species Cephus cinctus. The sequence goes on along the minus strand of NW_014332936.1, from coordinate 1,559 downwards.
AACCTTAAAGCCTTTTGAATTTGGTTAAAACGTTCCTCGGGGTCCATGGTTGCTTCACCATAGGAATCTTCTGCTTCTGAGAGGAATTCGAAAGGTTCCAGTATCTGAGGTTCTAATTCGAGTTCTTGATTTTTGTTGCTGACGTTAGTTGCAATAGTGTAGCAGATTCCTTGGCGATTGGTCACTAAATTTTCTCCGATTATAATGTCTCGGGGAGTTTCTATTCGAGGCAGGTATCCTTCGGTGATTTCCGTATTCGCTATCCTTATCGCAACTTGTTGTCGTGAGCGAGCCTTTATGACGTGCTTGGTTCTTTGTGCCGAATATGCTGCCGTTTTTATTTCTCCAGCTTGGGCAAATGGCTTTGGTCGTATCGGGTTGTCGTCTGTCACTATTGTTTTATGGTGGAAAGATATTTCTGCATTATCCTGCGTGAAATATGCGACTCCAAGTATTCCGCTGTATGGCCAAGAGGATCCTTTGACCACATAGAAGAATACTTTTCGATTACCGATAGTTAGTAACACGGCTCCCACAGTGGTGACGAAGTGTCCTGATACACCTTCGATATCAATTATTTCCTTGTATTCTAACCTTGCATCATCGTTAAGACTTTCCTGTTGGACTAAGTTAACTGAGGATCCTAAATCGATTAGAAAGATATTTTCTTTTCCTCTTAGCTCGGGGACTTGGAGGATGATCGTCGGTGGAGGAGCTTCCTTGACGTAGTATTCTGGTCTTCCTTGGGTGTTGTTCTGTCCGTGAACCTCACGGTCTTCCCTTCATCCTTCGCTTTGGATTTCTTGTCGCTCACCGTGTGTGACACGCGGTGAGCGCCTTCCGAGTTTAAAGAACCGGTGGATTCGGTAGAGGATGATCTATGACGATTGGATCTTGGATGATTTCTCTTCCTACTGGGTGACGGGGATTTTGCACGAGATTTTCCGCAAGTTTTTCCGTCCAGACCCTTGTTGCCGCATTTCCAGCAAAATAATTTTTTTCACTGCTTCCTACGTTCGGGCGTTTTCTCTCCATTCCGATCGCGAGACCTGGAAGTGTCGGTGGATGCCGAGGATGAACGATACCTCCTTACATGCATTCCGTAAGTGCGATGGTGATTGGCTCTTTCGTCATCACTGGACTCAGAAGTAGAGCTCGCGGTTGAACTTGAACTAGACACATCTCGGTAATGTCTTTTGTGATACCTATCGTATGGGCTTGGAGAGTTTGGGTACGAAACTCGTTTGTGGGATCGCCTACTCGAGTGGTTTCTTCTGGACTTCCGGTAGTCATCTGGCGAATCACTGTCATAATTATTGCGAGCTCGCTTATGATTTTTTATTTTTCTTTCTAGTTCCATGACTAGATCGAATCCAGCATCTAACGATTTTGGATTTTTTATTACAACCTCCTGGCGTATCTCACGAGGTAATCCGTATAGAAAATTTTCGAGAGTATGTTCTTCTAATTCCGCTTTCCTTTCTTCGTCGTTGCGATATTTGTCAAGTTCAGCGGCTCGTGCCTTTTGATATAGTTTCGTTGTTCTATTTATATATTTT
>NW_014332935.1:11252-11835 GCF_000341935.2 Cephus cinctus | reverse complement strand
TAAATAAAAACAGATTGTATAACATAAATTATTGACTTTATTCCATTATTCTTATTCTTCAAAGTATTTAACTCCCCAATCTTTAAAAGGCCCTATTGCAGAATGTATTTTCATTGCGAATAAGGAATGCAAATCAAAAATATCAAATGCCCAAGGAGCGTTTGTACATCCTTCGTACCACAACCAGGCCATCCTTTCCTTTTTTTCGATTCTTCGCATACGCACATCACGCACCGTTTTCCAATATTCTTTTCCTGTCTCGAGAGGGCCATGTTTATTGCATCTTGCGGTTCTCCTCATGATGAAAGTTTATCTTTATTCACTCTGCAGACAGTTTTACAAAGCGTTTACAAACCTAATTTATTTTATGACCCATATCTTAAAGACAGTCCTAAATTTTACTTAGGTAGCTGGCCTTATTATTGTGGGTTAAAATTCTTTGTCTACGAAACACGTGGTCGTCTAGGAGCGTCAGATTGTCTGGCTGAAATATGAAGGCTCCAGAAATCCTAGCCATTCGTTGCAGTTCTTCTCCAAGATTTCAGAAAATTTTCGTTGCACAAAAAATGTCTCAGCGACTGGA
>NW_014332935.1:0-10541 GCF_000341935.2 Cephus cinctus | reverse complement strand
TCGTTTTGTCTGAGTTTTACTTTTGCCGCTTAGTTTTCATACAGAAAAATTACCACTTCCCATTTTTGAAAAATTTCAGTCGTAAAACTTTTGGGGCGTCGAGTGTGAAACGAAAAAATTTCATTCGCTAAATTTTTAGGGCGTCGAGTTTAAAACGAAAAAATTTCATTCGCTAAATTTTTGGGGCGTCGAGTTTAAAATGAAAAAATTTCATTCGCTAAATTTTTGAAGGCGTCGAGTTTGAAACGAAAAATGTCATTCGCTGAATTTTTGGGGGCGTCGAGTTTAAAATGAAAAAATTTCATTCGCTAAACTTTTGGGGCGTCGAGTTTGAAACGAAAAATTTTAACCGTAATACTTTTGGGACTCACCCCCACCCCCACTTAACCACGCCCCCAGGTCTCGCTATAACGGATCTATTACTACTACCGGGAGACCCCGTGTTGCTCCCCTCCAGCCATAGACGCTGATTACCAATAAATTCGCGCGGTATACCAGCAGTACGGAGGAACGGCGCAACCTGCCGACTTCCCGCCGGTCTCGCTGTTTTTCTCTCGCACATAGCGTCCTGATTACCGGGAGACCCCGTGTTGCTCCCCTCCAGCCATAGACGCTGATTACCAATAAATTCGCGCGGTATACCAGCAGTACGGAGGAACGGCGCAACCTGCCGACTTCCCGCCGGTCTCGCTGTTTTTCTCTCGCGCATAGCGTCGTTGATTAAATCCACGATGTTGGCGTCCTGCACGACGGCTCCACCGATACGCGTAACGCCTTGTTTACTCCACGAAATGCGTGGCGAACCAGCGTAGCCTTCCTAGTAAGAGCTTAGCCTTAGCTCTGTACTTTTGGGGTACGCTAGCAATGATGTCGTCGTCGCCATCGTCGGTCGGGCTCCTGGCGTTATCCTCCGCAGAATTGTTATTTTTTTTCTTATTATCGCTATCGGCGCGCCTATCCTCGTCGACGTTATTTCGCAGATCCTCGATAGAGTGTAGATAACGCTGCAGCACCTGATTGTACATCTTCCACTTTTCGCGCTCGTCAATGAAATTCGGCGAGTGTAGGATCTCCTTCATCGATGCGTCTAATCTGCTTAAGGGGGCCCCAGGGGTTTGCACGGTGTTAACGGTGTCAATGCCCTCCTGACTGTGATGGTGCGCATGAGGCGCTGCACGGCGGTACTGTTGGTGCACGGTATTCACACTCTCATGAGGGATGAGAACCATCTTTTTCGCGTGCTCCACCTCGCTCTCTCTCTCTTTCTTTCTCTGCGTGAGACTTCCTGTACGAAGCGCGGGTTTTCAGGAAACACCTGTCTCGCTAGATGCTGTATCTACGCTCTGTCGCGCGGATTTTTAAATACAACGATGTAGTTGGCGTTCAACGAGATATCACGCTGCCCGGGCCCCTGATGAAAGAGATTCTGCGTAATGAAGATAACGCTGATGTTCTTATGATGGCTGCCTTTGGTAAAAAGGTCGACCACCGTGTTATTGGACGATTCCCTCATGAGATCGTCGATGATGACGAGTTTCGGGCGTGGATCGTTGCCGTAATCGGTGTTTTGCGGCAGTCCCTCGTGAAACTCTATAGCGCTCCCGTACTCCCTGTACCCCTCCTGCCACTCTGCATAGTAAAAGAGAACGCAGGCGAAGCGCACGTCAGTCATATCCTCGATGAAGCGTAGGAATTTCTTTACGCAAAACGTCTTCCCGCATCCCGTTGGCCCACAGACCATCGATGTCCACGGATGCTTCCACCGCGAGTCCATTATGCCAAATGACGTTATTTGGCGGTGGTCTTTACGAATATACTGTTAAAGAGTCTGCTGAATTTTACACACTCCCCCTTCCATCGCGGGGCCTGGCCGCGGCGGGCGCGTGACACGCGTGAGGCTCGTAACGTCGCGCGCGCTTGCTAGCTCTTATCGGTGATGTTGCTAGCCCCTGGTGCGGGTGAGCTCATCGTGCACCTGTGAGCTAATAGTCGGCATGTATGTGTGTCCGCCGCATAGCTAGGCATAGTGCACGGCTAGCATATCCGAAGCGTCGCTGAAAAAACTAAATAACATGGCCGGGCTGGTGGACACTTAGGGAACAGATCAATAAAGAGATTTTTTTCAAATAAATATGTTTTATTATTATTATTATTGTACAGGGGGTCATATATACACTTATACAAGTTCTGTTTGTACTATTAATTACATAAGACCGTATGGCAAAGAGCCGAAACGACCGTCGAGTCGCCGTTTTTGAAGCTCTGTCGGTTTACACGTTTTTGCTTCTACACGTATCACTATGTCGTGAAACGGAGTACGCCGTATCGCGTCATAGCGTAAAGTGACAGGCTCGTCGGTCTCTCCCGTTACATAAGACCGTATCCAGTTGTAGTTAATGACCAGACTCGTCGCGTGGTTGATCGTGATACCTTTGACCTTACAGACCTCAGCGTAAGAACCGTCTGGCTTGCGCACACGGTACGCGTAAAATTTCGGACCTCCCGAAACAAAAGACGCGATATAGCTACCAGCGCCGTACGACTCCAGCTCGTCCGTTAAATCGCCCAAAAGACTACCGAGCGGCGGCTCGTAGGTGTTATCGGCGTGACGGCCACCCGATACGTATATACACGAGTCGGTGTCGTAATATAGAACGCGTCTATCTAATGCCTCAAGGTAGTTGTACAATTTCAGACGCGCCTGAGCCATGGTATACGCAGCTATGGTATAACAATGTTTGTGTATGCTATGGGTATCAACGAGTCGTTCGTATTACGCGTACTGACATAGAGCATCTCGTCATCTACGGGCAGAATACCAGTAATCTCAACCTCCGGACACGTAAGCAAACTCACGAGCTTTTGACGAGTCGTTACAATTTCCGTCTTTGGCAGATTTTCGCGTTGCCCAAACTTGCCCCAAAAGGAATTCAAACATAACTTTGCGACTGACCGCAGACCGGGATTTGATTTTACATTACCAGGGTCCAGACGAATACCCTCGACCCGATCGTACTCCTCTATATACAACTTCTTGGCCTCGTCGTCGTCGCCACACTCGCGCGGCCAGGCGCTAGCTTCCTGTTTAATCTTTAGGAACGTGTTTATGTAATTGGCAAAGTGACCACCCGTTCGTGTCGTTGGGTCGTACTGGTAATCTTATACTGCCATATTTCGTGTATCAACGTTATTTCATACCCCTTACGTACAGCGCGCTTGACCTCGTCCACGATGCAGGTCCCTTCGAATACCCTGTCCGCGGGATTCTCGTGAGGACACGACCCCTGTAGCGTGGCCTCTGCACAGGAACGACACAATGCAAAGAGCAGTTTACCGTGCATACGCACCGGTAACACGGGATGATACAGATCTCGCGGTGGTAACAGCACACACTTAATCAAGCCCTCCACGTTATCGATGTTGTGGCGATCACCCGTTAATTCGCGACAGTCATCGCCCACGTACACCGTAGGGTGCCCTACAGGGAATTTCCCCGTTTTCGAAATGAAGGGGTAGAGCGAACACACATCTACGTAGTGTATCCTCTCAGACCCCTCGACTTCATAAAAACTGACAGTATTACCTGTACGGCCACCGAAGAAAGCATCGCGGGGTTCGAGCGGTGCCTGGGATACCAGCAGGTTCTCATTCAGTGATGTGTATAAAGCTGTCTGTCCAGGATCGTTTATCCAGCGGTCGAATTCACACTCCAAAATTTCCGTCAGCTCGTAACCTAAATACCGAATCTTATCGTTCGTAGCCTGCGTTCTCTCGTAGCCCGCGTCCATGGATCCACCCATTTGTAGACGACTATCTCTGTTTATACGATAGCATTATGGGCAACCGTGTCAGAAACAACCCTGAAACTGGAATTCGTGTCGCAAACCTGAGTCGGTGTCCAGGTAGTAACCATCGATGGGTGTAACCTCCGGCAGACGATACTCCCGAGTGCGCCCCGCATGAACTATGGAGCAACCCAAACAATGCTCTAGCGAGAGAAGCCATAAGATGGCCTTACGCTCTAGCGTTTGGAAAAAGAGTTTTTTATTATTGTTTTTGTTATTAAACAAGAAAAGAAAGAGTATTCGGCTCATACTGACTTCTCATTCCTCTCAAAGATTAAACATCGACCTGATGTATGAGAGTACAGCGTCTAACAGGTTTTCATCATCATCATCCCCTACATTTTTAAAGTTAGCAATTTCGACAAAGAGGCCTTTAAATGTTAAAGAATATCTCTTTCTACGTTACCTTCCTCGAGGGTAACCGCTGCGCTCGGGGCCCCATCGCGCCCCGCCAATGCATCGGCCGCTTCGTCGGCATCCGCTACCTCGTACACACCGTTCCTAAGAACCCATATCACCGGTTCTTCAGCGTCGTCGTGCTCCTGCGGAGGCCGTGCGTTGTCCGTTGCAATGTCGTTATCGTAGCCAGCAGCCTCCAACAGATCTACAACTTTTTTTTACTTTTTATTTTCACACAGATGAGTTTTCAACGGTGTCTGTTAATTTATAATTATTACATTGATAGCGCTCGTTAGAAGTGCTGCACATGGTGGAGCGGTCATCATCATCATTACCATTGCCGTAGACACTGCGATCACTACCGGCCGATGATATCGACATGATTTCATCTGTAAAAAAAATGATGAAGAATATCGCATTGTTTTTTTCTCTTTTTGCTTCCGATACCATTTAACGCATACCCCACGTATTGTGAAGCACTTCTTCACCTTCTTCTTCTTCTTCTTCCTCCTCCTCCTCCATCACCTGCACGTCCAGCGCTGTCGATGGACCTGCTACTTTTTTTTAATAAAACGTAAATTAGACGTAATCTTTTTTTAAAAAGGTATGTTTTACCATTAGCACTTTGCATCACCGTCGCCGTGCTGGTGCTGGGCTCCGGGTAAACCTCCTCTATATGATCGAGGCACCCTAAGAGCAACTGCTCCTCCTCCTCGGGGGCGACTTCGTGGTGAAAGCGCGTCAATTCTTGATTTATTTTTTTTAAAAAAAAAGCAAATTATGTAGGAGCTATTACTGGTAGGTGGCAGATACATACCTTCGTGGAATCGATGATCGGTTATAATAGCTCTGGTGATGTGGCTATCGCGCACTCCGCGTTTACTGATACATGCTACGGCTAACGAAAGTATGTACGGATCGTTTTTGAAATATCCTCTTTCATGACCCCTGGCTAGCACACGCAGAGTACAATGGGTAAAGACACTTTTTAATTTACGCGTTAGCGTGCGAAAACCGACATATCTTAACTCGCGACACCACGCCGGTGAAAATAATCTCGGGTTTCTAGGTGTATTCAAGCGACGTGTCTAGACGAAATCGAGGATACAATCGCGAATATTTCCCAAGGATGACATTTTTTTTTCTTTGCTTAGAGCTGGTGATTACTGTAAGTGATCAGACTAACTGCCGAGACGTTGTGATACGAGCTAAAACAGACTACGGCTGGTCCACGGACATCTTACAGCCGCGGCGATATTAATTTCAAAACACTACTATACGGTACAGCTGAATCAGCAAAAAATGTCACGATTTTCTTATAGGATCGTTATTCGTGGAAAATCGGATAGAAAAGTTTTAATCGTAAAACAAATTATGTATTATTGGTCGCTCGTTCGCCGATCACGAAATACGGCGTATCCATAATACGGAAAAAACGGTATAGAGGTGTTGCGTTGGGAGCTGCAACGATCTGCTGACGTACAACGTTCGAGGTTGCATCAGCAACGGGGTGTGGCTATGGTGGTGGTGGGGGGGACATGTTCGACGATATTTCGATGACCTATTTTTTAGATGTCGCCTTAGACAGTACTGCTTAGACCATCGCACCGATCGTATAATAGCAGTTACTATAATCATGTACAAGAAGCAAGTACTGCTGTCCGCTGTGTACGGTCTAAACCGATCGTTTTCGAAACAAGTGATCACCGGCTTCTCTTTAAATCGTTCGGGAAGCTTATCACCTGTGATACGCATCGTTAATCAAGATTATTCCGGCGTGGAGTTTGAACCTACTGAATGGGCCATCATCACCGACCACTTCCCCGTCATCGACAAATTCTTTACCGCCGAGGATAACATCAAGGAGGTACCCGAGGCTTTTAACACTCCTATTCTCATGGCCACTCATGAGCTAGCCTTCACGTACTCATACGGTGAGCGGGCAATTATTATCAAACCGGCAATGCCGGTGTCTACGGACAACGATGTATTAAAAGAGCTAGGGCATACACACCTACGGTTGCGATGAAGAGGGTGTCATATCTCAATCTCCAGAGGGTCCTGCGCTGCGTAACCTTTCAAATAACCAGGCTACGCGAGATTACCGACAGTGCTAACAACTGTAAAGACACGCTGATTGCGGAACTCGACCGTTGCGGAGATGACACATCCTCCAGGGACAACATATTGGGCGATCTTCGGTTGGTTCTGGAGATGAAAGGCCTGTGGTCACCGGCGCTTAATCAATTATTGTTGGAGCTGCTGTCCCTGTATAATCACGAGTACCTTTCCTTCGTGCGGAGCACCATGGAGGACCATAACAGCCATGCATAGGGCCTTTTTCCGTAATAAAAACTGTACACTTGATGTTTCTTGCAAAATGTGTATGATATATTTTTATTTTAAAAAAAAACTGTTTTTTTTTTGTTTCCTACACCTCCATCACCCCATATCTTCTCAATAATTTATAAAGCATTAAGCGTATTCCGCTGTACGTTGTTATTCGACGCCGCCGTACACCTGCAGGGATTTTCACTTCACCGAGATAAAGACATTCTTCAGAGACGATCTGAACCCTGATTACATCATTGTTCGGAGAATGTCACGCGGCTTGGGAAACGGGCAGAATCGGGGACCAGACCTTACCAATTAATCAGGATACGTTTTTACGACTTAAAGTAGATTCGCGTCAACAATACGGTAATAGTCGAAAATGTATCATGCGCTACAGCTTTATAATATACATAATGTGTCTTGCAAAATACGGTGCTCTATTTTACCACGGGTACACTTATCTCCTTAGGATAATTAAAAAGTTACCGGCCGGCGGTCAAGGCATAATTACCGACCGTGATAGGCCCCTGGGGGCATGCAACGCCGCTGCTACTGAGTTTCGGGTCTTAGGACCAGGTCCGCATGGTGGGGGAGCAACAACATAGGTTGGCGGTGGGGAGAGCCGACCACATAGGCGAGGGGGTGACGCCATAGTGCGGTACGGGGGGGTCAGAGCGCTGCGCGCTCCATGACTCACAGGGGACAGTGGTGGGGGTTTGTTGTGACGGCCAGAAGTGGCTTATAACTACTTAGGGGTTCAAAAATGTTGTTGCCATTTAACAAAATTGGCTTTATGCTTGAAACATAAAAGCATAAATAGTAGGAGCATAAATTCTGTTTCCACTGACTTTTCCCCTTTGTACCGTACAACTTTCGTCTGACACATTTTGCTGTCTCGCTCTTCCTTAAACAGATATTCAACCGTCCTGTATCAAATGGGACACCCTGTATATTACATACGTATAATGAAAGTGAATGTCCATTGATTTTCTTTCTTTATATTTTACCTTCTAGTATATGCACAAATTTCTTTACCGTCGTGAAATATAACAACAACCAAACGAAACGTAGCTGCGCCACTTTTCCATTTTAAACGGAACCTTAAGGGATCATTACAGTGTAACCGCCCGAAAAATAGCCGATTTTCGCGATTTTTTTTAGGTGGATGGAATAAGGTAATCGGTCTAATTTTTTTTTACAAATTGAAGCATCTATGAAGTATACAAAATGATTTTTAAAAAATTTTTTTATGTATTGTTCAACGTTGTTTTTATTTGTGGAGAATTGAATGGAAAAAAAATGGTGTCCCTGTTACGTCCAATTTTTGAGCGACCGTTTGCGGGAGCATCAGGGAGTTAGCATAGGTGTTGAGATCAAAGATCACGTAAAAGGTATTGGGTTCTTGCCACTTTAAGGTGCTAAAGCACGCCTATTTGCGTTTATGTCCCTTGGTCGATAGTTAAGATGAGGATCACAACCAGATACTAAATATATTGATTTGGAAAACTCACTCCTTCTACGGGAGTTTGGTTGAAGCTACTGGGTAAGGGGTTTATCTGGGTTTAGGAGCTGATAGGTTCAGGTTTCGAAATCAAGAGAAGAAAATATAGTTCAACTCAATATAATGAAATGATAAGCAGAAGTACAAGTAACTGTCACAGTTATATGCAGTAGTGAGTGTACATTAATCTACTAACTAAATGAAATCAGAATAACACTGTATGTGTGATCATCAACTTCTGTAGTGTGAGTTACAAAGATATATATATAAAGATGTAGGAATGTGAGTTACTTACCGGTGGATGAGCAGAGGAAGAGTGAGAGACGGCGCTCGGTTCTCGACGATAGTGAAATAGATTTGGTTGAACGGGAAATTCTTGGTCCAGCCCTAAGGTGGACACTCGCCTAGACGAATGCTTATTGAAATGCCAAGAAATGAGTTCTTTTCGCGTGGGCGCCCGGCACTGAAGTGATACAGTTTTCGCTTGGGTCCTAAGGCAAGCTAGATCAAAATAGGCCCTAAGGTATTTGATCGGCACAACACTTCACTGACGCGGACAATCGGCTCAAGACTCCAAAAGGGATACTGCTCTACCAGAGGATTGATTAGTAACTGAGGATGATCGGTATTGCAGTTCGTAAGGAAGGTTTTCAGTTTGGACGGGACTGAATGCAATGTCAGGAAATTTCGGGGAATTTGGATACTTGTTACGGCGTGATCGGGGCAATCGAACCCTGTCGTTCGATCGAATTCTCATTACAGGCCTTCGATCGTGAATTGTTCTTTGGATTATTGCATTGTCAGAATTATCCTGTTGGTGAGGAGGGTGCGGAGGTGACGGGTAGGAGTTCTGATGTGCGCGGTATTCGCGGTGCTATAATTAAAATGCTCTTTAGGCACCTCATTTCTAGGTATTCTGTTGCTGCACGTGCCGTTCTTGTTCTTTGTTTTCCGCGATCTCTCTTTCTTCCCGCTCATCCACCTGCAATGTCACAGTGTTAGTGTGATTTCTGGAAGTGTGAGAGTGTATGAGATGTCGTGTACAGTATAATATAATATAACACCAAAAATGTTTTTTCAAAACAAAACGGTTACGCCAAGTATTAAAAGTGTAGCCATTTCATAAAAAATAAATCCTTGCTAAAAAAATACCAAGCAAAAATATTAAATCAAATCCAATAAATTAGCCAAGCAAAAAGCCTGTGGTGTACTGGTATGTGTGAGGAACGGCCCGGCGAGAGGGCACGACAAATGTAAGAGCGTAAAATAAATGTAAAATCGGAGGAAATAAATGCTTTTGGTTGTGGTCAAGGGAGCCGATTTGTTCGCAGGTTTCTTAAGACCTTTCCCGTACATTACAATCACCTAAAGTTTTATTAATTATTAAATCACCATTAAATCATAATTAAATACGGGAAGCAGCAGTAACATACAAGAGTAGCGAAAACGTTATAGGAAACATTGAAAATATAATTAAAATGATGGGCCAGTGGTAAATCATATAATAGGAAAACATGTAGTGACTTATGTACTTGGCCTCAATAAATTAGCCAAGCAAAAAGCCTGTGGTGTACTGGTATGTGTGAGGAACGGCCCGGCGAGAGGGCACGACAAATGTAAGAGCGTAAAATAAATGTAAAATCGGAGGAAATAAATGCTTTTGGTTGTGGTCAAGGGAGCCGATTTGTTCGCAGGTTTCTTAAGACCTTTCCCGTACATTACAATCACCTAAAGTTTTATTAATTATTAAATCACCATTAAATCATAATTAAATACGGGAAGCAGCAGTAACATACAAGAGTAGCGAAAACGTTATAGGAAACATTGAAAATATAATTAAAATGATGGGCCAGTGGTAAATCATATAATAGGAAAACATGTAGTGACTTATGTACTTGGCCTCAATAAATTAGCCAAGCAAAAAGCCTGTGGTGTACTGGTATGTGTGAGGAACGGCCCGGCGAGAGGGCACGACAAATGTAAGAGCGTAAAATAAATGTAAAATCGGAGGAAATAAATGCTTTTGGTTGTGGTCAAGGGAGCCGATTTGTTCGCAGGTTTCTTAAGACCTTTCCCGTACATTACAATCACCTAAAGTTTTATTAATTATTAAATCACCATTAAATCATAATTAAATACGGGAAGCAGCAGTAACATACAAGAGTAGCGAAAACGTTATAGGAAACATTGAAAATATAATTAAAATGATGGGCCAGTGGTAAATCATATAATAGGAAAACATGTAGTGAACGGGAGAAAGCAATTTCTCAGTATATACGTATATCCGGAAAATGTCGGCTTATCCGGTATTGCATATTTTATTTTATGTAACTCATGTATGAAAAACACTACTTTTCGTGCCTCCGAAGTGTGGCGAATGTGGCGCTTTATAGCTATGGATACGATAAAAAAACTGCGCATGCGTACATCGGCCCAATTTTACATTATCGCACTAGTGCTTT
>NW_014332934.1:11942-12509 GCF_000341935.2 Cephus cinctus | reverse complement strand
TGTACTTGGCGTAGTTTTTTACACGTAAGTGTTTTTTGGGGGATTTAAAATAGGCTGATAATGCTGTGAATTATTATAATACAGGATGCGGAGCGTTTGCCGTGATTTCCCTGAGCCGTACGCGTTATCAACTAAGCCGTCGTACAGCGGTTTCTCGCCGCTGCCTATGCTGTCAAAATCGTAAACAACGATTGCTATACCCCTCGGGGCTAGGTAACTTTGAAATTTATCAATTTCTGGAATACCGCAACCGTCCGGCGGTATGTCTACACACGCGTTTGTCACAAGTTCGAGAGCAGATTGTTTTTGTAATTTACCCCGTTGATGCCGTAAAGCGTTCCATCGGTCATGCAAGTCCCCAGAGCGCACCTCCCCGCGTTCAGCGTGTACCATCGCCACAGCGGGCGACCTAGGTAGACAGAGGTTATCGTTATTCGCAATAGTCAGTATAGAGTGTTTTTTTACAAACTCGTGCGCTAATCGTACGCGTCCTGTACCCCGCGGTACTTCGACTATACACGACTCGATGACAAAAGACCTATCTATTTGAAATGCCTGGGCACTCTG
>NW_014332934.1:10020-11705 GCF_000341935.2 Cephus cinctus | reverse complement strand
ACGCGTGTATATCTCTGACTGCCCCGTGTAACCATGATACCGTATCTGTATCAGGGTCTTTGGGCGGCCTCCGGATAGCCATTGCTATGTCACGCCCGTCTAAACGAAACCTATTTATACGACGTGTCGTTTCGGATTGTATTGTAAATCTATATCCGGGTGGTAATACGTCGCAGTAGTTATAAGCCACTTCTGGCCGTCACAACAAACCCCCACCACTGTCCCGATGAGTCATAGAGCGCATCGCGCTGTGTTCCCCCATACCGAATTATGGCGTCACCCCCTCACCTATGTGGTCGGCTCTCCCCACCGCCAACCTATGTTGTTGCTCCCCCACCATGCGGACCTGGTCCTAAGGCCCGAAACTCAGTAGCAGCGGCGTTGCATGCCCCCCAGAGGCCGTATCACGGTCGGTAATTATGCATTGACCGCCGGTCGGTAACTTTTTTTTTTTTTTAATTATCCTAAGGAGATAAGTGTACCCATGGTAAAATAGAACACCGTATTTTGTAAGGCCCATTATGTATATTATAAAGCTGTAGCGCATGATACATTTTCGATTATTACCGTATTGTTGACGCGAATCTGCTTTAAGTCGTGAAAACGTATCCTGATTAATTGTTAAGGTCTGGTCCCCGATTCTGCCCGTTTCCTAAGCAGCGTGACATTCTCCGAACAATGATGTAATCAGGGTTCAGACCGTCTCTGAAGAATGTCTTTATCTCAGCGAAGTGAAAATCCCCGCAGTTGTACGGCTGTGTCGAATAACAACAACGTACAGCGGAATACGCTTAATGCTTTATAAATTATTGAGAAGATATGGAGTGATGAAGGTGTAGGAAACAACAAAAAAAGTTTTTTTTAAATAAAAATATATTATACACATTTTGCAAGAAACATCAAGCGTACAGTTTTATTACGAAAAAAAGGCCCTATGCATGGCTGTTCTGGTCCTCCATGGTGCTCCGCACGAAGGAAAGGTACTCGTGATTATACAGAGACAGCAGCTCCCACAATAATTGATTAAGCGCCGGTGACCACAGGCCTTTCTTCTCCAGAACTAACCGAAGATCGCCCAATATGTTGTCCCTGGAGGAGGTGTCGTCTCCGCGACGGTCGAGTTCCGCAATCAGCGTGTCTTTACAGTTGTTAGCACTGTCGGTAATCTCGCGTAGCCTGGTTATTTGAAAGGTTACGCAGCACAGGACCCTCTGGAGATTGAGGTAGGACACCCTCTTCATGACAACCGTAGTGTAACGTTCCGACCTTATACCCCCCTATCCTTTATCCTTTTTCCTTCCCAATCATCCATTCTCGATAATGGATACGTCAAGAGCCCCACATAAGAGTGCATAGCACACTGTGGATGTGCATAACAGTATCTGAGAGAACTCCTCAATTCCTAGAATTCCTCAATAATCCTATCGACCTCTCACAGCGACGCCGATAAAGGAAAGAGAATATAGGACCTTTAATTCTCTAATATTGCATAATTCCCTTGAATCTAGTCACAGCGACAGTCATGAAGATATAATATTAGAAATTATTACCTTTAACATTCCTCGAATCCGAAATACAGTCGACAGAATAAAATCAAAATAAACAAGTGCCCAGACGCTATAAGCGGGCACGCGCCGAATACAATAGAAATACCAGTAAGCCGGTACTTGAAGAAACCGGTAATC
>NW_014332934.1:5494-8316 GCF_000341935.2 Cephus cinctus | reverse complement strand
TAGCGGCATTCAATCATCTCGAGAGATTACGCGAAAGCTGCGTCACACTGTGGTGCCTGAGAGCTATGCGGGCATACGAGACAGCACTACGCACTCTGGAGAAACGATGTAGTTTGACAGAGTTTATTGGGTGTGTTACCCTGACGACGCGGGATGGTCCACCGCACCTAAAATATAAGGAATAACGAACAAGCGTGGTCAGCATGCCTGGCGGCCTTTACGCGTACCTAGAGGCACTCGATGATACGTGGGAAACCTATACACCCCACGACGTTTACAACGATGAGGAGGGGGAGTACGCTGAAGGATCGAATAATTTGGCGTACTACGCAATGGACACACGAACAGCTTCCCGGCGCAACATCAGACATATACGGTGTACGGCGATTTTTCGCGGACGAGAGCTGCGAAACACTGCTGCGGGATGACCGGGGCGTAAAAGATATCAGCGTACAGCTTATCGGTGGTGATATCGACGAGTTCGATGTTGTAAAAGACTGGTGTGATCTACTGTCACCAGTTGATTGTAATTGATAAGTATAAATAAAGTAAAATAAAACCTATGTACACAGAGTAGTATGATTCGTGTCTCTAACCCTACATTACGATGGCGAGATGCTGATGCAACCTCGAACGGTGTACGTCAGCAGATCGTTGCAGCTCCCAACGCAACACCTCTATACCGTTTTTTTTTCTGTATTATGGATACGCCGTATTTCGTGATCGACGAACAAGCGACCAATAATACATAATTTATTTTACGATTAAAACTTTTCTATCCGATTTTCCACGAATAACGATCCTATAAGAAAATCGTGACATTTTTTTTTGCTGATTCAGCTGAAACCATCGTATGGTATTGTTTTGAAATTAATATCGCCGCGGTTGTAAGACGGCCGCGGACTAGACGTACCCTGCTTTAGTTCGTATCACGACGTCTTGGCAGTTAGTCTGGTCACTTACAGTAATCACCAGCTCTAAGCAAAGAAAAAAGCCAAGATCCGGGGTCGACAAGTGTTGCGTAACTTTGCCACCGGAAGTCGCAAAGGGCTGCAATTTGGTGTGGACATTCTAGGAGCGAAAAAAAGGGATACGTGTTTTTGCATTTCTCTCGTAGTCCATTTTTTCAATTTGACGTATTTTTTACAAGATCCGGGGTCGACAAGTGTTGCGTAACTTTGCCACCGGAAGTCGCAAAGGGCTGCAATTTGGTGTGGACATTCTAGGAGCGAAAAAAAGGGATACGTGTTTTTGCATTTCTCTCGTAGTCCATTTTTTCAATTTGACGTATTTTTTACAAGATCCGGGGTCGACAAGTGTTGCGTAACTTTGCCACCGGAAGTCGCAAAGGGCTGCAATTTGGTGTGGACATTCTAGGAGCGAAAAAAAGGGATACGTGTTTTTGCATTTCTCTCGTAGTCCATTTTTTCAATTTGACGTATTTTTTACAAGATCCGGGGTCGACAAGTGTTGCGTAACTTTGCCACCGGAAGTCGCAAAGGGCTGCAATTTGGTGTGGACATTCTAGGAGCGAAAAAAAGGGATACGTGTTTTTGCATTTCTCTCGTAGTCCATTTTTTCAATTTGACGTATTTTTTACAAGATCCGGGGTCGACAAGTGTTGCGTAACTTTGCCACCGGAAGTCGCAAAGGGCTGCAATTTGGTGTGGACATTCTAGGAGCGAAAAAAAGGGATACGTGTTTTTGCATTTCTCTCGTAGTCCATTTTTTCAATTTGACGTATTTTTTACAAGATCCGGGGTCGACAAGTGTTGCGTAACTTTGCCACCGGAAGTCGCAAAGGGCTGCAATTTGGTGTGGACATTCTAGGAGCGAAAAAAAGGGATACGTGTTTTTGCATTTCTCTCCTAGTCCATTTTTTCAATTTGACGTATTTTGTACAAGATCCGGAATCGACAAGTGTTGCGTAACTTTGCCACCGGATGTAGGAAAGTGCTGCAACGTAACTGGTGACATGAAATTACATAGCGGCATGTAATTTCTACTTCTTACGAACTGCGGTACAATGAGCCGAAATATTAATTGACTACAATCTTACTTTTGTGCGTTGTCTAAACATTTACGGGAAAACCTGGAATTACTTATCTTTAATAGAAATGAGAATGCAATACATAATATCGACATCATTGATTTTTATTAATATTTCAATATTATATTATAAGGGAGGGGGAAGGGAAAACCATTTTTATTCTTAATTAAATGTGGTTCTTAAAAGAACCGTTTAATGTCACCTTGCATATATCTTACGTATGATTTTTTTGGCGGCTCTGAAAAGAGCCTATTCCCAGAGTGTTGCTAGAGGAATCGAAAAAAAACAAGCTGATACTACGTTAAAACGGGTATGCATGCAACGCGAACAATGAAATACGTTAATTAATGCGATTCTGAAACCCCGCCGTCGATGAAGGTTTTCCCGCTATGCATGAATGGATGCCACAGACTATATGAAACCCCGCCGTTGATGAAGGTTTTCCCGCTATGCATGAATGGATGCCACAGATTATATTACATGCGAAATCTGCACAAAAAAATCGAATGCCCTGTAGGCAGTAAAAGGACTCTATCGGTGTTCAAAATGGGCGCCCTGGGCATCCACGCATTCCCCGAGTCGCTCGATGAACGAACGCTGCACATTACGCAATTCGTTCACCGTGATGGAAGCACATGCATCAACAATCCGTTGACGCATGTCTTGGACGGTGGTAGCTGGTGTCGCGTAGACTAAATTCTTTAAGCGTGCCCAAAGGAAAAAGTCTAACGGCGTCAGATCAGGTGACCTGGCAGGCCATCTAACCGGGCCA
>NW_014332934.1:4126-5249 GCF_000341935.2 Cephus cinctus | reverse complement strand
TAGGACGTGACTCAAGAATTCGCCGTACATGATGCCAGTCAGGGTACCTTCAAAAAAATGTGGCCCGATTATATGGTCTCCGACTATACCACACCACACGTTCAGCTTCCATCGGAATTGGTGCGGAATTTCCCTCATCCAGTGGGGTTTTTTTTGAGCCCAATGCCTGGTGTTCTGGCGATTGAAACAACACAGGTTATTGAACGTGGACTCGTCCGAGAAGAGGATCCGCCTCGAAAAAGCTTCGTCTTCCTGCAACTGCCTCTTGCACCACTCTGAGAATTGAAGCCTCGCCGTGATGTCTGGAGGTAACAGCTGCTGGTGTAGCGACATCTTGTAGGGATGATGACCATCACGCTTCAAGATGCGCCACACAGAGCTGTGACTAATGCCTAAAAAAGACAATCACATTTATTAGTATGTTAAATATCACTATTTTTATATTAATATTAAAAAAAAAATTGAAACGTTTCAACATTGATTAATTTGATGTGTGCATCTCACACATTTATTTATAAAAATATCTATTTTTATTAAACATTATGATTTGCTGGCAAGCGAATCCTACAATATAATTTTAACCCAATGCATTCTTTTTTGTTAAATTTATCAATGTTGATTATGTATTGAAAGTCATAACAATCATTACTCACCGATATCACGGGCGATCCCGCGCGTACTCTGGCGTGGGTTGACCACGACCGAGGCCAAAGCCAGAGTGGCAGAGCTTTCCCCAGTTGCCGGGTATGCTCGGTTCCCAGGAACACGAGCAATCTCGCCCGTACGACGAAGTTTTTCGGCGAACCGAGAAAACGTCGACCGAGACGGGTGAGGTTCACCTGGGTATTTCTCTGCGTATAAGGCCGCAGCCTCCGTTAAATTCGAAGCACGAAGTAAAACTTCGTGCATCTTCACAAATCGTACATTAGCCTCCATTGTCACAGAGGCAAGTGGCAACGATAAACAAATTAAGTGGTTCCTCGACATTAGAATAAATGATAAACGCTTCTTTTTATTTCTTGAAAACTTATGCATGATTTGCATTATGTAAACAACAAATTGAGGTCGCTGCATAATGCTATCAATATTCTTAATAATAGAATTTAATTCCGCAAACAAATAA
>NW_014332934.1:1844-4097 GCF_000341935.2 Cephus cinctus | reverse complement strand
AGACTCCGAAATCTACGACGAGGAACACGTAGACTCGAAAATCTACGACGAGGAACACGAAGACTCTAAAATCTACGACGAGGAACCTGAAGACTCCAAAATCTACGATGAGGAACACGAAGAGTTCACAATCTGCGGCGAGGAACACGAAGACTCTAAAATCTACGACGAGGAACCTGAAGACTCCAAAATCTACGATGAGGAACACGAAGAGTTCACAATCTGCGGCGAGGAACACGAAGACTCTAAAATCTACGACGAGGAACCTGAAGACTCCAAAATCTACGATGAGGAACACGAAGAGTTCACAATCTGCGGCGAGGAACACGAAGACTCTAAAATCTACGACGAGGAACCTGAAGACTCCAAAATCTACGATGAGGAACACGAAGAGTTCACAATCTGCGGCGAGGAACACGAAGACTCTAAAATCTACGACGAGGAACCTGAAGACTCCAAAATCTACGATGAGGAACACGAAGAGTTCACAATCTGCGGCGAGGAACACGAAGACTCTAAAATCTACGACGAGGAACCTGAAGACTCCAAAATCTACGATGAGGAACACGAAGAGTTCACAATCTGCGGCGAGGAACACGAAGACTCTAAAATCTACGACGAGGAACCTGAAGACTCCAAAATCTACGATGAGGAACACGAAGAGTTCACAATCTGCGGCGAGGAACACGAAGACTCTAAAATCTACGACGAGGAACCTGAAGACTCCAAAATCTACGATGAGGAACACGAAGAGTTCACAATCTGCGGCGAGGAACACGAAGACTCTAAAATCTACGACGAGGAACCTGAAGACTCCAAAATCTACGATGAGGAACACGAAGAGTTCACAATCTGCGGCGAGGAACACGAAGACTCTAAAATCTACGACTCTAAAATCTAGACTCGAAAATCTACGACGAGGAACACGTAGAATCCGAAATGTACGACGAGGAACACGTAAACTCCGAAATCTGAGTCTGCCCCAGACTGTCCGAGACAGTCCCAGACTGTTCCAAAAATAACCCAGACTGCCCCAGGCTGTCCCAGAGAGTCCCAGACTGTTCCAAACAAATACCAGTCAGTCAAAGTCTGTTCCAGAATGTCCCAGATTGTTCCAGAAATACCGCAGTCGGTCCCAGACTGTCCTAGACAGTCTCAGGCTGTTCCAAAAATACCCCAATCTGTCCCAGACGGTCCCGGACAGTCATAGAATGTTCAAAAAAAATCCCAGTCGTTCCCAGTCTGTCCCAGACTGTCCCAGACAGTCCAGGATGTTCGAAAAATATCCTAGACAGACCCAGACTGTTCCAAGAAAATTCTAGTCGGTCCCAGTCTATCCCAGACTGTCCTAGACAGTCCCAGGCTGTTCTCAATATATCCCAGACTGTCTCAGACGGTCCCAGACAGACCCAGACTGTTCCAAATATATCCCAGTCGGTCCTAGACTGTCCCAGATCGTCCCAGACTGTTCCAAAAAAATCCCAGTTGGTCCCAGTCTGTCCCGGACTGTCCTAGACTGTTCCCAAAATATCCCAGACGATCCCAGTCTGTCCCAGACTGTCCCACACTGTCCCACACTGTCCTAGACTGTTCCAAAATAATCCCAGATGGTCCCAGTCCGTTTCAGACTGCCCCAGACAGTCCCAGACTGTTCCAAAAAAATTCCACACTGTCCCAGTCTGTCCCAGACTGTTCCAAAAATGTCCCAGACCGTCCCAGTCTGTCCCAGGCTATCCCAGACTGTGCCAGACTGTTCCAGAAGAACCCCAGACGGTCCCAGCCTGTCCCTGACTATCCCAGACAGTCCCAGGCTTTTCCAAACAAATCCCAGACGTTCCCAGTCTGTCCCAGACTGTCTCAGACTGTCCCAGACAGTCCTAGACTGTTCCAAAAAAATCCCAGGTGGTCCGCGTCTGCCGCAGACTGTCCTAGACTGTTCCAAAAATATCCCAGACAGTCCCAGTCTGTCTCAGACTGTTCCAAAAATATCCCAGACGGTCCCAGTCCCTCTCAGACTGTCCCAAACAGTCCCAGGCTGTTCCAAAATAAATTCAAGACAGTCTCAGCCTGTCCCAGACAGTCCCAAACTGTTCCAAAAAAATCTGTCCCAGACTGTCCCATACAGTCCCAGGCTGTTCTAAAAATATCCCAGTCTGTCTCCGACGGCCCCAGACTGTCTCAGTCTGTTCCAAAAAGATCCTAGACGTTCCCTGACTGTCCCAGACAGTCCCAGGCTGTTCCAAAAATATCCCA
>NW_014332934.1:1111-1730 GCF_000341935.2 Cephus cinctus | reverse complement strand
GGTCCCAGTCTGTCCCAGACTGTCCTAGACTGTTCCAAAAATATCCCAGACTGTCCCAGTCTGTCTCAGACTGTCCCAAACAGTCCCAGGCTGTTCCAAAGAAAATTCCAGACAGGCTCAGTCTGTCCCAGACTGGCCCAGCCTGTCCCAGGCAGTCCCAGACTGTTCCAAAAAAATCCCATGTGGTCCGAGTCCGTCCCAGACTGTCCTAGACTGTTCCGAAAATATCGCAGACGGTCCCAGTCTGTCTCAGACTGCCCCAGACAGTCCCAGTCTGTTCCAAAAATATCCCAGACTGTCCCAGACGGTCCCAGACAGTCCCACACTGTTCCCAAAAAATTGCAGACGGTCCAGTCTGTCCCAGACTGTCCTAGACTGTTCCGAAAATATCGCAGACGGTCCCAGTCTGTCTCAGACTGCCCCAGACAGTCCCAGTCTGTTCCAAAAATATCCCAGACTGTCCCAGACGGTCCCAGACAGTCCCACACTGTTCCCAAAAAATTGCAGACGGTCCAGTCTGTCCCAGACTGTCGTAGACTGTTCCAAAAATATCCCAGTCGGTCCTAGACTGTCCCAGACAGTCCTAGACTGTTCCAAAAAAATCCCAGGTGGTCCGAGT
>NW_014332934.1:0-927 GCF_000341935.2 Cephus cinctus | reverse complement strand
CAGACTGTCCCAGACGGTCCCAGACAGTCCCACACTGTTCCCAAAAAATCGCAGACGGTCTCAGTCTGTCCCAGACTGTCGTAGACTGTTCCAAAAATATCCCAGTCGGTCCTAGACTGTCCCAGACAGTCCTAGACTGTTCCAAAAAATCCCAGGTGGTCCGAGTCCGCCCCAGACTGACCTAGACTGCTCGTAAAATATCCCAGACGGTCCCAGCCTGTCTCAGACTGTCCCAGACAGTCGCAGGCTGTTCCAAAAAAAATTCCAGACAGTCCCAGGCTGTCCCAGACTGGCCCAGGCGGTCCCAGACAGTTCCAGACTGTTCCAAAAAAATCCCAGGCTGTCCCAGACTGTCCCAGACAGTCCTAGACTGTTCCAAGAAAATCCCAGGTGGTCCGAGTCCGCCCCAGAATGTCCTAGACTGTTCTAAAAATATCCCAGACGGTCCCAGACTGTCCCAGACAGTCCCAGGCTGTTCGAAAAATACCTCAGACTGTCCAAGACGTTCTCAGACAGTCTCAGACTGTTCCAAAAAAATCCCAGACAGTCTCAGTCTTTCCCAGGCTGTCGTAGACTGTTCCAGAAATATACCAGACGTCCCACTCTGTCCCACACTGTCCCACACTGTCCTAGACTGTTCCGAAATAATCCCAGATTGTCCTAGTCTGTTCCAGACTGTCCCAGACAGTCGCAGACTGTTCCAAAAAAATTCAAGGCTGTCCAAGTCTGTCCCAGACTGTTTCACACTGTCCCAGACAGTCCCAGACTGTCTCAGAAATATCCCAGATGGTCCCAGTTTGTCCCAGACGGTCCCAGACTGTTCCAAAAAAAATTCCAGACAGTCTCAGTTTGTCCCAAACTGGCCAAGACGGTCCCAGACAGTCCCAGACTGTCCCAAAAAAATCCCAGACGGTCCCAGTCTGTCCC